>NW_024470651.1:0-300000 GCF_017639515.1 Carcharodon carcharias
CTTGTGTGGTGGGTTTAGGGACACAGTCTCGGGGGGGTGGGTGCATGTCAGGTGGCTTTAGGGACACAGACTCGGGGTGGTGAGTGGTGGGTTTAGGGACATAGTCTCGGGGATGGTGGGTGGTGGGTTTAGGGACATAGTCTCAGTGGGCTGATGATGGGTTTGGGACATAGTCTCGGGGGTGATGGGTGGTGGGTTTAGGGACATAGTCTCGGTGGGGTGGGTGGTGGGTATAGGGACATACTCTCCTTGGGGGAGTGCGTGGTGGGTTTAGGGACATTGTCTCGGGGTGGGAGTGCTGGGTTTAGGGACAAAATTAAGGGGGGGTGGGTGTTGGGTTTTGGGACATAGTCTCGGGGGGTATGGGAGGTTTAGGGACATAGTCTCAGGTGTGGTGGGTCGTCGGTTTGAGACATAGACTCGGGGGGGAGGGTTGTGGGTTTAGGGTCATAGTCTCGGGGGGCGTGGGTGGTGGGTTTAGGTACATAGTCTCGGGGGTGTGGGTGGTGGGTTTAGTGACGTAGTCTCGGGGGGTGACAGTGGTGGGTTTAGGGACATAGTCTCGGAGGTTGGGTGATGGGTTTAGGGACATAGTCTCGGATGTGGGTTGGTGGTGGGTTTAGGGACATAGTCTCGGGGGTTGGGTGATGGGTTTAGGGACATAGTCTCGGAGGTGGGTTGGTGGTGGGTTTAGGGACATAGTCTCGGTGGGCTGGTTGGTGGGTTTGGGACATAGTCTCCGTGGGGGTGGTGGATGGGCTTAGGGTCATAGTCTCGGGGTGTGGGTGGTGGGTTTCGGGAAATAGTCTCGGGGGGTGGGTGGTGGGTTTAGGGACACAGACTCGAGGAGGTGGGGGCGTGGGTGGTGGGTCTAGGGACCCAGTCTCGTGGGGTGGGGGTGTGGGTGGTGGGTTTTGTGACACAGTCTCGGGAGGGTGGGGGCATGGGTTGTGGGATTAGGGACACAGTCTCGGGGGGTGGAGGCGTGCGTGGAGGGTTTAGGGACACAATCTCGGGGTGGTGGGGGCGTGGGTGGTGGGTTTAGGGAGACAGTCTCGAAGGGATTGGGGGCGTGGGTGGTGGGTTTAGGGACACAGTCTCGGGGGGGTGGGGTCGAGGGTGGTGGGTTTAGGGACACAGTCCCGGGGGGATTGGGGGCGTGTGTGGTGGGTTTAGGGACATAGTCTCGGGGTGGGTGTGTTTGTTATAGGGAAAAAGTCTCGGGGGGGTGGGTGTTGGGTTAAGGGACATAGTCTTGGAGGTGGTGGGTGGTGTGTTTAGGGACATAGTCTCCGTGGGGCTGGGTGGTCGGTTTAGGGACATAGTCTCGGGGGGATGGGTGGTGGGTTGAGGGTCATAGTCTCGGGGGGGTGGGTGGTGGGTTTAAGTACATAGTCTCGGGGATGGTGGGTGTTGCGTTTTGGGACATAGTCTCCGGGGTGTGGGTGGTGGGTTTAGGGAAATAGTCTCGGGGGGGTGGGTGGTGGGTGTTGGGACATAGTCTCGGGGGGCGTGGTTGGTGGGTTTAGGGACACAGACTCGAGGAGGTGGGGGTGTGGGTGGTGAGTCTAGGGACCCAGTCTCGGTGGTTGGGGGTGTGGGTGGTGGGTTTTGTGACACAGTCTCGGGAGGGTGGGGGCATGGGTTGTGGGATTAGGGACACAGTCTCGGGGGTGGAGGCGTGAGTGGAGGGTTTAGGGACACAATCTCGGGGTGGTGGGGGCGTGGGTGGTGGGTTTAGGGAGACAGTCTCGAAGGGATTGGGGGCGTGGGTGGTGGGTTTAGGGACACATTCTTGGGGGCGTCGAGGCGTGGGTGTTGCGTTTAGGGACACAGTCTCGGGGGGGTGGGGTCGAGGGTGGTGGGTTTAGGGACACAGTCTCGGGGGGATTGGGGGCGTGTGTGGTGGGTTTAGGGACACAGTCTTGGGGGGGTGGGGGCGTGGATGATGGGCTTAGGGACACAGTTTATGTGGGGGTGGGGGCTTGTGTGGTGGGTTTAGGGACACAGTCTCGGGGGGGTGGGTGCATGTCAGGTGGCTTTAGGGACACAGTCTCGGGGGTGGGGGCGTGTGAGGTGGGTTTAGGGACACAGACTCGGGGTGGTGAGTGGTGGGTTTAGGGTCATAGTCTCGGGGGAGGTGGTGGGTTTAGGGTCATAGTCCCGGGGGGGGTGGGTGGTGGGTTTAGGGACATATTCTCGGGGTGTGAGTGCTAGGTTTAGGGACAAAGTCTCGAGGGGGTGGGTGTTGGGTTTAGGGACATAGTCTCGGGGCTTGGGTTGTGGGTTTAGGGACATAGTCTCGGGGATGGTGGGTGTTGGGTTTTGGGACATAGTCACCGGGGTGTGGGTGGTGGGTTTCGGGAAATATTCTCGGGGGGGTGGGTGGTGGGTTTAGGGACATAGTCTCGGGGGGCGTAGTTGGTGGGTTTAGGGACATAGACTCGAGGAGGTGGGGGTGTGGGTGGTGAGTCTAGGGACCCAGTCTCGGAGGGTGGGGGTGTGGGTGGTGGGTTTTGTGACACAGTCTCGGGAGGGTGGGGGCATGGGTTGTAGGATTAGGGACACAGTCTCGGGGGTGGAGGCGTGCGTGGAGGGTTTAGGGACACAATCTCGGGGTGGTGGGGGCGTGGGTGGTGGGTTTAGGGAGACAGTCTCGAAGGGATTGGGGGCGTGGGTGGTGGGTTTAGGGACACATTCTTGGGGGCGTCGGGGCGTGGGTGTTGCGTTTAGGGACACAGTCTCGGGGGGGTGGGGTCGAGGGTGGTGGGTTTAGGGACACAGTCTCGGGGGGATTGGGGGCGTGTGTGGTGGGTTTAGGGACACAGTCTTGGGGGGGTGGGGGCGTGGATGATGGGCTTAGGGACACAGTTTATGTGGGGGTGGGGGCTTGTGTGGTGGGTTTAGGGACACAGTCTCGGGGGGGTGGGTGCATGTCAGGTGGCTTTAGGGACACAGTCTCGGGGGTGGGGGGCGTGTGAGGTGGGTTTAGGGACACAGACTCGGGGTGGTGAGTGGTGGGTTTAGGGTCATAGTCTCGGGGGAGGTGGTGGGTTTAAGGTCATAGTCCCGGGGGGGGTGGGTGGTGGGTTTAGGGACATATTCTCGGGGTGTGAGTGCTAGGTTTAGGGACAAAGTCTCGAGGGGGTGGGTGTTGGGTTTAGGGACATAGTCTCGGGGCTTGGGTTGTGGGTTTAGGGACATAGTCTCGGGGATGGTGGGTGTTGGGTTTTGGGACATAGTCACCGGGGTGTGGGTGGTGGGTTTCGGGAAATAGTCTCGGGGGGGTGGGTGGTGGGTTTAGGGACATAGTCTCGGGGGGCGTAGTTGGTGGGTTTAGGGACATAGACTCGAGGAGGTGGGGGTGTGGGTGGTGAGTCTAGGGACCCAGTCTCGGAGGGTGGGGGTGTGGGTGGTGGGTTTTGTGACACAGTCTCGGGAGGGTGGGGGCATGGGTTGTGGGATTAGGGACACAGTCTCGGGGGTGGAGGCGTGCGTGGAGGGTTTAGGGACACAATCTCGGGGTGGTGGGGGCGTGGGTGGTGGGTTTAGGGAGACAGTCTCGAAGGGATTGGGGGCGTAGGTGGTGGGTTTAGGGACACATTCTTGGGGGCGTCGGGGCGTGGGTGGTGGGTTTAGGGACACAGTCTCGGGGGGGTGGGGTCGAGGGTGGTGGGTTTAGGGACACAGTCTCGGGGGGATTGGGGGCGTGTGTGGTGGGTTTAGGGACACAGTCTTGGGGGGGTGGGGGCGTGGATGATGGGCTTAGGGACACAGTTTATGTGGGGGTGGGGGCTTGTGTGGTGGGTTTAGGGAAACAGTCTCGGGGGTGGGGGTGCATGTCAGGTGGCTTTAGGGACACAGACTCGGGGTGGTGAGTGGTGGGTTTAGGGTCATAGTCTCGGGGGAGGTGGTGGGTTTAGGGACATTGTCTCGGGGATGTTGGGTGGTGGGTTTAGGGACATAGTCTCGGTGGGCTGGGTGGTGGGTTTGGGACATAGTCTCGTGGGTGATGGGTGGTGGGTTTAGGGACATAGTCTCGGTGGGGTGGGTGGTGTGTTTAGGGACATAGTCCCCTTGTGGGGTGGGTGGTGGGTTTAGGGACATTGTCTCGGGGTGGGGTTGCTGGGTTTAGGGACAAAATTAAGGGGGGGGTGGGTGTTGGGTTTTGGGACATAGTCTCGGGGGGGTGTGGTGGGTTAAGGGACATAGTCTTAGGTGTAGTGGTTCGTAGGTTTGAGACATAGACTCGGGGGGGCGGGTTGTGGGATTAGGGACATAGTCTCCATGGGGGGGTGTGTTGGGTTTAGGGACATAGTCTCGGGGTGGGGGTATTGGGTTTAGGGACAAAGTCTCGGGGGGGTGGATGTTGGGTTAAGGGACATAGTCTCGGGGGTGGTGGGTGGTGTGTTTAGGGACATAGTCTCCGTGGGGCTGGGTGGTGGGTTTAGGGACATAGTCTCGGGGGGATGGGTGGTTTGTTGAAGGTCATAGTCTCCGTGGGGGGTGAGTGGTGGGTTTAGGGACATAGTCTCGGGGGGATGGGTGGTGGGTTGAGGGACTTAGTCTCCGTGGGGGGTGAGTGGTGGGTTTAGGGACATAGTCTCGGGGTGGGGGTGCTGGGTTTAGGGACAAAGTCTCGGGGGGAGAGGGTGTTGGGTTTTGGGACATAGTCTTGGGGGGGTGTGTTGTGGGTTTAGGGACATAGTCTCGGGAGTGGTGGGTGGTGGGTTTGAGACATAGTCTCGGGGGGGTGGGTGGTGCGTTTAAGTACATAGTCTCGGGGGTGTGGGTTGTGGGTTTAGGGACATTCTCGGGGCGATTGCGGGCGTCGGTGGTGGGTTTAGGGACACAGTCTTGGGGGTGTCGAGGCGTGGGTGGTGGGTTTAGGGACACAGTCTCGGGGAGGTGGGGGCGTGGGTGTTGGATTTAGGGACACAGTCTCGGGGGGGTGGGGGCGTGGGTGGTTGGTTTAGGGACACAGTTGCGGAGGGGGTGGGGGCTTGTGTACTGCGTTTAGGGACACAGTCTCGGGAGGGTGGGGGCGTGGGTGGAGGGTTTAGGGACACAGTCTGGGGGAATTGGGGGCGTGGGCGATGAGCTTAGGGACACAGTCTTGGGGGGATTGGGGGTGTGGGTGATGGGCTTAGTGACAAGGTTGCGGGGGGGTGGGGGCTTGTGTGGTGTGTTTAGGGACACAGTCTAGGGGTGGTGAGTGGTGGGTTTAGGGACATAGTCTCGGGGGGGTGTGGTGGGTTTATGGACATTGTCTCGCGGGTGGTGGGTGCTGGGTTTAGGGACAAAGTCTCGGGGGGGTGGGTGTTGGGTTTAGGAATATAGTCTCCGGGGGGTGGGTGGTGGGTTTAGAGACAGAGTCTTGGGGGGGTGGGTGGTGGGTTTAGGGACATATACTCGGGGGTGTAGGTGGTGGGTTTAGGGACGTAGTCTCGGGTGGGGTGGATGGTGGGTTTAGGGACATTGTCTCGGTGGCGTGGGTGGTGGGTTTAGGGACGTAGTCTCCGGGGGGTGTGGGTGTTTGGTTTAGCGACATAGTCTCGGGGGGTTTGGGTGTTGGGTTTAAAGACAAAGTCTCGGGGGGGTGGGTGGTGGGTTTAGGGATATAGTCTCGGGGGGGGTGGTTGGTCGTTTTAGGGACATAGTCCCGGGGGGGTGGGTGGTGGGTTTAGGGACATAGTCTCGGGGGGCGTGGTTGGTGGGTTTAGGGACACAGACTCGAGGAGGTGGGGGCGTGGGTGGTGGGTTTAGGGACATAGTCTCGGGGTAGGGATGCTGGGTTTAGGGACATAGTCTCGGGAGTGGTGGGTGTTGGGTTTAGGGACATAGACTACGTGGGGGTGGGTGGTGGGTTTAGGGACTCATTCCCGGGGCAATTGCGGGCGTCGGTGGTGGGTTTAGGGACACAGTTTTGGGGGTGTCGGGGCGTGGGTGGTGGGTTTAGGGACACAATCTCTGGGGGATTGGGGGCGTGGGTGTTGGGTTTAGGGACACAGTCTCGGTGGGGTGGGGGCGTGGGTGGTGGGTTTAGGGACACAGTTGCGGAGGGGGTGGGGGCTTGTGTAGTGGGTTTAGGGACACAGTCTCGGGGGGATGGGGGCGTGGGTGGTGGGTTTAGGGACACAGTCTGGGGGGGATTGGGGGCGTTGGTGATGGGCTTAGGGACACAGTCTTGGGGGGATTGGGGGCGTGGGTGATGGGCTTAGTGACACAGTTGCGGGGGGGTGGGTGCTTGTGTGGTGTGTTTAGGGACACAGCCCAGGGGTGGTGAGTGGTGGGATTAGGGACATAGTCTCGGGGGGGTGTGGTGGGTTTATGGACATTGTCTCGGGTGAATGGGTGTTCGGTTTAGGGACGTAGTCTCCGTGGGGGGTGGGTGGTGGGTTTAGGGATATACTCTCGGGGTAGGGGTGCTGGGTTTAGGGACAAAGTCTTGGGGGTGGTGGGTGTTGGGTTTTGGGACATAGTCTCGCGGGGGGGTGTGGTGGGTTTAGGGACATTGTATCGGGTGTGGTGGGTGTTGGGTTTGAGACATAGTCTCGGGGGGGTGGGGGGTGGGTTTAGGGACATAGTCTCGGGGGTGTGGGTTGTGGGTTTAGAGACATAGTCTCCGTGAGGGGTGTTGGTGGGTTTAGGGACATAGTCTCGGGGTGGGGGTGGTGGGTTTAGGGACAACTTCTCGGGGGGATGGGTGTTGGGTTTAGGGACATAGTCTCGGGAGGTGGGTAGTGGGTTTAGGGACAAGGCTCGGGGGGCGTGAGTGGTGGGTTTAGGGAAAGATTCTCGGGGGTGTGGGTGGTGGGTTTACGGATGTAGTCTCGGATGGGGTGGGTGGTTGGTTTAGTGACATTGTCTCGGTGGAGTGGGTGGTGGGTTTAGGGACGTAGTCTCCGGGGGGTGTGGGTGTCTGATTGAGCGACGTAGTCTCGGGGAGTGTGGGTGGTGGGTTTAGGGACATAGTCTCGGGGGTTGGTGGTCGGTTTAGGGACATAGTCACGTAGGGGGATTGGTGGTGGGTTTAGGGATATAGTCTCGGCGGGCTGGGTGGTGGGTTTGGTACATAGTCTCTGTGGTGGTGGGTGGCGGCTATAGGGACATAGTCTCCGAGGAGGTGGGTGGTGGGTTTAGGGACATAGTCTCGGGGGTGTGGGTTGTGGGTTTAGAGACATAGTCTCCGTGAGGGGTGTTGGTGGGTTTAGGGACATAGTCTCGGGGTGGGGGTGGTGGGTTTAGGGACAACTTCTCGGGGGGATGGGTGTTGGGTTTAGGGACATAGTCTCGGGAGGTGGGTAGTAGGTTTAGGGACAAGGCTCGGGGGGCGTGAGTGGTGGGTTTAGGGACATATTCTCGGGGGTGTGGGTGGTGGGTTTACGGATGTAGTCTCGGATGGGGTGGGTGGTTGGTTTAGTGACATTGTCTCGGTAGAGTAGGTGGTGGGTTTAGGGACGTAGTCTCCGGGGGGTGTGGGTGTCTGATTGAGCGACGTAGTCTCGGGGAGTGTGGGTGGTGGGTTTAGGGACATAGTCTCGGGGGTTGGTGGTCGGTTTAGGGACATAGTCACGTAGGGGGGTTGGTGGTGGGTTTAGGGATATAGTCTCGGCGGGCTGGGTGGTGGGTTTGGTACATAGTCTCTGTGGTGGTGGGTGGCAGCTATAGGGACATAGTCTCCGTGGATGTGGGTGGTGGGTTTAGGGACATAGTCTCGGGGGGGTGTGGTGGGTTTATGGACATTGTCTCGCGGGTCATGGTTGGTGGGTTTAGGGACATAGTCTTGGGGGGGTGGGTGTTGGGTTTAGGGACATAGTCTCCGTGGGGGTTGGGTGGTGGGTTTAGGGACATAGTCTCGGGGTAGGGGTGCTGGGTTTAGGGACAAAGTCTTGGGGGTGGTGGGTGATGGGTTTTGGGACATAGTCTCGGGGGGGGTGTGGTGGGTTTAGGGACATAGTCTTGGGAGTGGTGGGTGGCGGGTTTGAGACATAGTCTCGGGGGGGTGGGTGGTGGGTTTAAGTACATAGTCTCGGGGATGGTGGGTGTTGCGTTTTGGGACATAGTCTCCGGGGTGTGGGTGGTGGGTTTAGGGACACAGACTCGAGGAGGTGGGGGTGTGGGTGGTGAGTCTAGGGACCCAGTCTCGGGGGTTGGGTGTGTGGGTGGTGGGATTTGTGACACAGTCTCGGGAGGGTGGGGGCATGGGTTGTGGGATTAGGGACACAGTCTCGGGGGTGGAGGCGTGCGTGGAGGGTTTAGGGACACAATCTCGGGGTGGTGGGGGCGTGGGTGGTGGGTTTAGGGAGACAGTCTCGAAGGGATTGGGGGCGTGGGTGCTGGGTTTAGGGACACATTCTTGGGGGCGTCGGGGCGTGGGTGGTGCGTTTAGGGACACAGTCTCGGGGGGGTGGGGTCGAGGGTGGTGGGTTTAGGGACACAGTCTCGGGGGGATTGGGAGCGTGTGTGGTGGTTTAGGGACACAGTCTTGAGGGGGTGGGGGCGTGGATGATGGGCTTAGGGACACAGTTTATGTGGGGGTGGTGGCTTGTGTGGTGGGTTTAGGGACACAGTCTCGGGGGGGTGGGTGCATGTCAGGTGGCTTTAGGGACACAGTCTCGGGGGTGGGGGCGTGTGAGGTGGGTTTAGGGACACAGACTCGGGGTGGTGAGTGGTGGGTTTAGGGTCATAGTCTCGGGGGAGGTGGTGGGTTTAGGGACATAGTCCCGGGGGGGGTGGGTGGTGGGTTTAGGGACATATTCTCGAGGTGTGAGTGCTAGGTTTAGGGACAAAGTCTCGAGGGGGTGGGTGTTGGGTTAGGGACATAGTCTCGGGGCTTGGGTTGTGGGTTTAGGGACATAGTCTCGGGGATGGTGGGTGTTGGGTTTTGGGACATAGTCACCGGGGTGTGGGTGGTGGGTTTCGGGAAATAGTCTCGGGGGGGTGGGTGGTGGGTTTAGGGACATAGTCTCGGGGGGCGTAGTTGGTGGGTTTAGGGACATAGACTCGAGGAGGTGGGGGTGTGGGTGGTGAGTCTAGGGACCCAGTCTCGGGGGGTGGGGGTGTGGGTGGTGGGTTTTGTGACACAGTCTCGGGAGGGTGGGGGCATGGGTTGTGGGATTAGGGACCCAGTCTCGGGGGTGGAAGCGTGCGTGGAGGGTTTAGGGACACAATCTCGGGGTGGTGGGGGCGTGGGTGGTGGGTTTAGGGAGACAGTCTCGAAGGGATTGGGGGCGTAGGTGGTGGGTTTAGGGACACATTCTTGGGGGCGTCGGGGCGTGGGTGGTGGGTTTAGGGACACAGTCTCGGGGGGGTGGGGTCGAGGGTGGTGGTTTTAGGGACACAGTCTCGGGGGGATTGGGGGCGTGTGTGGTGGGTTTAGGGACACAGTCTTGGGGGGGTGGGGGCGTGGATGATGGGCTTAGGGACACAGTTTATGTGGGGGTGGGGGCTTGTGTGGTGGGTTTAGGGAAACAGTCTCGGGGGTGGGGGTGCATGTCAGGTGGCTTTAGGGACACAGACTCGGGGTGGTGAGTGGTGGGTTTAGGGTCATAGTCTCGGGGGAGGTGGTGGGTTTAGGGACATTGTCTCGGGGATGTTGGGTGGTGGGTTTAGGGACATAGTCTCGGTGGGCTGGGTGGTGGGTTTGGGACATAGTCTCGGGGGTGATGGGTGGTGGGTTTAGGGACATAGTCTCGGTGGGGTGGGTGGTGTGTTTAGGGACATAGTCCCCTTGTGGGGTGGGTGGTGGGTTTAGGGACATTGTCTCGGGGTGGGGTTGCTGGGTTTAGGGACAAAATTAAGGGGGGGGTGGGTGTTGGGTTTTGGGACATAGTCTCGGGGGGGTGTGGTAGGTTAAGGGACATAGTCTTAGGTGTAGTGGTTCGTAGGTTTGAGAGATAGACTCGGGGGGGCGGGTTGTGGGATTAGGGACATAGTCTCCATGGGGGGGTGTGTTGGGTTTAGGGACATAGTCTCGGGGTGGGGGTATTGGGTTTAGGGACAAAGTCTCGGGGGGGTGGATGTTGGGTTAAGGGACATAGTCTCGGGGGTGGTGGGTGGTGTGTTTAGGGACATAGTCTCCGTGGGGCTGGGTGGTGGGTTTAGGGACATAGTCTCGGGGGGATGGGTGGTTGGTTGAGGGTCATAGTCTCCGTGGGGGGTGAGTGGTGGGTTTAGGGACATAGTCTCGGGGGGATGGGTGGTGGGTTGAGGGACTTAGTCTCCGTGGGGGGTGAGTGGTGGGTTTAGGGACATAGTCTCGGGGTGGGGGTGCTGGGTTTAGGGACAAAGTCTCGGGGGGAGAGGGTGTTGGGTTTTGGGACATAGTCTCGGGGGGGTGTGTTGTGGGTTTAGGGACATAGTCTCGGGAGTGGTGGGTGGTGGGTTTGAGACATAGTCTCGGGGGGGTGGGTGGTGGGTTTAAGTACATAGTCTCGGGGGTGTGGGTTGTGGGTTTAGGGACATTCTCGGGGCGATTGCGGGCGTCGGTGGTGGGTTTAGGGACACAGTCTTGGGGGTGTCGAGGCGTGGGTGGTGGGTTTAGGGACACAGTCTCGGGGAGGTGGGGGCGTGGGTGTTGGATTTAGGGACACAGTCTCGGGGGTGTGGGGGCGTGGGTGGTTGGTTTAGGGACACAGTTGCGGAGGGGGTGGGGGCTTGTGTACTGCGTTTAGGGACACAGTCTCGGGAGGGTGGGGGCGTGGGTGGAGGGTTTAGGGACACAGTCTGGGGGGGATTGGGGGCGTGGATGATGAGCTTAGGGACACAGTCTTGGGGGGATTGGGGGTGTGGGTGATGGGCTTAGTGACAAGGTTGCGGGGGGGTGGGGGCTTGTGTGGTGTGTTTAGGGACACAGTCTAGGGGTGGTGAGTGGTGGGTTTAGGGACATAGTCTCGGGGGGGTGTGGTGGGTTTATGGACATTGTCTCGGGAGTGGTGGGTGGTGGGTTTGAGACATAGTCTCGGGGGGGTGGGTGGTGGGTTTAAGTACATAGTCTCGGGGATGGTGGGTGTTGCATTTTGGGACATAGTCTCCGGGGTGTGGGTGGTGGGTTTAGGGAAATAGTCTCGGGGGGTGGGTGGTGGGTGTTGGGACATAGTCTCGGGGGGCGTGGTTGGTGGGTTTAGGGACACAGACTCGAGGAGGTGGGGGTGTGGGTGGTGAGTCTAGGGACCCAGTCTCGGGGGTTGGGGGTGTGGGTGGTGGGTTTTGTGACACAGTCTCGGGAGGGTGGGGGCATGGGTTGTGGGATTAGGGACACAGTCTCGGGGGTGGAGGCGTGCGTGGACGGTTTAGGGACACAATCTCGGGGTGGTGGGGGCGTGGGTGGTGGGTTTAGGGAGACAGTCTCGAAGGGATTGGGGGCGTGGGTGGTGGGTTTAGGGACACATTCTTGGGGGCGTCGGGGCGTGTGTGGTGCGTTTAGGGACACAGTCTCGGGGGGGTGGGGTCGAGGGTGGTGGGTTTAGGGAAACAGTCTCGGGGGGATTGGGGGCGTGTGTGGTGGGTTTAGGGACACAGTCTTGGGGGGGTGGTGGCGTGGATGACGGGCTTAGGGACACAGTTTATGTGGGGGTGGGGGCTTGTGTGGTGGGTTTAGGGACACAGTCTCGGGGGGGTGGGTGCATGTCAGGTGCCTTTAGGGACACAGTCTCGGGGGTGGGGGCGTGTGAGGTGGGTTTAGGGACACAGACTCGGGTGGTGAGTGGTGGGTTTAGGGTCATAGTCTCGGGGGAGGTGGTGGGTTTAGGGACATAGTCCCGGGGGGGGTGGGTGGTGGGTTTAGGGACATATTCTCGGGGTGTGAGTGCTAGGTTTAGGGACAAAGTCTCGAGGGGGTGGGTGTTGGGTTTAGGGACATAGTCTCGGGGCTTGGGTTGTGGGTTTAGGGACATAGTCTCGGGGATGGTGGGTGTTGGGTTTTGGGACATAGTCACCGGGGTGTGGGTGGTGGGTTTCGGGAAATAGTCTCGGGGGGGTGGGTGGTGGGTTTAGGGACATAGTCTCGGGGGGCGTAGTTGGTGGGTTTAGGGACATAGACTCGAGGAGGTGGGGGTGTGGGTGGTGAGTCTAGGGACCCAGTCTCGGGGGGTGGGGGTGTGGGTGGTGGGTTTTGTGACACAGTCTCGGGAGGGTGGGGGCATGGGTTGTGGGATTAGGGACACAGTCTCGGGGGTGGAGGCGTGCGTGGAGGGTTTAGGGACACAATCTCGGGGTGGTGGGGGCTTGGGTGGTGGGTTTAGGGAGACAGTCTCGAAGGGATTGGGGGCGTAGGTGGTGGGTTTAGGGACACATTCTTGGGGGCGTCGGGGCGTGGGTGGTGGGTTTAGGGACACAGTCTCGGGGGGGTGGGGTCGAGGGTGGTGGGTTTAGGGACACAGTCTCGGGGGGATTGGGGGCGTGTGTGGTGGGTTTAGGGACAAAGTCTTGGGGGGGTGGGGGCGTGGATGATGGGCTTAGGGACACAGTTTATGTGGGGGTGGGGGCTTGTGTGGTGGGTTTAGGGAAACAGTCTCGGGGGTGGGGGTGCATGTCAGGTGGCTTTAGGGACACAGACTCGGGGTGGTGAGTGGTGGGTTTAGGGTCATAGTCTCGGGGGAGGTCGTGGGTTTAGGGACATTGTCTCTGGGATGTTGGGTGGTGGGTTTAGGGACATAGTCTCGGTGGGCTGGGTGGTGGGTTTGGGACATAGTCTCGGGGGTGATGGGTGGTGGGTTTAGGGACATAGTCTCGGTGGGGTGGGTGGTGTGTTTAGGGACATAGTCCCCTTGTGGGGTGGGTGGTGGGTTTAGGGAGATTGTCTCGGGGTGGGGTTGCTGGGTTTAGGGACAAAATTAAGGGGGGGGTGGGTGTTGGGTTTTGGGACATAGTCTCGGGGGGGTGTGGTGGGTTAAGGGACATAGTCTTAGGTGTAGTGGTTCGTAGGTTTGAGACATAGACTCGGGGGGGCGGGTTGTGGGATTAGGGACATAGTCTCCATGGGAGGGTGTGTTGGGTTTAGGGACATAGTCTCGGGGTGGGGGGTATTGGGTTTAGGGACAAAGTCTCGGGGGGGTGGATGTTGGGTTAAGGGACATAGTCTTGGGGGTGGTGGGTGGTGTGTTTAGGGACATAGTCTCCGTGGGGCTGGGTGGTGGGTTTAGGGACATAGTCTCGGGGGGATGGGTGGTTGGTTGAGGGTCATAGTCTCCGTGGGGGGTGAGTGGTGGGTTTAGGGACATAGTCTCGGGGGGGTGTGGTGGGTTTATGGACATTGTCTCGGGAGTGGTGGGTGGTGGGTTTAAGTACATAGTCTCGGGGATGGTGGGTGTTGGGTTTTGGGACATAGTCTCCGGGGTGTGGGTGGTGGGTTTAGGGAAATAGTCTCGGGGGGGTGGGTGGTGGGTGTTGGGACATAGTCTCGGGGGGCGTGGTTGGTGGGTTTAGGGACACAGACTCGAGGAGGTGGGGGTGTGGGTGGTGAGTCTAGGGACCCAGTCTCGGGGGTTGGGGGTGTGGGTGGTGGGTTTTGTGACACAGTCTCGGGAGGGTGGGGGCATGGGTTGTGGGATTAGGGACACAGTCTCGGGGGTGGAGGCGTGCGTGGAGGGTTTAGGGACACAATCTCGGGGTGGTGGGGGCGTGGGTGGTGGGTTTAGGGAGACAGTCTCGAAGGGATTGGGGGCGTGGGTGGTGGGTTTAGGGACACATTCTTGGGGGCGTCGGGGCGTGGGTGGTGCGTTTAGGGACACAGTCTCGGGGGGGTGGGGTCGAGGGTGGTGGGTTTAGGGACACAGTCTCGGGGGGATTGGGGGCGTGTGTGGTGGGTTTAGGGACACAGTCTTGGGGGGGTGGTGGCGTGGATGACGGGCTTAGGGACACAGTTTATGTGGGGGTGGGGGCTTGTGTGGTGGGTTTAGGGACACAGTCTCGGGGGGGTGGGTGCATGTCAGGTGGCTTTAGGGACACAGTCTCGGGGGTGGGGGCGTGTGAGGTGGGTTTAGGGACACAGACTCGGGGTGGTGAGTGGTGGGTTTAGGGTCATAGTCTCGGGGGAGGTGGTGGGTTTAGGGTCATAGTCCCGGGGGGGTGGGTGGTGGGTTTAGGGACATATTCTCGGGGTGTGAGTGCTAGGTTTAGGGACAAAGTCTCGAGGGGGTGGGTGTTGGGTTTAGGGACATAGTCTCGGGGCTTGGGTTGTGGGTTTAGGGCCATAGTCTCGGGGATGGTGGTTGTTGGGTTTTGGGACATAGTCACCGGGGTGTGGGTGGTGGGTTTCGGGAAATAGTCTCGGGGGGGTGGGTGGTGGGTTTAGGGACATAGTCTCGGGGGGCGTAGTTGGTGGGTTTAGGGACATAGGCTCGAGGAGGTGGGGGTGTGGGTGGTGAGTCTAGGGACCCAGTCTCGGGGGGTGGGGGTGTGGGTGGTGGGTTTTGTGACACAGTCTCGGGAGGGTGGGGGCATGGGTTGTGGGATTAGGGACACAGTCTCGGGGGTGGAGGCGTGCGTGGAGGGTTTAGGGACACAAGCTCGGGGTGGTGGGGGCTTGGGTGGTGGGTTTAGGGAGACAGTCTCGAAGGGATTGGGGGCGTAGGTGGTGGGTTTAGGGACACATTCTTGGGGGCGTCGGGGCGTGGGTGGTGGGTTTAGGGACACAGTCTCGGGGGGGTGGGGTCGAGGGTGGTGGGTTGAGGGACACAGTCTCGGGGGGAATGGGGGCGTGTGTGGTGGGTTTAGGGACAAAGTCTTGGGGGGGTGGGAGCGTGGATGATGGGCTTAGGGACACAGTTTATGTGGGGGTGGGGGCTTGTGTGGTGGGTTTAGGGAAACAGTCTCGGGGGTGGGGGTGCATGTCAGGTGGCTTTAGGGACACAGACTCGGGGTGGTGAGTGGTGGGTTTAGGGTCATAGTCTCGGGGGAGGTGGTGGGTTTAGGGACATTGTCTCGGGGATGTTGGGTGGTGGGTTTAGGGACATAGTCTCGGTGGGCTGGGTGGTGGGTTTGGGACATAGTCTCGGGGGTGATGGGTGGTGGGTTTAGGGACATAGTCTCGGTGGGGTGGGTGGTGTGTTTAGGGACATAGTCCCCTTGTGGGGTGGGTGGTGGGTTTAGGGAGATTGTCTCGGGGTGGGGTTGCTGGGTTTAGGGACAAAATTAAGGGGGGGGTGGGTGTTGGGTTTTGGGACATAGTCTCGGGGGGGTGTGGTGGGTTAAGGGACATAGTCTTAGGTGTAGTGGTTCGTAGGTTTGAGACATAGACTCGGGGGGGCGGGTTGTGGGATTAGGGACATAGTCTCCATGGGGGGGTGTGTTGGGTTTAGGGACATAGTCTCGGGGTGGGGGTATTGGGTTTAGGGACAAAGTCTCGGGGGGGTGGATGTTGGGTTAAGGGACATAGTCTCGGGGGTGGTGGGTTGTGTGTTTAGGGACATAGTCTCCGTGGGGCTGGGTGGTGGGTTTAGGGACATAGTCTCGGGGGGATGGGTGGTTGGTTGAGGGTCATAGTCTCCGTGGGGGGTGAGTGGTGGGTTTAGGGACATAGTCTCGGGGGGATGTGTGGTGGGTTGAGGGACTTAGTCTCCGTGGGGGGTGAGTGGTGGGTTTAGGGACATAGTCTCGGGGTGGGGGTGCTGGGTTTAGGGACAAAGTCTCGGGGGGCGAGGGTGTTGGGTTTTGGGACATAGTCTCGGGGGGGTGTGTTGTGGGTTTAGGGACATAGTCTTGGGAGTGGTGGGTGGTGGGTTTGAGACATAGTCTCGGGGGGGTGGGTGGTGGGTTTAAGTACAGAGTCTCGGGCGTGTGGGTTGTGGGTTTAGGGACATTCTCGGGGCGATTGCGGGCGTCGGTGGTGGGTTTAGGGACACAGTCTTGGGGGTGTCGAGGCGTGGGTGGTGGGTTTAGGGACACAGTCTCAGGGAGGTGGGGGCGTGGGTGTTGGATTTAGGGACACAGTCTCGGGGGGTGGGCGCGTGGGTGGTTGGTTTAGGGACACAGTTGCGGAGGGGGTGGGGGCTTGTGTACTGCGTTTAGGGACACAGTCTCAGGAGGGTGGGGGCGTGGGTGGAGGGTTTAGGGACACAGTCTGGGGGGGATTGGGGGCGTGGGTGATGAGCTTAGGGACACAGTCTTGGGGGGATTGGGGGTGTGGGTGATGGGCTTAGTGACAAGGTTGCGGGGGGGTGGGGGCTTGTGTGGTGTGTTTAGGGACACAGTCTAGGGGTGGTGAGTGGTGGGTTTAGGGACAAAGTCTCGGGGGGGTGGGTGTTGGGTTTAGGGATATAGTCTCCGGGGGGTGGGTGGTGGGTTTAGAGACAGAGTCTTGGAGGGGTGGGTGGTGGGTTTAGGGATATAGTCTCGGGGGGGGTGGTTGGTCGTTTTAGGGACATAGTCTCGGGGGGGTGGGTGGTGGGTTTAGGGACATAGTCTCGGGGGGCGTGGTTGGTGGGTTTAGGGACACAGACTCGAGGAGGTGGGGGCGTGGGTGGTGGGTTTAGGGACATATTCTCGGGGTAGGGATGCTGGGTTTAGGGACATAGTCTCGGGAGTGGTGGCTGTTGGGTTTAGGGACATAGACTACGTGGGGGTGGGTGGTGGGTTTAGGGACACAATCTCGGTGTGGTCGGGGCGTGGGGGGTGGGTTTAGGGACACATTCCCGGGGCAATTGCGGGCGTCGGTTGTGGGTTTAGGGACACAGTTTTGGGGGTGTCGGGGCGTGGGTGGTGGGTTTAGGGACACAATCTCTGGGTGATTGGGGGCGTGGGTGTTGGGTTTAGGGACACAGTCTCGGTGGGGTGGGGGCGTGGGTGGTGGGTTTAGGGACACAGTTGCGGAGGGGGTGGGGGCTTGTGTAGTGGGTTTAGGGACACAGTCTCGGGGGGATGGGGGCGTGGGTGGTGGGTTTAGGGACACAGTCTGGGGGGGATTGGGGGCGTTGGTGATGGGCTTAGGGACACAGTCTTGGGGGGATTGGGGGCGTGGGTGATGGGCTTAGTGACACAGTTGCGGGGGGGTGGGTGCTTGTGTGGTGTGTTTAGGGACACAGCCCAGGGGTGGTGAGTGGTGGGATTAGGGACATAGTCTCGGGGGGTGTGGTGGGTTTATGGACATTGTCTCGGGTGGATGGGTGTTCGGTTTAGGGACATAGTCTCCGTGGGGGGTGGGTGGTGGGTTTAGGGATATAGTCTCGAGGTAGGGGTGCTGGGTTTAGGGACAAAGTCTTGTGGGTGGTGGGTGTTGGGTTTTGGGACATAGTCTCGCGGGGGGGTGTGGTGGGTTTAGGGACATTGTATCGGGTGTGGTGGGTGTTGGGTTTGAGACATAGACTCGGGGGGGTGGGACTGGGTTTAGGGACATAGTCTCGGGGGTGTGCGTTGTGGGTTTAGAGACATAGTCTCCGTGAGGGGTGTTGGTGGGTTTAGGGACATAGTCTCGGGGTGTGAGTGCTGGGTTTAGGGACAAAGTCTCGGGGGGGTGGGTGTTGGGTTTAGGGATATAGTCTCCGGGGGGTGGGTGGTAGGTTTAGAGACAGAGTCTTGGGGGGGTGGGTGGTGGGTTTAGGGACATATACTCGGGGGTGTAGGTGGTGGGTTTAGGGACGTAGTCTCGGTTGGGGTGGATGGTGGGTTTAGGGACATTGTCTCGGTGGCGTGGGTGGTGGGTTTAGGGACGTAGTCTCCGGGTGGTGTGGGTGTTTGGTTTAGCGACATAGTCTCGGGGGGTTTGGGTGTTGGGTTTAGGGACAAAGTCTCGGGGGGGTGGCTGGTGGGTTTAGGGATATAGTCTCGGGGGAGGTGGTTGGTCGTTTTAGGGACATAGTCTCGGGGGGGTGGGTGGTGAGTTTAGGGACGTAGTCTCAGGGGGCGTGGTTGGTGGGTTTAGGGACACAGACTCGAGGAGTTGGGGGCGTGGGTGGTGGGTTTAGGGACCCAGTCTCGGGGGGTGGGGGTGTGGGTGGTGGGTTTTGTGACACAGTCTCGGGGGTGGGGTCGAGGGTTTAGGCTTTAGGGACACAGTCTCGGGGGGATTGGGGGCATGTGTGGTGGGTTTAGAGACACAGTCTCGGGGGGGTAGGGGAATGGGTGGTGGGTTTAGGGGCACAGTCTCGGGGGGGTGGGGGCGTGGATGATGGGCTTAGGGACACAGTTGCGGTGGGGGTGGGGGCTTGTGTGCTGGGTTTAGGGACACAGTCTCGGGTGTGTGTGTGCATGTCAGGTGGCTTTAGGGACACAGTCTCGGGGGGTGGGGGCGTGTGAGGTGGGTTTAGGGACACAGACTCGGGGTGGTGAGTGGTGGGTTTAGAGACATAGTCTCGGGGATGGTGGGTGGTGGGTTTAGGGACATAGTCTCGGTGGGCTGGGTGGTGGGTTTGGGACATAGTCTCGGGGGTGATGGGTGGTGGGTTTAGGGACAGTCTCGGTGGGGTGGGTGGTGGGTTGAGGGTCATAGTCTCCGTGGGGGGTGAGTGGTGGGTTTAGGGACATAGTCTCGGGGGGATGGGTGGTGGGTTGAGGGACTTAGTCTCCGTGGGGGGTGAGTGGTGGGTTTAGGGACATAGTCTCGGGGTGGAGGTGCTGGGTTTAGGGACAAAGTCTCGGGGATGGTGGGTGTTGGGTTTTGGGACATAGTCACCGGGGTGTGTGTGGTGGGTTTCGGGAAATAGTCTCGGGGGGGTGGGTGGTGGGTTTAGGGACATAGTCTCGGGGGGCGTGGTTGGTGGGTTTAGGGACACAGACTCGAGGAGGTGGGGGCGTGGGTGGTGGGTCTAGGGACCCAGTCTCGGGGGGTGGGGGTGTGGGTGGTGGGTTTTGTGACACAGTCTCGGGAGGGTGGGGGCATGGGTTGTGGGATTAGGGACACAGTCTCGGGGTGTGGAGGCGTGCGTGGAGGGTTTAGTGACACAATCTCGGGGTGGTGGGGCCTTGGGTGGTGGGTTTAGGGAGACATCCTCGAAGGGATTGGGGGCGTGGGTGGTGGGTTTAGGGACACAGTCTCGGGGGGGTAGGGTCGAGGGTGGTGGGTTTAGGGACACAGTCTCGAAAGGATTGGGGGCGTGTGTGGTGGGTTTAGGGACATAGTCTCGGGGTGGGTGTGTTGGGTTTAGGGATAAAGTCTCGGGGGGGTGGGTGTTGGGTTAAGGGACATAATCTCGGGGGTGGTGGGTGGTGTGTTTAGGGACATATTCTCCGTGGGGTTGGGCGGTGGGTTTAGGGACATAGTCTCGGGGGGATGGGTGTTGGGTTGAGGGTCATAGTCTCCGTGGGGGGTGAGTGGTGGGTTTAGGGACATAGTCTCGGGGTGGGTGTGCTGGGTTTAGGGACAAAGTCTCGGGGGGGGTGGTTGTTGGGTTTTGGGACATAGTCTCGGGGGGGGTGTTGTGGGTTTAGGTACATAGTCTCGGGAGTGGTGGGTGGTGGGTTTGAGACATAGTCTCGGGGGGTGGGTGGTGGGTTTAAGTACATAGTCTCGGGGGTGTGGGTTGTGGGTTTAGGGACACAGTCTCGGGGCGATTGCGGGTGTCGGTGGTGGGTTTAGGGCCACAGTCTTGGGGGTGTCGAGGCGTGGGTGGTGGGTTTAGGGACACAGTCTCGGGGAGGTGGGGGCGTGGGTGTTGGGTTTAAGGACACACTCTCAGGGGGATTGGGGGCATGGGTGTTGGATTTAGGGACACAGTCTCCGGGGGTGGGGGCGTGGGTGTTGGGTTTAGGGACACAGTTGCGGAGGGGGTGGGGGCTTGTGTACTGCGTTTAGGGACACAGTCTCGGGAGGGTGGGGGCGTGGGTGGAGGGTTTAGGGACACAGTCTTGGGGGGATTGGGGGCGTGGGTGATGAGCTTAGGGACACAGTCTTGGGGGGATTGGGGGCGTGGGTGATGGGCTTAGTGACACAGTTGCGGGGGGGGTGGGGGCTTGTGTGGTGTGTTTAGGGACACAGTCTAGGGGTGGTGAGTGGTGGGTTTAGGGACATAGTCTCGGGGGGGTGTGGTGGGTTTATGGACATTGTCTCGCGGGTGGTGGTTGGTGGGTTTAGGGACATAGTCTTGGGGGGGGTGGGTGTTGGGTTTCGGGACATAGTCTCCGTGGGGTGTGGGTGGTGGGTTTAGGGACATAGTCTCGGGGTAGGGATGCTGGGTTTAGGGACAAAGTCTTGGGGGTGGTGGGTGTTGGGTTTTGGGACATAGTCTCGGGAGGGGTGTGGTGGGTTTAGGGACATAGTATCGGGAGTGGTGGGTGGCGGGTTTGAGACATAGTCTCGGGGGGGGGGGGTGGTGGGTTTAAGTACATAGTCTCGGGGGTGTGGGTTGTGGGTTTAGGGACATAGTCTACGTGGGGGTGGGTGGTGGGTTTAGGGACACAATCTCGGTGTGGTCGGGGCGTGGGGGGTGGGTTTAGGGACACATTCCCGGGGCAATTGCGGGCGTCGGTGGTGGGTTTAGGGACACAGTTTTGGGGGTGTCGGGGCGTGGGTGGTGGGTTTAGGGGCACAATCTCGGGGGGATTGGGGGCGTGGGTGTTGGGTATAGGGACACAGTCTCGGTGGGGTGGGGGCGTGGGTGGTGGGTTTAGGGACACAGTCTGGGGGGGATTGGGGGCGTTGGTGATGGGCTTAGGGACACAGTCTTGGGGGGATTGGGGGCGTGGGTGATGGGCTTAGTGACACAGTTGCGGGGGGGTGGGGCCTTGTGTGGTGTGTTTAGGGACACAGTCTAGGGGTGGTGAGTGGTGGGTTTAGGGACATAGTCTCGGGGGGTGTGGTGGGTTTATGGACATAATCTTGGGGGTGGTGGGTGAATGGGTTTAGGGACATAGACTCGGGGGGTGGGTGTTCGGTTTAGGGACATAGTCTCCGTGGGGGGTGGGTGGTGGGTTTAGGGATATAGTCTCGGGGTAGGGGTGCTGGGTTTAGGGACAAAGTCTTGGGGGGAAAGGGTGTTGGGTTTTGGGACATAGTCTCGGGGAGGGGGTGTGGTGGGTTTAGGGACATTGTATCGGGTGTGGTGGGTGGTGGGTTTGAGACATAGTCTCGGGGGGGTGGGGGGTGGGTTTAGGGACATAGTCTCGGGGGTGTGGGTTGTGGGTTTAGAGACATAGTCTCCGTGAGGGGTGTTGGTGGGTTTAGGGACATAGTCTCGGGGTGGGGGTGGTGGGTTTAGGGACAACTTCTCGGGGGGATGGGTGTTGGGTTTAGGGACATAGTCTCGGGAGGTGGGTAGTGGGTTTAGGGACATAGACTCGGGGGGCGTGAGTGGTGGGTTTAGGGACATATTCTCGGGGGTGTGGGTGGTGGGTTTACGGACGTAGTCTCGGGTGGGGTGGGTGGTTGGTTTAGGCACGTAGTCTCCGGGGGGTGTGGGTGTCTGATTGAGCGACGTAGTCTCGTGGAGTGTGGGTGGTGGGTTTAGGGACATAGTCTCGGGGGTTGGTGGTCGGTTTAGGGACATAGTCACGTAGGGGGGTTGGTGGTGGGTTTAGGGATATACTCTCGGCGGGCTGGGTGGTGGGTTTGGTACATAGTCTCTGTGGTGGTGGGGGGCGGCTATAGGGACATAGTCTCCGTGGGGGTGGGTGGTGGGTTTAGGGACATAGTCTCCGTGCGTGTGGGTGGTGGGTTTAGGGACATAGTCCCGGGGTGGGGGTGCTGGGTTTAGGGACAAAGTCTCAGGGGAGTGGGTGTTGGGTTTAGGGATATAGTCTCGGGGAGGTGGGTGGTGGGTTTAGAGAAAGAGTCTCGGGGAGGTGGGTGCTGGGTTTAGGGACATATACTCGGGGGTGTAGGTGGTTGGTTTAGGGACGTAGTGTCGGTTGGGGTGGATGGTGGGTTTAGGGACATTGTCTCGGTGGCGTGTGTGGTAGGTTTAGGGACGTAGTCTCCGGGGGGTGTGGGTGTTTGGTTTAGCGACATAGTCTCGGGGGGTTTGGGTGTTGGGTTTAGGGACAAAGTCTCGGGGGGGTGGGTGGTGGGTTTAGGAATATAGTCTCGGGGGGTGTGGGTGGTCGTTTTAGGGACATAGTCTCGGGGGGGTGGGTGGTGGGTTTAGGGACATAGTCTCGGGGGGCGTGGTTGGTGGGTTTAGGGACACAGACTCGAGGAAGTGGGGGCGTGGGTGGTGGGTCTAGGGACCCAGTCTCGGGGGGTGGGGGTGTGGGTGGTGGGTTTTGTGACACAGTCTCGGGAGGGTGGGGGCATGGGTTGTTGGATTAGGGACACAGTCTCGGGGGGTGGAGGCGTGCGTGAAGGGTTTAGCGACACAATCTCGGGGTGGTGGGGGCATGCGTGGTGGGTTTAGGGAGACAGTCTCGAAGGGATTGGGGGCGTGGGTAATGGGTTTTGGGACACATTCTTGGGGGCTTCGGGGCGTGGGTGGTGGGATTAGGGACACAGTCTCGGGGGGGTGGGGTCGTGGGTGGTGGGTTTAGGGACACAGTCTCGGGGGGATTGGGGGCGTGTGTGGTGGGTTTAGGGACACAGTCTCGGGGGGGTGGGTGCATGTCAGGTGGCTTTAGGGACAAAGTCTCGGGGGTGGGGGCGTGTGAGGTGGGTTTAGGGACACAGACTCGGGGTGGTGAGTGGTGGGTTTAGGGACATAGTCTCGGGGGAGGTGGTGGGTTTAGGGACAATGTCTCGGGGATGGTGGGTGGTGGGTTTAGGGACATAGTCTCGGGGTGGGGGTGTTGGTTTTAGGGACAAAGTCTCGGGGGGGTGGGTGTTGGGTTAAGGGACATAGTCTCGGGGGTGGTGGGTGGTGTGTTTAGGGACATAGTCTCCGTGGGGCTGGGTGGTGGGTTTAGGGACATAGTCTCGCGGGGATGGGTGGTGGGTTGAGGCTCATAGTCTCCGTGGGGGGTGAGTGGTGGGTTTAGGGACATAGTCTCGGGGGGATGGGTGGTGGGTTCAGGGACAAAGTCTCGGGGGGCGTGGGTGTTGGGTTTTGGGACATAGTCTCGGGGGGGGTGTTGTGGGTTTAGGGACAGTCTCGTGAGTGGTGGGTGCTGGGTTTGAGACATAGTCTCGGGGGGGGTGGGTGGTGGGTTTAAGTACATAGTCTCGGGGGTGTGGGTTGTGGGTTTAGGGACAGTCTCGGGGCGATTGCGGGCGTCGGTGGTGGGTTTAGGGACACAGTCTTGGGGGTGTCGAGGCGTGGGTGGTGGGTTTAGGGACACAGTCTCGGGAGGAGGTGGCGTGGGTGTTGGGTTTAGGGACACACTCTCAGGGGGATTGGGGGCGTGGGTGTTGGATTTAGGGACACAGTCTCGGGGTGGTGGGGGCGTGCGTGGTGGGTTTAGGGAGACAGTCTCGAAGGGATTGGGGGCGTGGGTGATGGGTTTAGGGACACATTCTTGGGGGCTTCGGGGCGTGGGTTGTGGGATTAGGGACACAGTCTCGGGGGGGTGGGGTCGTGGGTGGTGGGTTTAGGGACACAGTCTCGGGGGGATTGGGGACGTGTGTGGTGGGTTTAGGGACACAGTCTTGGGGGGGTGGGGGCGTGGATGACGGGCTTAGGGACACAGTTTATGTGGGGGTGGGGGCTTGTGTGGTGGGTTTAGGGAAACAGTCTCGGGGGTGGGGGTGCATGTCAGGTGGCTTTAGGGACACAGACTCGGGGTGGTGAGTGGTGGGTTTAGGGTCATAGTCTCGGGGGAGGTGGTGGGTTTAGGGACATTGTCTCGGGGATGTTGGGTGGTGGGTTTAGGGACATAGTCTCGGTGGGCTGGGTGGTGGGTTTGGGACATAGTCTCGGGGGTGATGGGTGGTGGGTTTAGGGACATAGTCTCGGGGGGGTGGGTGGTGGGTTTAGGGACATAGTCTCGGGGGGCGTGGTTGGTGGGTTTAGGGACACAGACTCGAGGAGGTGGGGGCGTGGGTGGTGGGTTTAGGGACATAGTCTCGGGGTAGGGATGCTGGGTTTAGGGACATAGTCTCGGGAGTGGTGGGTGTTGGGTTTAGGGACATAGACTACGTGGGGGTGGGTGGTGGGTTTAGGGACACAATCTCGGTGTGGTCGGGGCGTGGGGGGTGGGTTTAGGGACACATTCCCGGGGCAATTGCGGGCGTCGGTGGTGGGTTTAGGGACACAGTTTTGGGGGTGTCGGGGCGTGGGTGGTGGGTTTAGGGACACAATCTCTGGGGGATTGGGGGCGTGGGTGTTGGGTTTAGGGACACAGTCTCGGTGGGGTGGGGGCGTGGGTGGTGGGTTTAGGGACACAGTTGCGGAGGGGGTGGGGGCTTGTGTAGTGGGTTTAGGGACACAGTCTCGGGGGGATGGGGGCGTGGGTGGTGGGTTTAGGGACACAGTCTTGGGGGGATTGGGGGCGTGGGTGATGGGCTTAGTGACACAGTTGCGGGGGGGTGGGTGCTTGTGTGGTGTGTTTAGGGACACAGCCCAGGGGTGGTGAGTGGTGGGATTAGGGACATAGTCTCGGAGGGGTGTGGTGGGTTTATGGACATTGTCTCGGGTGGATGGGTGTTCGGTTTAGGGACATAGTCTCCGTGGGGGGTGGGTGGTGGGTTTAGGGATATAGTCTCGGGGTAGGGGTGCTGTGTTTAGGGACAAAGTTTTGGGGGTGGTGGGTGTTGGGTTTTGGGACATAGTCTCGCGGAGGGGTGTGGTGGGTTTAGGGACATTGTATCGGGTGTGGTGGGTGTTGGGTTTGAGACTTAGTCTCGGGGGTGTGGGTTGTGGGTTTAGAGACATAGTCTCCGTGAGGGGTGTTGGTGGGTTTAGGGACATAGTCTCGGGGTGGGGGTGGTGGGTTTAGGGACAACTTCTCGGGGGGATGGGTGTTGGGTTTAGGGACATAGTCTCGGGAGGTGGGTAGTGGGTTTAGGGACAAGGCTCGGGGGGCGTGAGTGGTGGGTTTAGGGACATATTCTCGGGGGTGTGGGTGGTGGGTTTACGGATGTAGTCTCGGATGGGGTGGGTGGTTGGTTTAGTGACATTGTCTCGGTGGAGTGGGTGGTGGGTTTAGGGACGTAGTCTCCGGGGGGTGTGGGTGTCTGATTGAGCGACGTAGTCTCGGGGAGTGTGGGTGGTGGGTTTAGGGACATAGTCTCGGGGGTTGGTGGTCGGTTTAGGGACATAGTCACGTAGGGGGGTTGGTGGTGGGTTTAGGGATATAGTCTCGGCGGGCTGGGTGGTGGGTTTGGTACATAGTCTCTGTGGTGGTGGGTGGCGGCTATAGGGACATAGTCTCCGTGGATGTGGGTGGTGGGTTTAGGGACATAGTCTCCGTGGGTGTGGTTGGTGGGTTTAGGGACATAGTCCCGGGTGGGTGGGTGGTGTGTTTAGGGACATAGTCTCCGTGGGGTTGGGTGGTGGGTTTAGGGACATATTCTCGGGGTGTGAGTGCTGGGTTTAGGGACAAAGTCTCGGGGGGGTGGGTGTTGGGTTTAGGGATATAGTCTCCGGGGGGTGGGTGGTGGGTTTAGAGACAGAGTCTTGGGGGGGTGGGTGGTGGGTTTAGGGACATATACTCGGGGGTGTAGGTGGTGGGTTTAGGGACGTAGTCTCGGTTGGGGTGGATGGTGGGTTTAGGGACATTGTCTCGGTGGCTTGGGTGGTGGGTTTAGGGACGTAGTCTCCGGGTGTGTGGGTGTTTGGTTTAGCGACATAGTCTCGGGGGGTTTGGGTGTTGGGTTTAGGGACAAAGTCTCGGGGGGGTGGGTGGTTGGTTTAGGGATATAGTCTCGGGGGGTGTGGTTGGTCGTTTTAGGGACATAGTCTCGGGGGGGTGGGTGGTGAGTTTAGGGACATAGTCTCGGGGGGCGTGGTTGGTGGGTTTAGGGACACAGACTCGAGGAGGTGGGGGCGTGGGTGGTGGGTTTAGGGACCCAGTCTCGGGGGGTGGGGGTGTGGGTGGTGGGTTTTGTGACACAGTCTCGGGGGGTGGGTTCGAGGGTAGAGGGTTTAGGGACACAGTCTCGGGGGGATTGGGGGCGTGTGTGGTGGGTTTAGAGACACAGTCTCGGGGGGGTAGGGGCGTGGGTGGTGGGTTTAGGGGCACAGTCTCGGGGGGGTGGGGGTGTGGATGATGGGCTTAGGGACACAGTTGCGGTGGGGGTGGGGGCTTGTGTGCTGGGTTTAGGGACACAGTCTCGGGTGTGTGTGTGCATGTCAGGTGGCTTTAGGGACACAGTCTCGAGGGGTGGGGGCGTGTGAGGTGGGTTTAGGGACACAGACTCGGGGTGGTGAGTGGTGGGTTTAGAGACATAGTCTCGGGGATGGTGGGTGGTGGGTTTAGGGACATAGTCTCGGTGGGCTGGGTGGTGGGTTTGGGACATAGTCTCGGGGGTGATGGGTGGTGGGTTTAGGGACAGTCTCGGTGGGGTGGGTGGTGGGTTGAGGGTCATAGTCTCCGTGGGGTGTGAGTGGTGGGTTTAGGGACATAGTCTCGGGGGGATGGGTGGTGGGTTGAGCGACTTAGTCTCCGTGGGGGGTGAGTGGTGGGTTTAGGGACATAGTCTCGGGGTGGGTGTGCTGGGTTTAGGGACAAAGTCCCGGGGGGCGTGGGTGTTGGGTTTTGGGACATAGTCTCGGGGGGGGTGTTGTGGGTTTAGGTACATAGTCTCGGGAGTGGTGGGTGGTGGGTTTGAGACATAGTCTCGGGGGGTGGGTGGTGGGTTTAAGTACATAGTCTCGGGGGTGTGGGTTGTGGGTTTAGGGACACAGTCTCGGGGCGATTGCGGGTGTCGGTGGTGGGTTTAGGGCCACAGTCTTGGGGGTGTCGAGGCGTGGGTGGTGGGTTTAGGGACACAGTCTCGGGGAGGTGGGGGCGTGGGTGTTGGGTTTAGGGACACACTCTCAGGGGGATTGGGGGCGTGGGTGTTGGATTTAGGGACACAGTCTCGGGGGGTGGGGGCGTGGGTGTTGGGTTTAGGGACACAGTTGCGGAGGGGGTGGGGGCTTGTGTACTGCGTTTAGGGACACAGTCTCGGGAGGGTGGGGGCGTGGGTGGAGGGTTTAGGGACACAGTCTTGGGTGGATTGGGGGCGTGGGTGATGAGCTTAGGGACACAGTCTTGGGGGGATTGGGGGCGTGGGTGATGGGCTTCGTGACACAGTTGCGGGGGGGTGGGGGCTTGTGTGGTGTGTTTAGGGACACAGTCTAGGGGTGGTGAGTGGTGGGTTTAGGGACATAGTCTCGGGGGGGTGTGGTGGGTTTATGGACATTGTCTCGCGGGTGGTGGTTGGTGGGTTTAGGGACATAGTCTTGGGGGGGTGGGTGTTGGGTTTAGGGACATAGTCTCCGTGGGGGGTGGGTGGTGGGTTTAGGGACATAGTCTCGGATTAGGGATGCTGGGTTTAGGGACAAAGTCTTGGGGGTGGTGGGTGTTGGGTTTTGGGACATAGTCTCGGGAGGGGTGTGGTGGGTTTAGGGACATAGTATCGGGAGTGGTGGGTGGTGGGTTTGAGACATAGTCTCGGGGGGGTGGGTGGTGTGTTTAAGTACATAGTCTCGGGGGTGTGGGTTGTGGGTTTAGGGACATAGTCTACGTGGGGGTGGGTGGTGGGTTTAGGGACACAATCTCGGTGTGGTCGGGGCGTGGGGGGTGGGTTTATGGACACATTCCCGGGGCAATTGCGGGCGTCGGTGGTGGGTTTAGGGACACAGTTTTGGGGGTGTCGGGGCGTGGGTGGTGGGTTTAGGGGCACAATCTCGGGGGGATTGGGGGCGTGGGTGTTGGGTATAGGGACACAGTCTCGGTGGGGTGGGGGCGTGGGTGGTGGGTTTAGGGACACAGTCTGGGGGGGATTGGGGGCGTTGGTGATGGGCTTAGGGACACAATCTCGGGGGGATTGGGGGCGTGGGTGTTGGGTATAGGGACACAGTCTCGGTGGGGTGGGGGCGTGGGTTGTGGGTTTAGGGACATAGTCTCGGGGGTTGGGTGTTCGGTTTAGGGACATAGTCTCCGTGGGGGGTGGGTGGTGGGTTTAGGGATATAGTCTCGGGGTAGGGGTGCTGGGTTTAGGGACAAAGTCTTGGGGGGAAAGGGTGTTGGGTTTTGGGACATAGTCTCGGGGAGGGGGTGTGGTGGGTTTAGGGACATTGTATCGGGTGTGGTGGGTGGTGGGTTTGAGACATAGTCTCGGGGGGGTGGGGGGTGGGTTTAGGGACATAGTCTCGGGGGTGTGGGTTGTGGGTTTAGAGACATAGTCTCGGGGGGGTGGGGGGTGGGTTTAGGGACATAGTCTCGGGGTGGGGGTGGTGGGTTTAGGGACAACTTCTCGGGGGGATGGGTGTTGGGTTTAGGGACATAGTCTCGGGAGGTGGGTAGTGGGTTTAGGGACATAGACTCGGGGGGCGTGAGTGGTGGGTTTAGGGACATATTCTCGGGGGTGTGGGTGGTGGGTTTACGGAAGTAGTCTCGGGTGGGGTGGGTGGTTGGTTTAGGCACGTAGTCTCCGGGGGGTGTGGGTGTCTGATTGAGCGACGTAGTCTCGTGGAGTGTGGGTGGTGGGTTTAGGGACATAGTCTCGGGGGTTGGTGGTCGGTTTAGGGACATAGTCACGTAGGGGGGTTGGTGGTGGGTTTAGGGATATACTCTCGGCGGGCTGGGTGGTGGGTTTGGTACATAGTCTCTGTGGTGGTGGGGGGCGGCTATAGGGACATAGTCTCCGTGGGGGTGGGTGGTGGGTTTAGGGACATAGTCTCCGTGGGTGTGGGTGGTGGGTTTAGGGACATAGTCCCGGGGTGGGGGTGCTGGGTATAGGGACAAAGTCTCGGGGGAGTGGGTGTTGGGTTTAGGGATATAGTCTCGGGGAGGTGGGTGGTGGGTTTAGAGAAAGAGTCTCGGGGGGGTGGGTGCTGGGTTTAGGGACATATACTCGGGGGTGTAGGTGGTTGGTTTAGGGACGTAGTGTCGGTTGGGGTGGATGGTGGGTTTAGGGACATTGTCTCGGTGGCGTGTGTGGTGGGTTTAGGGACGTAGTCTCCGGGGGGTGTGGGTGTTTGGTTTAGCGACATAGTCTCGGGGGGTTTGGGGGTTGGGTTTAGGGACAAAGTCTCGGGGGGGTGGGTGGTGGGTTTAGGGATATAGTCTCGGGGGGTGTGGGTGGTCGTTTTAGGGACATAGTCTCGGGGGGGTGGGTGGTGGGTTTAGGGACATAGTCTCGGGGGGCGTGGTTTGTGGGTTTAGGGACACAGACTCGAGGAAGTGGGGGCGTGGGTGGTGGGTCTAGGGACCCAGTCTCGGGTTTGGGGGTGTGGGTGGTGGGTTTTGTGACACAGTCTCGGGAGGGTGGGGGCATGGGATGTGGGATTAGGGACACAGTCTCGGGGGGTGGATGCGTGCGTGGAGGGTTTAGCGACACAATCTCGGGGTGGTGGGGGCGTGCGTGGTGGGTTTAGGGAGACAGTCTCGAAGGGATTGGGGGCGTGGGTGATGGGTTTAGGGACACATTCTTGGGGGCTTCGGGGCGTGGGTGGTGGGATTAGGGACACAGTCTCGGGGGGGTGGGGTCGTGGGTGGTGGGTTTAGGGACACAGTCTCGGGGGGATTGGGGGCGTGTGTGGTGGGTTTAGGGACACAGTCTCGGGGGGGTGGGTGCATGTCAGGTGGCTTTAGGGACAAAGTCTCGGGGGTGGGGGCGTGTGAGGTGGGTTTAGGGACACAGACTCGGGGTGGTGAGTGGTGGGTTTAGGGACATAGTCTCGGGGGAGGTGGTGGGTTTAGGGACAATGTCTCGGGGATGGTGGGTGGTGGGTTTAGGGACATAGTCTCGGGGTGGGGGTGTTGGTTTTAGGGACAAAGTCTCGGGGGGGTGGGTGTTGGGTTAAGGGACATAGTCTCGGGGGTGGTGGGTGGTGTGTTTAGGGACATAGTCGCCGTGGGGCTGGGTGGTGGGTTTAGGGACATAGTCTCGCGGGGAGGGGGTGGTGGGTTGAGGGACTTAGTCTCCGTGGGGGGTGAGTGGTGGGTTTAGGGACATAGTCTCGGGGGGATGGGTGGTGGGTTGAGGGACTTAGTCTCCGTGGGGGGTGAGTGGTGGGTTTAGGGACATAGTCTCGGGGTGGGGGTGCTGGGTTTAGGGACAAATTCTCGGGGGGCGTGGGTGTTGGGTTTTGGGACATAGTCTCGGGGGGGGTGTTGTGGGTTTAGGGACAGTCTCGGGAGTGGTGGGTGCTGGGTTTGAGACATAGTCTCGGGGGGGTGGGTGGTGGGTTTAAGTACATAGTCTCGGGGGTGTGGGTTGTGGGTTTAGGGACAGTCTCGGGGCGATTGCGGGCGTCGGTGGTGGGTTTAGGGACACAGTCTTGGGGGTGTCGAGGCGTGGGTGGTGGGTTTAGGGACACAGTCTCGGGAGGAGGTGGCGTGGGTGTTGGGTTTAGGGACACACTCTCAGGGGGATTGGGGGCGTGGGTGTTGGATTTAGCGACACAGTCTCGGGGTGGTGGGGGCGTGCGTGGTGGGTTTAGGGAGACAGTCTCGAAGGGATTGGGGGCGTGGGTGATGGGTTTAGGGACACATTCTTGGGGGCTTCGGGGCGTGGGTTGTGGGATTAGGGACACAGTCTCGGGAGGGTGGGGTCGTGGGTGGTGGGTTTAGGGACACAGTCTCGGGGGGATTGGGGGCGTGTGTGGTGGGTTTAGGGACACAGTCTTGGGGGGGTGGGAGCGTGGATGATGGGCTTAGGGACACAGTTTATGTGGGGGTGGGGGCTTGTGTGGTGGGTTTAGGGAAACAGTCTCGGGGGTGGGGGTGCATGTCAGGTGGCTTTAGGGACACAGACTCGGGGTGGTGAGTGGTGGGTTTAGGGTCATAGTCTCGGGGGAGGTGGTGGGTTTAGGGACATTGTCCTTGGGATGTTGGGTGGTGGGTTTAGGGACATAGTCTCGGTGGGCTGGGTGGTGGGTTTGGGACATAGTCTCGGGGGTGATGGGTGGTGGGTTTAGGGACATAGTCTCGGGGGGGTGGGTGGTGGGTTTAGGGACATAGTCACGGGGGGCGTGGTTGGTGGGTTTAGGGACACAGACTCGAGGAGGTGGGGGCGTGGGTGGTGGGTTTAGGGACATAGTCTCGGGGTAGGGATGCTGGGTTTAGGGACATAGTCTCGGGAGTGGTGGGTGTTGGGTTTAGGGACATAGACTACGTGGGGGTGGGTGGTGGGTTTAGGGACACAATCTCGGTGTGGTCGGGGCGTGGGGGGTGGGTTTAGGGACACATTCCCGGGGCAATTGCGGGCGTCGGTGGTGGGTTTAGGGACACAGTTTTGGGGGTGTCGGGGCGTGGGTGGTGGGTTTAGGGACACAATCTCTGGGGGATTGGGGGCGTGGGTGTTGGGTTTAGGGACACAGTCTCGGTGGGGTGGGGGCGTGGATGGTGGGTTTAGGGACACAGTTGCGGAGGGGGTGGGGGCTTGTGTAGTGGGTTTAGGGACACAGTCTCGGGGGGATGGGGGCGTGGGTGGTGGGTTTAGGGACACAGTCTGGGGGGGATTGGGGGCGTTGGTGATGGGCTTAGGGACACAGTCATGGGGGGATTGGGGGCGTGGGTGATGGGCTTCGTGACACAGTTGCGGGGGATGGGTGCTTGTGTGGTGTGTTTAGGGACACAGCCCAGGGGTGGTGAGTGGTGGGATTAGGGACATAGTCTCGGGGGGGTGTGGTGGGTTTATGGACATTGTCTCGGGTGAATGGGTGTTCGGTTTAGGGACATAGTCTCCGTGGGGGGTGGGTGGTGGGTTTAGGGATATAGTCTCGGGGTAGGGGTGCTGGGTTTAGGGACAAAGTCTTGGGGGTGTTGGGTGTTGGGTTTTGGGACATAGTCTCGCGGGGGGGTGTGGTGGGTTTAGGGACATTGTATCGGGTGTGGTGGGTGTTGGGTTTGAGACATAGTCTCGGGGGGGTGGGGGGTGGGTTTAGGGACATAGTCTCGGGGGTGTGGGTTGTGGGTTTAGAGACATAGTCTCCGTGAGGGGTGTTGGTGGGTTTAGGGACATAGTCTCGGGGTGGGGGTGGTGGGTTTAGGGACAACTTCTCGGGGGGATGGGTGTTGGGTTTAGGGACATAGTCTCGGGAGGTGGGTAGTGGGTTTAGGGACAAGGCTCGGGGGGCGTGAGTGGTGGGTTTAGGGACATATTCTCGGGGGTGTGGGTGGTGGGTTTACGGATGTAGTCTCGGATGGGGTGGGTGGTTGGTTTAGTGACATTGTCTCGGTGGAGTGGGTGGTGGGTTTAGGGACGTAGTCTCCGGGGGGTGTGGGTGTCTGATTGAGCGACGTAGTCTCGGGGAGTGTGGGTGGTGGGTTTAGGGACATAGTCTCGGGGGTTGGTGGTCGGTTTAGGGACATAGTCACGTAGGGGGGTTGGTGGTGGGTTTAGGGATATAGTCTCGGCGGGCTGGGTGGTGGGTTTGGTACATAGTCTCTGTGGTGGTGGGTGGCGGCTATAGGGACATAGTCTCCGTGGATGTGGGTGGTGGGTTTAGGGACATAGTCTCCGTGGGTGTGGTTGGTGGGTTTAGGGACATAGTCCCGGGTGGGTGGGTGGTGTGTTTAGGGACATAGTCTCCGTGGGGGGTGGGTGGTGGGTTTAGGGACATATTCTCGGGGTGTGAGTGCTGGGTTTAGGGACAAAGTCTCGGGGGGGTGGGTGTTGGGTTTAGGGATATAGTCTCCGGGGGGTGGGTGGTGGGTTTAGAGACAGAGTCTTGGGCGGGGGGGTGGTGGGTTTAGGGACATATACTCGGGGGTGTAGGTGGTGGGTTTAGGGACGTAGTCTCGGTTGGGGTGGATGGTGGGTTTAGGGACATTGTCTCGGTGGCGTGGGTGGTGGGTTTAGGGACGTAGTCTCAGGGTGGTGTGGGTGTTTGGTTTAGCGACATAGTCTCGGGGGGTTTGGGTGTTGGGTTTAGGGACAAAGTCTCGGGGGGGTGGGTGGTGGGTTTAGGGATATAGTCTCGGGGGGTGTGGTTGGTCGTTTTAGGGACATAGTCTCGGGGGGGTGGGTGGTATGTTTAGGGACATAGTCTCGGGGGGCGTGGTTGGTGGGTTTAGGGACACAGACTCGAGGAGGTTGGGGCGTGGGTGGTGGGTTTAGGGACCCAGTCTCGGGGGGTGGGGGTGTGGGTGGTGGGTTTTGTGACAGAGTCTCGGGGGGTGGGGTCGAGGGTGGAGGGTTTAGGGACACAGTCTCGGGGGGATTGGGGGCGTGTGTGGTGGGTTTAGAGACACAGTCTCGGGGGGGTAGGGGCGTGGGTGGTGGGTTTAGGGGCACAGTCTCGGGGGGGTAGGGGCGTGGATGATGGGCTTAGGGACACAGTTGCGGTGGGGGTGGGGGCTTGTGTGCTGGGTTTAGGGACACAGTCTCGGGTGTGTGTGTGCATGTCAGGTGGCTTTAGGGACACAGTCTCGGGGGGTGGGGGCGTGTGAGGTGGGTTTAGGGACACAGACTCGGGGTGGTGAGTGGTGGGTTTAGAGACATAGTCTCGGGGATGGTGGGTGGTGGGTTTAGGGACATAGTCTCGGTGGGCTGGGTGGTGGGTTTGGGACATAGTCTCGGGGGTGATGGGTGGTGGGTTTAGGGACAGTCTCGGTGGGGTGGGTGGTGGGTTGAGGGTCATAGTCTCCGTGGGGGGTGAGTGGTGGGTTTAGGGACATAGTCTCGGGGGGATGGGTGGTGGGTTAAGCGACTTAGTCTCCGTGGGGGGTGAGTGGTGGGTTTAGGGACATAGTCTCGGGGTGGGTGTGCTGGGTTTAGGGACAAAGTCTCGGGGGGCGTGGGTGTTGGGTTTTGGGACATAGTCTCGGGGGGGGGTGTTGTGGGTTTAGGTACATAGTCTCGGGAGTGGTGGGTGATGGGTTTGAGACATAGTCTCGGGGTGTGGGTGGTGGGTTTAAGTACATAGTCTCTGGGGTGTGGGTTGTGGGTTTAGGGACACAGTCTCGGGGCGATTGCGGGTGTCGGTGGTGGGTTTAGGGCCACAGTCTTGGGGGTGTCGAGGCATGGGTGGTGGGTTTAGGGACACAGTCTCGGGGAGGTGGGGGCGTGGGTGTTGGGTTTAGGGACACACTCTCAGGGGGATTGGGGGCGTGGGTGTTGGATTTAGGGACACAGTCTCGGGGGGTGGGGGCGTGGGTGTTGGGTTTAGGGACACAGTTGCGGAGGGGGTGGGGGCTTGTGTACTGCGTTTAGGGACACAGTCTCGGGAGGGTGGGGGCGTGGGTGGAGGGTTTAGGGACACAGTCTTGGGGGGATTGGGGGCGTGGGTGATGAGCTTAGGGACACAGTCTTGGGGGGATTGGGGGCGTGGGTGATGGGCTTAGTGACACAGTTGCGGGGGGGTGGGGGCTTGTGTGGTGTGTTTAGGGACACAGTCTAGGGGTGGTGAGTGGTGGGTTTAGGGACATAGTCTCGGGGGGGTGTGGTGGGTTTATGGACATTGTCTCGCGGGTGGTGGTTGGTGGGTTTAGGGACATAGTCTTGGGGGGGTGGGTGTTGGGTTTAGGGACATAGTCTCCGTGGGGGGTGGGTGGTTGGTTTAGGGACATAGTCTCGGGGTACGGATGCTGGGTTTAGGGACAAAGTCTTGGGGGTGGTGGGTGTTGGGTTTTGGGACATAGTCTCGGGAGGGGTGTGGTGGGTTTAGGGACATAGTATCGGGAGTGGTGGGTGGTGGGTTTGAGACATAGTCTCGGGGGGGTGGGTGGTGGGTTTAAGTACATAGTCTCGGGGGTGTGGGTTGTGGGTTTAGGGACATAGTCTACGTGGGGGTGGGTGGTGGGTTTAGGGACACAATCTCGGTGTGGTCGGGGCGTGGGGGGTGGGTTTAGGGACACATTCCCGGGGCAATTGCGGGCGTCGGAGGTGGGTTTAGGGACACAGTTTTGGGGGTGTCGGGGCGTGGGTGGTGGGTTTAGGGGCACAATCTCGGGGGGATTGGGGGCGTGGGTGTTGGGTATAGGGACACAGTCTGGGTGGGTTGGGGGCGTGGGTGGTGGGTTTAGGGACACAGTCTGGGGGGGATTGGGGGCGTTTTTGATGGGCTTAGGGACACAGTCTTGGGGGGATTGGGGGCGTGGGTGATGGGCTTAGTGACACAGTTGCGGGGGGGTGGGGGCTTGTGTGGTGTGTTTAGGGACACAGTCTAGGGGTGGTGAGTGGTGGGTTTAGGGACATAGTCTCGGGGGGTGTGGTGGGTTTATGGACATAATCTTGGGGGTGGTGGGTGATGGGTTTAGGGACATAGACTCGGGGGGGTGGGTGTTCGGTTTAGGGACATAGTCTCCGTGGGGGGTGGGTGGTGGGTTTAGGGATATAGTCTCGGGGTAGGGGTGCTGGGTTTAGGGACAAAGTCTTGGGGGGAAAGGGTGTTGGGTTTTGGGACATAGTCTCGGGGAGGGGGTGTGGTGGGTTTAGGGACATTGTATCGGGTGTGGTGGGTGGTGGGTTTGAGACATAGTCTCGGGGGGGTGGGGGGTGGGTTTAGGGACATAGTCTCGGGGGTGTGGGTTGTGGGTTTAGAGACATAGTCTCCGTGAGGGGTGTTGGTGGGTTTAGGGACATAGTCTCGGGGTGGGGGTGGTGGGTTTAGGGACAACTTCTCGGGGGGATGGGTGTTGGGTTTAGGGACATAGTCTCGGGAGGTGGGTAGTGGGTTTAGGGACATAGACTCGGGGGGCGTGAGTGGTGGGTTTAGGGACATATTCTCGGGGGTGTGGTTGGTGGGTTTACGGAAGTAGTCTCGGGTGAGGTGGGTGGTTGGTTTAGGCACGTAGTCTCCGGGGGGTGTGGGTGTCTGATTGAGCGACGTAGTCTCGTGGAGTGTGGGTGGTGGGTTTAGGGACATAGTCTCGGGGGTTGGTGGTCGGTTTAGGGACATAGTCACGTAGGGGGGTTGGTGGTGGGTTTAGGGATATACTCTCGGCGGGCTGGGTGGTGGGTTTGGTACATAGTCTCTGTGGTGGTGGGGGGCGGCTATAGGGACATAGTCTCCGTGGGGGTGGGTGGTGGGTTTAGGGACATAGTCTCCGTGGGTGTGGGTGGTGGGTTTAGGGACATAGTCCCGGGGTGGGGGTGCTGGGTTTAGGGACAAAGTCTCGGGGGAGTGGGTGTTGGGTTTAGGGATATAGTCTCGGGGGTGTAGGTGGTTGGTTTAGGGACGTAGTGTCGGTTGGGGTGGATGGTGGGTTTAGGGACATTGTCTCGGTGGCGTGTGTGGTGGGTTTAGGGACGTAGTCTCCGGGGGGTGTGGGTGTTTGGTTTAGCGACATAGTCTCGGGGGGTTTGGGTGTTGGGTTTAGGGACAAAGTCTCGGGGGGGTGGGTGGTGGGTTTAGGGATATAGTCTCGGGGGGTGTGGGTGGTCGTTTTAGGGACATAGTCTCGGGGGGGTGGGTGGTGGGTTTAGGGACATAGTCTCGGGGGGCGTGGTTGGTGGGTTTAGGGACACAGACTCGAGGAAGTGGGGGCGTGGGTGGTGGGTCTAGGGACCCAGTCTCGGGGGGTGGGGGTGTGGGTGGTGGGTTTTGTGACACAGTCTCGGGAGAGTGGGGGCATGGGTTGTGGGATTAGGGACACAGTCTCGGGGGGTGGAGGCGTGCGTGGATGGTTTAGCGACACAATCTCGGGGTGGTGGGGGCGTGCGTGGTGGGTTTAGGGAGACAGTTTCGAAGGGATTGGGGGCGTGGGTGATGGGTTTAGGGACACATTCTTGGGGGCTTCGGGGTGTGGGTGGTGGGATTAGGGACACAGTCTCGGGGGGGTGGGGTCGTGGGTGGTGGGTTTAGGGACACAGTCTCGGGGGGATTGGGGGCGTGTGTGGTGGGTTTAGGGACACAGTCTCGGGGGGGTGGGTGCATGTCAGGTGGCTTTAGGGACAAAGTCTCGGGGGTGGGGGCGTGTGAGGTGGGTTTAGGGACACAGACTCGGGGTGGTGAGTGGTGGGTTTAGGGACATAGTCTCGGGGAGGTGGTGGGTTTAGGGACAATGTCTCGGGGATGGTGGGTGGTGGGTTTAGGGACATAGTCTCGGGGTGGGGGTGTTGGTTTTAGGGACAAAGTCTCGGGGGGGTGGGTGTTGGGTTAAGGGACATAGTCTCGGGGGTGGTGGGTGGTGTGTTTAGGGACATAGTCTCCGTGGGGCTGGGTGGTGGGTTTAGGGACATAGTCTCGCGGGGATGGGTGGTGGGTTGAGGCTCATAGTCTCCGTGGGGGTGAGTGGTGGGTTTAGGGACATAGTCTCGGGGGGATGGGTGGTGGGTTGAGGGACTTAGTCTCCGTGGGGGGTGAGTGGTGGGTTTAGGGACATAGTCTCGGGGTGGGGGTGCTGGGTTTAGGGACAAAGTCTCGGGAGTGGTGGGTGCTGGGTTTGAGACATAGTCTCGGGGGGGTGGGTGGTGGGTTTAAGTACATAGTCTCGGGGGTGTGGGTTGTGGGTTTAGGGACAGTCTCGGGGCGATTGCGGGCGTCGGTGGTGGGTTTAGGGACACAGTCTTGGGGGTGTCGAGGCGTGGGTGGTGGGTTTTAGGGACACAGTCTCGGGAGGAGGTGGCGTGGGTGTTGGGTTTAGGGACACACTCTCAGGGGGATTGGGGGCGTGGGTGTTGGATTTAGGGACACAGTCTCGGGGTGGTGGGGGCTTGCGTGGTGGGTTTAGGGAGACAGTCTCGAAGGGATTGGGGGCGTGGGTGATGGGTTTAGGGACACATTCTTGGGGGCTTCGGGGCGTGGGTTGTGGGATTAGGGACACAGACTCGGGGGGGTGGGGTCGTGGGTGGTGGGTTTAGGGACACAGTCTCGGGGGGATTGGGGGCGTGTGTGGTGGGTTTAGGGACACAGTCTCGGGGGGGTGGGTGCGTGGATGATGGGCTTAGGGACACAGTTTATGTGGGGGTGGGGGCTTGTGTGGTGGGTTTAGGGACACAGTCTCGGGGGGGTGGGTGCATGTCAGGTGGCTTTAGGGACACAGTCTCGGGAGTGGGGGCGTGTGAGGTGGCTTTAGGGACACAGACTCGGGGTGGTGAGTGGTGGGTTTAGGGACATAGGCTCAGGGGAGGTGGTTGGTTTAGGGACACTGTCTCGGGGATGGTGGGTGGTGGGTTTAGGGACATAGTCTCGGGGTGGGGGTGTTGGTTTTAGGGACCAACTCTCGGGGGGGTGGGTGGTGGGTTAAGGGACATAGTCTCGGGGGTGGTGGGTGGTGTGTTTAGGGACATAGTCTCCGTGGGGCTGGGTGGTGGGTTTAGGGACATAGTCTCGCGGGGATGGGTGGTGGGTTGAGGCTCATAGTCTCCGTGGGGGGTGAGTGGTGGGTTTAGGGACATAGTCTCGGGGGGATGGGTGGTGGGTTGAGGGACTTAGTCTCCGTGGGGGGTGAGTGGTGGGTTTAGGGACATAGTCTCGGGGTGGGGGTGCTGGGTTTAGGGACAAAGTCTCGGGGGGCGTGGGTGTTGGGTTTTGGGACATAGTCTCGGGGGGGGTGTTGTGGGTTTAGGGACAGTCTCGGGAGTGGTGGGTGCTGGGTTTGAGACATAGTCTCGGGGGTGTGGGTGGTGGGTTTAAGTAGATAGTCTCGGGGGTGTGGGTTGTGGGTTTAGGGACAGTCTCGGGGCGATTGCGGGCGTCGGTGGTGGGTTTAGGGACACAGTCTTGGGGGTGTCGAGGCGTGGGTGGTGGGTTTAGGGACACAGTCTCGGGAGGAGGGGGCGTGGGTGTTGGGTTTAGGGACACACTCTCAGGGGGATTGGGGGCGTGGGTGTTGGATTTAGGGACACAGTCTCGGGGGGGTGGGGTCGTGGGTGGTTGGTTTAGGGACACAGTTGTGGAGGGGGTGGGGGCTTGTGTATTGCGTTTAGGGACACAGTCTCGGGGGGTTGGGGGCGTGGGTGGAGGGTTTAGGGACACAGTCTTGGGGGGATTGGGGGCGTGGGTGATGAGCTTAGGGACACAGTCTTGGGGGGATTGGGGGTGTGGGTGATGGGCTTAGTGACACAGTTGCGGGGGGGTGGGGGCTTGTGTGGTGTGTTTAGGGACACAGTCTAGGGGTGGTGAGTGGTGGGTTTAGGGACATAGTCTCGTGGGGGTGTGGTGGGTTTATGGACATTGTCTCGCGGGTGGTGGTTGGTGGGTTTAGGGACATAGTCTTGGGGGGGGTGGGTGTTGGGTTTAGGGACATAGTCTCCGTGGGTGTGGGTGGTGGGTTTAGGGACATAGTCTCGGGGAAGGGGTGCTGGGTTTAGGGACAAAGTCTTGGGGGGAAAGGGTGTTGGGTTTTGGGACATTGTCTCGGGGAGGGGATGTGGTGGGTTTAGGGACATTGTATCGGGTGTGGTGGGTGTTGGGTTTGAGACATAGTCTCGGGGGGGTGGGGGGTGGGTTTAGGGACATAGTCTCGGGGGTGTGGGTTGTGGGTTTAGAGACATAGTCTCCGTGAGGGGTGTTGGTGGGTTTAGGGACATAGTCTCGGGGTGGGGGTGGTGGGTTTAGGGACAACTTCTCGGGGGGATGGGTGTTGGGTTTAGGGACATAGTCTCGGGCGGTGGGTAGTGGGTTTAGGGACATAGACTCGGGGGGCGTGAGTGGTGGGTTTAGGGACATATTCTCGGGGGTGTGGGTGGTGGGTTTACGGATGTAGTCTCGGATGGGGTGGGTGGTTGGTTTAGTGACATTGTCTCGGTGGAGTGGGTGGTGGGTTTAGGCACGTAGTCTCCGGGGGGTGGGGGTGTCTGTTTGAGCGACGTAGTCTCGTGGAGTGTGGGTGGTGGGTTTAGGGGCATAGTCTCGGGGGTTGGTGGTCGGTTTAGGGACATAGTCACGTAGGGGGGTTGGTGGTGGGTTTAGGGATATACTCTCGGCGGGCTGGGTGGTGGGTTTGGTACATAGTCTCTGTGGTGGTGGGGGGCGGCTATAGGGACATAGTCTCCGTGGGGGTGGGTGGTGGGTTTAGGGACATAGTCTCCGTGGGAGTGGGTGTTGGGTTTAGGGACATAGTCCCGGGGTGGGGGTGCTGGGTTTAGGGACAAAGTCTCGGGGGGGTGGGTGTTGGGATTAGGGATATAGTCTCGGGGGGGTGGGTGGTGGGTTTAGAGAAAGAGTCTCGGGGGGGTGGGTGCTGGGTTTAAGGACATATACTCGGGTGTGTAGGTGGTTGGTTTAGGGACGTAGTCTCGGGTGGGGTGGATGGTGGGTTTAGGGACATTGTCTCGGTGGCATGTGTGGTGGGTTTAGGGACGTAGTCTCCGGGGGGTGTGGGTGTTTGGTTTAGCGACATAGTCTCGGGGGGTTTGGGTGTTGGGTTTAGGGACAAAGTCTCGGGGGGGTGGGTGGTGGGTTTAGGGATATAGTCTCGGGGGGTGTGGGTGGTCGTTTTAGGGACATAGTCTCGGGGGGGTGGGTGGTGGGTTTAGGGACATAGCCTCGGGGGGCGTGGTTGGTGGGTTTAGGGACACAGACTCGAGGAAGTGGGGGCGTGGGTGGTGGGTCTAGGGACCCAGTCTCGGGGGGTGGGGGTGTGGGTGCTGGGTTTTGTGACACAGTCTCGGGAGGGTGGGGGCATGGGTTGTGGGATTAGGGACACAGTCTCGGGGGGTGGAGGCGTGCGTGGAGGGTTTAGCGACACAATCTCGGGGTGGTGGGGGCGTGCGTGGTGGGTTTAGGGAGACAGTCTCGAAGGGATTGGGGGCGTGGGGGGTGGGTTTAGGGACACATTCTTGGGGGCTTCGGGGCGTGGGTGGTGGGTTTAGGGACACAGTCTCGGGGGGATTGGGGGTGTGTGCGGTGGGTTTAGGGACACAGTCTCGGGGGGGTGGGGGCGTGGATGATGGGCTTAGGGACACAGTTTATGTGGGGGTGGGGGCTTGTGTGGTGGGTTTAGGGACACAGTCTCGGGGGGTGGGTGCATGTCAGGTGGCTTTAGGGACACAGTCTCGGGGGTGGGGGCGTGTGAGGTGGGTTTAGGGACACAGACTCGGGGTGGTGAGTGGTGGGTTTAGGGACATAGTCTCGGGGGAGGTGGTGGGTTTAGGGACATTGTCTCGGGGATGGTGGGTGGTGGGTTTAGGGACATAGTCTCGGGGTGGGGGTGTTGGTTTTAGGGACAAAGTCTCGGGGGGGTGGGTGTTGGGTTTAGGGACATAGTCTCGGGGGTGGTGGGTGGTGTGTTTAGGGACATAGTCTCCGTGGGGCTGGGTGGTGGGTTTAGGGACATAGTCTCGCGGGGATGGGTGGTGGGTTGAGGCTCATAGTCTCCGTGGGGGGTGAGTGGTGGGTTTAGGGACATAGTCTCGGGGGGATGGGTGGTGGGTTGAGGGACTTAGTCTCCGTGGGGGGTGAGTGGTGGGTTTAGGGACATAGTCTTGGGGTGGGGGTGCTGGGTTTAGGGACAAAGTCTCGGGGGGCGTGGGTGTTGGGTTTTTTGACATAGTCTCGGGGGGGGTGTTGTGGGTTTAGGGACATAGCCTTGGGAGTGGTGGGTGCTGGGTTTGAGACATAGTCTCGGGGGGGTGGGTGGTGGGTTTAAGTACATAGTCTCGGGGGTGTGTGTTGTGGGTTTAGGGACAGTCTCGGGGCGATTGCGGGCGTCGGTGGTGGGTTTAGGGACACAGTCTTGGGGGTGTCGAGGCGTGGGTGGTGGGTTTAGGGACACACTCTCAGGGGGATTGGGGGCGTGGGTGTTGGATTTAGGGACACAGTCTCGGGGGGGTGGGGGCGTGGGTGGTTGGTTTAGGGACACAGTTGTGGAGGGGGTGGGGGCTTGTGTACTGCGTTTAGGGGCACAGTCTCGGGGGGTTGGTTGCGTGGGTGGAGGGTTTAGGGACACGGTCTTGGGGGGATTGGGGGCGTGGGTGATGAGCTTAGGGACACAGTCTTGGGGGGATTGGGGGCGTGGGTGATGGGCTTAGTGACACAGTTGCGGGGAGGTGGGGGCTTGTGTGGTGTGTTTAGGGACACAGTCTAGGGGTGGTGAGTGGTGGGTTTAGGGACATAGTCTCGGGGGTGTGTGGTGGGTTTATGGACATTGTCTCGCGGGTGGTGGTTGGTGGGTTTAGGGACATAGTCTTTGGGGGGGGTGGGTGTTGGGTTTAGGGTCATAGTCTCCGTGGGGGGTGGGTGGTTGGTTTAGGGACATAGTCTCGGGGAAGGGGTGCTGGGTTTAGGGACAAAGTCTTGGGGGTGGTGGGTGTTGGGTTTTGGGACATAGTCTCGGGAGGGGTGTGGTGGGTTTAGGGACATAGTCTCGGGAGTGGTGGGTGGTGGGTTTAAGTACACAGTCTCAGGGGTGTGGGTTGTGGGTTTAGGGACATAGTCTCGGGGAAGGGGTGCTGGGTTTAGGGACAAAGTCTAGGGGGTGGTGGGTGTTGGGTTTTGGGACATAGTCTCGGGAGGGGTGTGGTGGGTTTAGGGACATAGTCTCGGGAGTGGTGGGTGGTGGGTTTGAGACATAGTCTCGGGGGGGTGGGTGGTGGGTTTAAGTACACAGTCTCGGGGGTGTGGGTTGTGGGTTTAGGGACATAGTCTACGTGGGGGTGGGTGGTGGGTTTAGGGACACAATCTCGGTGTGTTCGGGGCGTGGGGGGTGGGTTTAGGGACACATTCCCGGGGCAATTGCGGGCGTCGGTGGTGGGTTTAGGGACATAGTCTCGGAGGGTTTGGGGGCGTGTGTGGTGGGTTTAGGGACACAGTCTCGGGGTGGTGGGGGCGTGGGTGTTTGGTTTAGGGACACAGTCTCGGGGGGGTGGGGGCGTGGATGATGGGCTTAGGGACACAGTTGCTGTGGGGGTGGGGGCTTGTGTGGTGGGTTTAGGGACACAGTCTCGGGGGGGTGGGTGCATGTCAGGTGGCTTTAGGGACACAGTCTCGGGGGGTGGGGGCGTGTGAGGTGGGTTTAGGGACACAGACTCTGGGTGGTGAGTGGTGGGTTTAGGGACATAGTCTCGGGGGAGGTGATGGGTTTAGGGACATAGTCTCGGGGATGTTGGGTGGTAGGATTATGGACATAGTCTCGGTGGTCTGGGTGGTGGGTTTGGGACAATGTCTCGGGGGTGATGGGTGGTGGGTTTAGGGACATAGTCTCGGTGGGGTGGGTGGTGCGTTTAGGGACACAGTCTACTTGGGAGGTGGGTGGTGGGTTTAGGGAAATTGTCTCGGGGTGGTGGTGCTGGGTTTAGGGACAAAATTAAGGGCGGGGTGGGTGTTGGGTTTTGGGACATAGTCTCGGGTGGTTGTGGCAGGTTTAGGGACATAGTCTCAGGTGTGTTGGGTCGTAGGTTTGAGACATAGACTCGGGGCGGAGGTTTGTGGGATTAGGGACATAGTCTCCGTGGGGAGGTTTTGTGGGGTTAGGGACATAGTCTCGGGGTGGGGGTGGTGGGTTTAGGGACACAGTCTCGGGGGGGTGGAGGCGTGGGTAATGGGCTAAGGGACACAGTTGCTGTGGGGGTGGGGGCTTGTGTGGTGGGTTTAGGGACACAGTCTCGGGGGGGTGGGTGCATGTCAGGTGGCTTTAGGGACACAGACTCGGGGTGGTGAGTGGTGGGTTTAGGGACATAGTCTCGGGGATGGTGGGTGGTGGGTTTAGGGACATAGTCTCGGTGGGCTGGGTGGTGGGTTTGTGACATAGTCTCGGGGCTGATGGGTGGTGGGATTAGGGACATAGTCTCGGTGGGGTGGGTGGTGGGTATAGGGACTTAGTCTCCTGGGGGGGTGGGTGGTGGGTTTAGGGACATAGTCTCGGGGGGTGTGGTAGGTTTAGTGTCATAGTCTCAGGTGTGGCGGGTCGTAGGTTTGAGACATAGACTCGGGGGGGAGGGTTGTGGGTTTAGGGTCATAGTCTCGGGGGGCGTGGGTGGTGGGTTTAGGTACATAGTCTCGGGGGTGTGGGTGTTGGGTTTACGGACGTAGTCTCGGGTGGGGTGGGTGGTGGGTTTAGTGACGTTGTCTCGGGAGGGGTCGGTGGTGGGTTTAGGGACATAGTCTCGGAGGTTGGGTGATGGGTTTAGGGACATAGTCTCGGAGGTGGGTTGGTGGTGGGTTGAGGGACATAGTCTCGGGGGTTGGGTGATGGGTTTAGGGACATAGTCTCGGAGGTGGGTTGGTGGTGGGTTTAGGGACATAGTCTCGGTGGGCTGGTTGGTGGGTTTGGGACATAGTCTCCGTGGGGGTGGGTGGTGGGTTTAGGGACATAGACTCGGGAGGATGGGTGGTGGGTTGAGGGACTTAGTCTCCATGGGGGGTGAGTGGTGGTTTTAGGGACATAGTCTAGGGGTGGGGGTGCTGGGTTTAGGGACAAAGTCTCGGGGGCGTGGGTGTTGGGTTTTGGGACATAGTCTCGGGAGGGGGGTGTGGTGGGTTTAGGGACATAGTCTCGGGAGTGGTGGGTGGTGGGTTTGAGACATAGTCTCGGGGGGGTGGGTGGTGGGTGTAAGTACATAGTCTCGGGGGTGTGGTTTGTGGGTTTAGGGACATAGTCTACGTGGGGGTGGGTGGTGGGTTTAGGGACACAATCTCGGTGTGGTCGGGGCTTGGGTGGTGGGTTTAGGGACACAGTCTCGGGGGTGACGGGGCGCGGCTGGTTGGTATAGGGACACAGTCTCGGGGGGGTGGGCGTGTGGGTGGTGGGTTTAGGGACACAATCACGGGGGGATTGCGGGCGTGGGTGTTGGGTTTAGGGACACAGTCTCTGGGGGTTGGGGGCGTGGGTGGTGGGTTTAGGGACACAGTTGCGGAGGGGGTGGGTCTTGTGTAGTGGTTTTAGGGACACAGTCTCGGTGGGGTGGGGGCGTGGCTGGTGGGTTTAGGGACACAGTCTTGGGGGGATTGGGGGCGTTGGTGATGGGCTTAGGGACACAGTCTTGGGGGGATTGGGGGCGTGGGTGATGGGATTAATGACACAGTTGCGTGGGGGTGGGGGCTTGTGTGGTGTGTTTAGGGACACAGTCTAGGGGTGGTGAGTGGTGGGTTTAGGGACATAGTCTCGGGGGGCTGTGGTGGGTTTATGGACATAGTCTCGGGGTCGGTGGGTGGTGGGTTTAGGGATATAGTCTCGGGGGTGTGGGTGTTCGGTTTAGGGACATAGTCTCCGTGGGGGGTGGGTGGTGGGTTTAGGGACATAGTCTCGGGCTAGGTTTGCTGGGTTTAGGGACAAATTCTTGGGGGGGGGTGGGTGGTGGGTTTGAGACATAGTGTCGGGGGGGTGGGGGGTGGGTTTAGGGACATAGTCTCGGGGGTGTGGGTTGTGGGTTTAGAGACATAGTCTCCGTGAGGGGGGTTGGTGGGTTTAGGGACATAGTCTCGGGGTGGATGTGGTGGGTTTAGGGACAACGTCTCGGGGGGATGGGTGTTGGGTTTAGGGACCTAGTCTCGGGGGGTGGGTAGTGGGTTTAGGGACATAGTCTCGGGGGGCGTGAGTGGTGGGTTTAGGGACATATTCTCGGGGGTGTGGGTGGTGGGTTTATGGATGTAGTCTCGGGTGGGGTGGGTGGTTGGTTTAGTGACATTGTCTCGGTGGAGTGGGTGGTGGGTTTAGGGACATAGTCTCGGGGGTTGGGTGGTCGGTTTAGGGACATAGTCACGTAGGGGGGTTGGTGGTGGGTTTAGGGATATAGTCTCGGTGGGCTGGGTGGTGGGTTTGGTACATAGTCTCTGGGGTGGTGGGTGGCGGCTATAGGGACATAGTCTCCGTGGAGGTGGGTGGTGGGTTTAGGGACATAGTCCCGGGGGGGTGGGTGGTGTGTTTAGGGACATAGTCTCCGTGGGGGGTGGGTGGTGGGTTTAGGGACATATTCTCGGGGTGGGGGTGCTGGGTTTAGGGACAAAGTCTCGGGGGGGTGGGTGTTGGGTTTAGGGACATAGTCTCGGGGGGGTGGGTGGTGGGTTTAGAGACATAGTCTCGGGGGGGTGGGTGGTGAGTTTTGGGACATAGTCTCGGGGTTTGGGTTGTGGGTTTAGGGTCATAGTCTCGGGGAGTGTGGGTGATGGATTAAGATTCATAGTCTCGGGCGGGGTGGGTGGTGGGTTTAGGGACATAGTCTCGGGGATGGTGGGTGTTGGGTTTTGGGACATAGTCTCTGGGGTGTGGGTGGTGGGTTTAGGGAAATAGTCTCGGGGGGGTGGGTGGTGGGTGTTGGGACATAGTCTCGGGGGGCGTGGTTGGTGGGTTTAGGGACACAGACTCGAGGAGGTGGGGGTGTGGGTGGTGGGTCTAGGGACCCAGTCTCGGGGGGTGGGGGTGTGGGTGGTGGGTTTTGTGACACAGTCTCGGGAGGGTGGGGGCATGGGTTGTGGGATTAGGGACACAGTCTCGGGGGTGGAGGCGTGCGTGGAGGGTTTAGGGAAACAATCTCGGGGTGGTGGGGGCGTGGGTGGTGGGTTTAGGGAGACAGTCTCGAAGGGATTGGGGGCTTGGGTGGTGGGTTTAGGGACACATTCTTGGGGGCGTCGGGGCGTGGGTGGTGGGTTTAGGGACACAGTCTCGGGGGGGGTGGGGTGGGTGGTGGGTTTAGGGACACAGTCTCGGGGGATTGGGGGCGTGTGTGGTGGGTTTAGGGACACAGTCTCGGGGGGGTGGGGGTGGGGGCATGGATGATGGGCTTAGGGACACAGTTTATGTGGGGGTGGGGGCTTGTGTGGTGGGTTCAGGGACACAGTCTCGGGGGGATGGGTGCATGTCAGGTGGCTTTAGGGACACAGTCTCGGGGGTGGGGGCGTGTGAGGTGGGTTTAGGGACACAGACTCGGGGTGGTGAGTGGTGGGTTTAGGGTCATAGTCTCGGGGCAGGTGGTGGGTTTAGGGACATTGTCTCGGGGATGTTGGGTGGTGGGTTTAGGGACATAGTCTCGGTGGGCTGGGTGGTGGGTTTGGGACATAGTCTCGGGGGTGATGGGTGGTGGGTTTAGGGAAATAGTCTCGGGGGGGTGGGTGGTGGGTGTTGGGACATAGTCTCGGGGGGCGTATTTGGTGGGTTTAGGGACACAGACTCGAGGAGGTGGGGGTGTGGGTGGTGGGTCTAGGGACCCAGTCTCGGGGGGTGGGGCTGTGGGTGGTGGGTTTTGTGACACAGTCTCGGGAGGGTGGGGGCATGGGTTGTGGGATTAGGGACACAGTCTCGGGGGTGGAGGCGTGCGTGGAGGGTTTAGGGACACAATCTCGGGGTGGTGGGGGCGTGGGTGGTGGGTTTAGGGAGACAGTCTCGAAGGGATTGGGGGCGTGGGTGGTGGGTTTAGGGACACATTCTTGGGGGCGTCGGGCTGTGGGTGGTGGGTTTAGGGACACAGTCTTGGGGGGGTGGGGTCGAGGGTGCTGGTTTAAGGGACACAGTCTCGGGGGGATTGGGGGCATGTGCGGTGGGTTTCGGGACACAGTCTCAGGGGGGTGGGGTCGTGGATGATGGGCTTAGGGACACAGTTTATGTGGGAGTGGGGCTTGTGTGGTGGGTTTAGGGACACAGTCTCGGGGGGGGTGGGTGCATGTAAGGTGGCTTTAGGGACACAGTCTCGGGGGTGGGGGCGTGTGAGGTGGGTTTAGGGAGACAGACTCGGGGTGGTGAGTGGTGGGTTTAGGGTCATAGTCTCGGAGGAGGTGGTGGGTTTAGGGACATTGTCTCGGGGATGTTGGGTGGTGGGTTTAGGGACATAGTCTCGGTGGGCTGGGTGGTGGGTTTGGGACATAGTCTCGGGGGTGATGGGTGGTGGGTTTAGGGACATAGTCTCGGTGGGGTGGGTGGTGGGTTTAGGGACATAGTCCCCTTGTGGGGTGGGTGGTGGGTTTAGGGACATTGTCTCGGGGTGGGGTTGCTGGGTTTAGGGACAAAAATAAGGGGGGGGTGGGTGTTGGGTTTTGGGACATAGTATCGGGGGGGTGTGGTAGGTTAAGGGACATTGTCTCAGGTGTGGTGGGTTGTAGGTTTGAGACATAGACTCGGGGGGGCGGGTTGTGGGATTAGGGACAGAGTCTCCGTGGGGGGATGTGTTGGGTTTAGGGACATAGTCTCGGGGTGGGGGTGTTGGGTTTAGGGACAAAGTCTCGGGGGGGTGGGTGTTGGGTTAAGGGACATAGTCTCGGGGGTGGTGGGTGGTGTGTTTAGGGACATAGTCTCCGTGGGGCTGGGTGGTGGGTTTAGGGACATAGTCTCGGGGGGATGAGTGGTGGGTTGAGGGACTTAGTCTCCGTGGGGGGTGAGTGGTGGGTTTAGGGACATAGTCTCGGGGTGGGGGTTCTGGGTTTAGGGACAAAGTCTCGGGGGGCGTGGGTGTTGGGTTTTGGGACATAGACTCAGGGTGGGGTGGTGTGGGTTTAGGGACATAGTCTCGGGAGTGGTGGGTGGTGGGTTTGAGACATAGTCTCGGGGGGGTGGGTGGTGGGTTTAAGTACATAGTCTCGGGGGTGTGGGTTGTGGGTTTAGGGAAATAGTCTACGTGGGGGTGGGTGGTGGGTTTAAGGACACAATCTCGGTGTGGTCGGGGCGTGGGGGGTGGGTTTAGGGACACATTCCCGGGGCAATTGCGGGCGTCAGTGGGGGGTTTAGGGACACAGTTTTGGGGGTGTCGGGGCGTGGGTGGTGGGTTTAGGGACACAATCTCGGTGGGGTGGGGGCGTGGGTGGTGGGTTTAGGGACACAGTTGCGGAGGGGGTTGGGGCTTGTATAGTGGGTTTAGGGACACAGTCTCGGGGGGATGGGGGTGTGGGTGGTGGGTTTAGGGACACAGTCTGGGGGGGATTGGGGGCGTTGGTGATGGGCTTAGGGACACAGTCTTGGGGGGATTGGGGGCGTGGGTGATGGGCTTAGTGACACTGTTGCGGGGGGGTGGGGGTTTGTGTGGTGTGTTTAGGGACACAGTCTAGGGGTGGTGAGTGGTGGGTTTAGGGACATAGTCTCGGGGGGTGTGGTGGGTTTATGGACATAGTCTCGGGGGTGTTGGGTGGTGGGTTTAGGGACATAGTCTCGGGGGGGTGGGTGTTCGGATTAGGGACATAGTCTCCGTGGGGGGTGGGAGGTGGGTTTAGGGATATAGTCTCGGGGTAGGGGTGCTGGGTTTAGGGACAAAGTCTTGGGGGGAAAGGGTGTTGGGTTTTGGGACATAGTCTCGGGGAGGGGGTGTGGTGGGTTTAGGGACATTGTATCGGGTGAGGTGGGTGGTGGGTTTGAGACATAGTCTCAGGGGGGTGGGGGGTGGGTTTAGGGACATAGTCTCGGGGGTGTGGGTTGTGGGTTTAGAGACATAGTCTCCGTGAGGGGTGTTGGTGGGTTTAGGGACATAGTCTCGGGGTGGGGGTGGTGGGTTTAGGGACAACTTGTCGGGGGGATGGGTGTTGGGTTTAGGGACATAGACTCGGGAGGTGGGAAGTGGGTTTAGGGACATAGTCTCGGGGGGCGTGAGTGGTGGGTTTAGGGACATATTCTCGGGGGTGTGGGTGGTGGGTTTACGGATGTAGTCTCGGGTGGGGTGGGTGGTTGGTTTAGTGACATTGTCTCGGTGGAGTGGATGGTGGTTTTAGGCACGTAGTCTCCGGGGGGTGTGGGTGACTGATTGAGCGACGTAGTCTCGGGGAGTGTGGGTGGTGGGTTTAGGGACATAGTCTCGGTGGTTGCTGGTCGGTTTAGGGACATAGTCACGTAGGGGGGATTGGGGGCGTTGGTGATGGGCTTAGGGACACAGTCTTGGGGGGATTGGGGGCGTGGGTGATGGGCTTAGTGACACTGTTGCGGGGGGGTGGGGGCTTGTGTGGTGTGTTTAGGGACACAGTCTAGGGGTGGTGAGTGGTGGGTTTAGGGACATAGCCTCCGTGGGGGGTGGGTGGTGGGTTTAGGGACATATTCTCGGGGTGTGGGTGCTGGGTTTAGGGACAAAGTCTCGGGGGGGTGGGTGTTGGGTTTAGGGATATAGTCTCGGGGGGGTGGGTGGTGGGTTTAGAGACAGAGTCTTGGGGGGGTGGGTGCTGGGTTCAGGGACATATACTCGGGGGTGTAGGTGGTGGGTTTAGGGACGTAGTCTCGGGTGGGGTGGATGGTGGGTTTAGGGACATTGTCTCGGTGGCGTGGGTGGTGGGTTTAGGGACGTAGTCTCCGGGGGGTGTGGGTGTTTGGCTTAGCGACATAGTCTCGGGGGGTTTGGGTGTTGGGTTTAGGGACAAAGTCTCGGGGGGGGTGGGTGGTGGGTTAAGGGACATAGTCTCGGGGGGTGTGGGTGGTCGTTTTAGGGACATAGTCACGGGGGGGTGGGTGGTGGGTTTAGGGACATAGTCTCGGGGGGCGTGGTTGGTGGGTTTAGGGACACAGACTCGAGGAGGTGGGGGCGTGGGTGGTGGGTTTAGGGACCCAGTCTCGGGGGGTGGGGGTGTGGGTGGTGGGTTTTGTGACACAGTCTCGGGAGGGTGGGGGCGTGGGTCGTGGGATTAGGGACACAGTCTCGGGAGGGTGGAGGCGTGGGTGGAGGGTTTAGGGACACAATCTCGGGGTAGTGGGGGCGTGGGTGGTGGGTTTAGGGAGACAGTCTCGAAGGGATTGGGGGCGTGCGTGGTGGGTTTAGGGACACAGTCTCGGGGGGGTGGGGTCGAGGGTGGAGGGTTTAGGGACACAGTCTCGGGGGGATTGGGGGCGTGTGTGGTGGGTTTAGGGACACAGTCTCGGGGGGGTGGGGGCGTGGGTGGTGGGTTTAGGATCACAGTCTCGGGGGGGTGGGGGCGTAGATGATGGTCTTAGGGACACAGTTGCGGTGGGGGTGGGGGCTTGTGTGGTGGGTTTAGGGACACAGTCTCGGGGGGGTGGGTGCATGTCAGGTGGCTTTAGGGACACAGTCTCGGGGGTGGGGGCGTGTGAGGTGGGTTTAGGGACACAGACTCTGGGTGGTGAGTGGTGGGTTTAGAGACATAGTCTCGGGGATGGTGGGTGGTGGGTTTAGGGACATAGTCTCGGTGGACTGGGTGGTGGGTTTGGGACATAGTCTCGGGGGTGATGGGTGGTGGGTTTAGGGACATAGTCTCGGTGGGGTGGGTGGTGGGTTGAGGGACATAGTCTCCGTGGGGGGTGAGTGGTGGGTTTAGGGACATAGTCTCGGGGGGATGGGTGGTGGGTTGAGGGACTTAGTCTCCGTGGGGGCTGAGTGGTGGGTTTAGGGACATAGTCTCGGGGTGGGGGTGCTGGGTTTAGGGACAAAGTCTCGGGGGGCGTGGGTGTTGGGTTTTGGGACATAGTCTCGGGGGGGGTGTTGTGGGTTTAGGGACATAGTCCCGGGAGTGGTGGGTGGTGGGTTTGAGACATAGTCTCGGGGGTGTGGATGGTGGGTTTAAGTACATAGTCTCGGGGGTGTGGGTTGTGGGTTTAGGGACACAGTCTCGGGGCGATTGCGGGCGTCGGTGGTGGGTTTAGGGACACAGTCTTGGGGGTGTCGAGGCGTGGGTGGTGGGTTTAGGGACACAGTCTCGGGGAGGTGGGGGCGTGGGTGTTGGGTTTAGGGACACACTCTCAGGGGGATTGGGGGCGTGGGTGTTGGATTTAGGGACACAGTCTCGGGGGGGTGGGGGCGTGGGTGTTGGGTTTAGGGACACAGTTGCGGAGGGGGTGGGGGCTTGTGTACTGCGTTTAGGGACACAGTCTCGGGAGGGTGGGGCGTGGGTGGAGGGTTTAGGGACACAGTCTTGGGGGGATTGGGGGCGTGGGTGATGAGCTTAGGGACACAGTCTTGGGGGGATTGGGGGCATGGGTGATGGGCTTAGTGACACAGTTGCGGGGGGGTGGGGGCTTGTGTGATGTGTTTAGGGACACAGTCTAGGGGTGGTGAGTGGTGGGTTTAGGGACATAATCTCGGGGGGGTGTGGTGGGTTTATGGACATTGTCTCGCGGGTGGTGGTTGGTGGGTTTAGGGACATAGTCTTGGGGGGGGTGGGTGTTGGGTTTAGGGACATAGTCTCTGTGGGGGGTGGGTGGTGGGTTTAGGGACATAGTCTACGTGGGGGTGGGTGGTGGGTTTAGGGACACAATCTCGGTATGGTCGGGGCGTGGGGGGTGGGTTTAGGGACACATTCCCGGGGCAATTGCGGGCGTCGGTGGTGGGTTTAGGGTCACAGTTTTGGGGGTGTAGGGGCGTGAGTGGTGGGTTTAGGGACACAATCTCGGGGGGATTGGGGGCGTGGGTGTTGGGTTTAGTGACACAGTCTCGGTGGGGTGGGGGCGTGGGTGGTGGGTTTAGGGACACAGTTGCGGAGGGGGTGGAATCTTGTGTGCTGGGTTTAGGGACACAGTCTCGGGGGGGTGGGGGCGTGGGTGGTGGATTTAGGGACACAGTCTGGGGGGGATTGGGGGCGTTGGTGATGGGCTTAGGGACACAGTCTTGGGGGGATTGGGGGCGTGGGTGATGGGCTTAGTGACACAGTTGCGGGGGGGTGGGGGCTTGTGTGGTGTGTTTATGGACATAGTCTCGGGGGTGGTGGGTGGTGGGTTTAGGGACATAGTCTCGGGGGTTGGGTGTTCGGTTTAGGGACATAGTCTCCGTGGGGGGTGGGTGGTGGGTTTAGGGATATAGTCTCGGGGTAGGGGTGCTGGGTTTAGGGACAAATTCTTGGGGGGAAAGGGTGTTGGGTTTAGGGACATAGTCTCGGGAGGGGTGTGGTGGGTTTAGGGACATTGTATCGGGTGTGGTGGGTGGTGGGTTTGAGAAATAGTCTCGGGGGCGTGGGGGGTGGGTTTAGGGACATAGTCTCGGGGGTGTGGGTTGTGGGTTTATGGATGTAGTCTCGGGTGGGGTGGGTGGTTGGCTTAGTGACATTGTCTCGGTGGAGTGGGTGGTGGGTTTAGGGACATAGTCTCGGGGGTTGGGTGGTCGGTTTAGGGACATAGTCACGTAGGGGGGTTGGTGGTGGGTTTTGGGATATAGTCTCGGTGGGCTGGGTGGTGGGTTTGGTACATAGTCTCTGGGGTGGTGGGTGGCGGCTACAGGGACATAGTCTCCGTGGAGGTGGGTGGTGGGTTTAGGGACTTAGTCTCCGTGGGGGTAGGTGTTGGGTTTAGGGACATAGTCCCGGGGGGGTGGGTGGTGTGTTTAGGGACATAGTCTCCGTGGGGGGTGGGTGGTGGGTTTAGGGACATATTCTCGGGGTGGGGGTGCTGGGTTTAGGGACAAAGTCTCGGGGGGGTGGGTGTTGGGTTTAGGGACATAGTCTCGGGGGGGTGGGGTGGTGGGTTTAGAGCCATAGTCTCGGGGGGGTGGGTGGTGAGTTTTGGGACATAGTCTCGGGGTTTGGGTTGTGGGTTTAGGGTCATAGTCTCGGGGAGTGTGGGTGATGGATTTAGATTCATAGTCTCGGGCGGGGTGGGTGGTGGGTTTAGGGACATAGTCTCGGGGATGGTGGGTGTTGGGTTTTGGGACATAGTCTCTGGGGTGTGGGTGGTGGGTTTAGGGAAATAGTCTCGGGGGGGTGGGTGGTGGGTGTTGGGACATAGTCTCGGGGGGCGTGGTTGGTGGGTTTAGGGACACAGACTCGAGGAGGTGGGGGTGTGGGTGGTGGGTCTAGGGACCCAGTCTCGGGGGGTGGGGGTGTGGGTGGTGGGTTTTGTGACACAGTCTCGGGAGGGTGGGGGCATGGGTTGTGGGATTAGGGACACAGTCTCGGGGGTGGAGGCGTGCGTGGAGGGTTTAGGGAAACAATCTCGGGGTGCTGGGGGCGTGGGTGGTGGGCTTAGGGAGACAGTCTCGAAGGGATTGGGGGCGTGGGTGGTGGGTTTAGGGACACATTCTTGGGGGCGTCGGGGCGTGGATGGTGGGTTTAGGGACACAGTCTCGGGGGGGTGGGGTCGAGGGTGGTGGGTTTAGGGACACAGTCTCGGGGGATTGGGGGCGTGTGTGGTGGGTTTAGGGACACAGTATCGGGGGGGTGGGGGTGGGGGCGTGGATGATGGGGTTAGGGACACAGTTTATGTGGGGGTGGGGGCTTGTGTGGTGGGTTCAGGGACACAGTCTCGGGGGGGTGGGTGCATGTCAGGTGGCTTTAGGGACACAGTCTCGGGGGTGGGGGCGTGTGAGGTGGGTTTAGGGACACAGACTCGGGGTGGTGAGTGGTGGGGTTTAGGGTCATAGTCTCGGGGCAGGTGGTGGGTTTAGGGACATTGTCTCGGGGATGTTGGGTGGTGGGTTTAGGGACATAGTCTCGGTGGGCTGGGTGGTGGGTTTGGGACATAGTCTCGTGGGTGATGGGTGGTGGATTTAGGGAAATAGTCTCGGGGGGGTGGGTGGTGGGTGTTGGGACATAGTCTCGGGGGGCGTGGTTGTTGGGTTTAGGGACACAGACTCGAGGAGGTGGGGGTGTGGGTGGTGGGTCTAGGGACCCAGTCTCGGGGGGTGGGGGTGTGGGTGGTGGGTTTTGTGACACAGTCTCGGGAGGGTGGGGGCATGGGTTGTGGGATTAGGGACACAGTCTCGGGGGTGGAGGCGTGCGTGGAGGGTTTAGGGACACAATCTCGGGGTGGTGGGGGCGTGGGTGGTGGGTTTAGGGAGACAGTCTCGAAGGAATTGGGGGCTTGGGTGGTGGGTTTAGGGACACATTCTTGGGGGCGTCGGGGTGTGGGTGGTGGGTTTAGGGACACAGTCTTGGGGGGGTGGGGTCGAGGGTGCTGGTTTAAGGGACACAGTCTCGGGGGGATTGGGGGCATGTGTGGTGGGTTTAGGGACACAGTCTCAGGGGGGTGGGGTCGTGGATGATGGGCTTAGGGACACAGTTTATGTGGGAGTGGGGCTTGTGTGGTGGGTTTAGGGACACAGTCTCGGGGGGGGTGGGTGCATGTCAGGTGGCTTTAGGGACACAGTCTCGGGGGTGGGGGCGTGTGAGGTGGGTTTAGGGAGACAGACTCGGGGTGGTGAGTGGTGGGTTTAGGGTCATAGTCTCCGGGGAGGTGGTGGGTTTAGGGACATTGTCTCGGGGATGTTGGGTGGTGGGTTTAGGGACATAGTCTCGGTGGGCTGGGTGGTGGGTTTGGGACATAGTCTCGGGGGTGATGGGTGGTGGGTTTAGGGACATAGTCTCGGTGGGGTGGGTGGTGGGTTTAGGGACATTGTCTCGGGGTGGGTTTGCTGGGTTTAGGGACATAAATAAGGGGGGGTGGGTGTTGGGTTTTGGGACATAGTATCGGGGGGTGTGGTAGGTTAAGGGACATTGTCTCAGGTGTGGTGGGTCGTAGGTTTGAGACATAGACTCGGGGGGGCGGGTTGTGGGATTAGGGACAGAGTCTCCGTTGGGGGATGTGTTGGGTTTAGGGACATAGTCTCGGGGTGGGGGTGTTGGGTTTAGGGACAAAGTCTCGGGGGGGTGGGTGTTGGGTTAAGCGACATAGTCTCGGGGGTGGTGGGTGGTGTGTTTAGGGACATAGTCTCCGTGGGGCTGGGTGGTGGGTTTAGGGACATAGTCTCGGGGGGATGGGTGGTGGGTTGAGGGACTTAGTCTCCGTGGGGGGTGAGTGGTGGGTTTAGGGACATAGTCTCGGGGTGGGGGTTCTCGGTTTAGGGACAAAGTCTCGGGGGGCGTGGGTGTTGGGTTTTGAGACATAGACTCAGGGTGGGGTGGTGTGGGTTTAGGGACATAGTCTCGGGAGTGGTGGGTGGTGGGTTTGAGACATAGTCTCGGGGGGGTGGGTGGTGGGTTTAAGTACATAGTCTCGGGGGTGTGGGTTGTGGGTTTAGGGAAATAGTCTACGTGGGGGTGGGTGGTGGGTTTAGGGACACAATCTCGGTGTGGTCGGGGCGTGGGGGGTGGGTTTAGGGACACATTCCCGGGGCAATTGCGGGCGTCGGTGGTGGGTTTAGGGACACAGTTTTGGGGGTGTCGGGGCGTGGGTGGTGGGTTTAGGGACACAATCTCGGTGGGGTGGGGGCGTGGGTGGTGGGTTTAGGGACACAGTTGCGGAGGGGGTGGGGGCTGGTATAGTGGGTTTAGGGACACAGTCTCGGGGGGATGGGGGTGTGGGTGGTGGGTTTAGGGACACAGTCTGGGGGGGATTGGGGGCGTTGGTGATGGGCTTAGGGACACAGTCTTGGGGGGATTGGGGGCGTGGGTGATGGGCTTAGTGACACTGTTGCGGGGGGGTGGGGGTTTGTGTGGTGTGTTTAGGGACACAGTCTAGGGGTGGTGAGTGGTGGGTTTAGGGACATAGTCTCGGGGGGTGTGGTGGGTTTATGGACATAGTCTCGGGGGTGTTGGGTGGTGGGTTTAGGGACATAGTCACGGGGGGGTGGGTGTTCGGATTAGGGACATAGTCTCTGTGGGGGGTGGGAGGTGGGTTTAGGGATATAGTCTCGGGGTAGGTGTGCTGGGTTTAGGGACAAAGTCTTGGGGGGAAAGGGTGTTGGGTTTTGGGACATAGTCTCGGGGAGGGGGTGTGGTGGGTTTAGGGACATTGTATCGGGTGAGGTGGGTGGTGGGTTTGAGACATAGTCTCAGGGGGGTGGGGGGTGGGTTTAGGGACATAGTCTCGGGGGTGTGGGTTGTGGGTTTAGAGACATAGTCTCCGTGAGGGGTGTTGCTGGGTTTAGGGACATAGTCTCGGGGTGGGGGTGGTGGGTTTAGGGACAACTTGTCGGGGGAATGGGTGTTGGGTTTAGGGACATAGACTCGGGAGGTGGAAAGTGGGTTTAGGGACATAGTCTCGGGGGGCGTGAGTGGTGGGTTTAGGGACATATTCTCGGGGGTGTGGGTGGTGGGTTTACGGATGTAGTCTCGGGTGGGGTGGGTGGTTGGTTTAGTGACATTGTCTCAGTGGAGTGGGTGGTGGGTTTAGGCACGTAGTCTCCGGGGGGTGTGGGTGACTGATTGAGCGACGTAGTCTCGGGGAGTGTGGGTGGTGGGTTTAGGGACATAGTCTCGGTGGTTGCTGGTCGGTTTAGGGACATAGTCACGTAGGGGGGATTGGGGGCGTTGGTGATGGGCTTAGGGACACAGTCTTGGGGGGATTGGGGGCGTGGGTGATGGGCTTAGTGACACTGTTGCGGGGGGGGTGGGGGCTTATGTGGTGTGTTTAGGGACACAGTCTAGGGGTGGTGAGTGGTGGGTTTAGGGACATAGTCTCCGTGGGGGGTGGGTGGTGGGTTTAGGGACATATTCTCGGGGTGTGGGTGCTGGGTTTAGGGACAAAGTCTCGGGGGGGTGGGTGTTGGGTTTAGGGATATAGTCTCGGGGGGGGTGGGTGGTGGGTTTAGAGACAGAGTCTTGGGGTGGTGGGTGCTGGGTTCAGGGACATATACTCGGGGGTGTAGGTGGTGGGTTTAGGGACGTAGTCTCGGGTGGGGTGGATGGTGGGTTTAGGGACATTGTCTCGGTGGCGTGGGTGGTGGGTTTAGGGACGTAGTCTCCGGGGGGTGTGGGTGTTTGGTTTAGCGACATAGTCTCGGGGGGTTTGGGTGTTGGATTTAGGGACAAAGTCTCGGGGGGGTGGGTGGTGGGTTAAGGGACATAGTCTCGGGGGGTGTGGGTGGTCGTTTTAGGGACATAGTCACGGGGGGGTGGGTGGTGGCTTTAGGGACATAGTCTCGGGGGGCGTGGTTGGTGGGTTTAGGGACACAGACTCGAGGAGGTGGGGGCGTGGGTGGTGGGTTTAGGGACCCAGTCTCGGGGGGTGGGGGTGTGGGTGGTGGGTTTTGTGACACAGTCTCGGGAGGGTGGGGGCGTGGGTCGTGGGATTAGGGACACAGTCTCGGGGGGGTGGAGGCGTGGGTGGAGGGTTTAGGGACACAATCTCGGGGTGGTGGGGGCGTGGGTGGTGGGTTTAGGGAGACAGTCTCGAAGGGATTGGGGGCGTGCGTGGTGGGTTTAGGGACACAGTCTCCGGGGGGTGGGGTCGAGGGTGGAGGGTTTAGGGACACAGTCTCGGGGGGATTGGGGGCGTGTGTGGTGGGTTTAGGGAAATAGTCTCGGGGGGGTGGGGGCATCGGAGGTGGGTTTAGGGTCACAGTCTCGGGGGGGTGGGGGCGTGGATGATGGTCTTAGGGACACAGTTGCGGTGGGGGTGGGGGCTTGTGTGGTGGGTTTAGGGACACAGTCTCGGGGGGGTGGGTGCATGTCAGGTGGCTTTAGAGACACAGTCTCGGGGGTGGGGGCGTGTGAGGTGGGTTTAGGGACACAGACTCTGGGTGGTGAGTGGTGGGTTTAGAGACATAGTCTCGGGGATGGTGGGTGGTGGGTTTAGGGACATAGTCTCGGTGGACTGGGTGGTGGGTTTGGGACATAGTCTCGGGGGTGATGGGTGGTGGGTTTAGGGACATAGTCTCGGTGGGGTGGGTGGTGGGTTGAGGGACATAGTCTCCGTGGGGGGTGAGTGGTGGGTTTAGGGACATAGTCTCGGGGGGATGGGTGGTGGGTTGAGGGACTTAGTCTCCGTGGGGGCTGAGTGGTGGGTTTAGGGACAAAGTCTCGGTGGGCGTGGGTGTTGGGTTTTGGGACATAGTCTCGGGGGGGGTGTTGTGGGTTTAGGGACATAGTCTCGGGAGTGGTGGGTGGTGGGTTTGAGACATAGTCTCGGGGGTGTGGATGGTGGGTTTAAGTACATAGTCTCGGGGGTGTGGGTTGTGGGTTTAGGGACACAGTCTCGGGGCGATTGCGGGCGTCGGTGGTGGGTTTAGGGACACAGTCTTGGGGGTGTCGAGGCGTGGGTGGTGGGTTTAGGGACACAGTCTCGGGGAGGTGGGGGCGTGGGTGTTGGGTTTAGGGACACACTCTCAGGGGGATTGGGGGCGTGGGTGTTGGATTTAGGGACACAGTCTCGGGGGGGGTGGGGGCGTGGGTGTTGGGTTTAGGGACACAGTTGCGGAGGGGGTGGGGGCTTGTGTACTGCGTTTAGGGACACAGTCTCGGGAGGGTGGGGCATGGGTGGAGGGTTTAGGGACACAGTCTTGGGGGATTGGGGGCGTGGGTGATGAGCTTAGGGACACAGTCTTGGGGGGATTGGGGGCATGGGTGATGGGCTTAGTGACACAGTTGCGGGGGGGTGGGGGCTTGTGTGATGTGTTTAGGGACACAGTCTAGGGGTGGTGATTGGTGGGTTTAGGGACATAATCTCGGGGGGGTGTGGTGGGTTTAGGGACATAGTCTTGGGGGGGGTGGGTGTTGGGTTTAGGGACATAGTCTCTGTGGGGGGTGGTGGGTGGGTTTAGGGACATAGTCTATGTGGGGGTGGGTGGTGGGTTTAGGGACACAATCTCGGTATGGTCGGGGCGTGGGGGGTGGGTTTAGGGACACATTCCCGGGGGGATTGGGGGCGTGGGTGTTGGGTTTAGTGACACAGTCTCGGTGGGGTGGGGGCGTGGGTGGTGGGTTTAGGGACACAGTTGCGGAGGGGGTGGGGTCTTGTGTGCTGGGTTTAGGGACACAGTCTCGGCGGGTGGGGGCGTGGGTGGTGGATTTAGGGACACAGTCTGGGGGGGATTGGGGGCGTTGGTGATGGGCTTAGGGACACAGTCTTGGGGGGATTGGGGCCGAGGGTGATGGGCTTAGTGACACAGTTGCGGGGGGGTGGGGGCTTGTGTGGTGTGTTTAGGGACACAGTCTAGGCGTGGTGAGTGGTGGGTTTAGGGACATAATCTCGGGGGGGTGTGGTGGTTTTATGGACATAGTCTCGGGGGTGGTGGGTTGTGGGTTTAGGGACATAGTCTCGGGGGTTGGGTGTTCGGTTTAGGGACATAGTCTCCGTGGGGGCTGGGTGGTGGGTTTAGGGATATAGTCTCGGGGTAGGGGTGCTGGGTTTAGGGACAAAGTCTTGGGGGGAAAGGGTGTTGGGTTTTGGGACATAGTCTCGGGAGGGGTGTGGTGGGTTTAGGGACATTGTATCGGGTGTGGTGGGTGGTGGGTTTGAGAAATAGTCTCGGGGGCGTGGGGGGTGGGTTTAGGGACATAGTCTCGGGGGTGTGGGTTGTGGGTTTAGAGACATAGTCTCCGTGAGGGGTGTTGGTGGGTTTAGGGACATAGTCTCGGGGTGGGGGTGGTGGGTTTAGGGACAACTTCTCGGGGGGATGGTTGTTGGGTTTAGGGACATAGTCTCGGGAGGTGGGTAGTGGGTTTAGGGACATAGACTCGGGGGGCGTCAGTGGTGGGTTTAGGGACATATTCTCGGGGGTGTGGGTGGTGGGTTTACGGATGTAGTCTCGGGTGGGGTGGGTGGTTGGTTTAGTGACATTGTCTCGGTGGAGTGGGTGGTGGGTTTAGGCACGTAGTCTCCGGGGGGTGTGGGTGTCTGATTGAGCGACGTAGTCTCGTGGAGTGTGGGTGGTGGGTTTAGGGACATAGTCACGTAGGGGGGTTGGTGGTGGGTTTAGGGATATAGTCTCGGCGGGCTGGGTGGTGGGTTTGGTACATAGTCTCTGTGTTGGTGGGGGGTGGCTATAGGGACACAGTCTCCGTGGGGGTGGGTGGTGGGTTTAGGGACATAGTCCCGGGTGAGTGGGTGGTGTGTTTAGGGACATAGTCTCCGTGGGGGGTGGGTGGTGGGTTTAGGGACATATTCTCGGGGTGGGGGTGCTGGGTTTAGGGACAAAGTCTCGGGGGGGTGGGTGTTGGGTTTAGGGATATAGTCTCGGGGGGGTGGGTGGTGGGTTTAGAGAAAGAGTCTCGGGGGGGTGGGTGCTGGGTTTAGGGACATATACTCGGGGGTGTAGGTGGTGGGTTTAGGGACGTAGTCTCGGGTGGGGTGGATGGTGGGTTTAGGGACATTGCCTCGGTGGCGTGCGTGGTGGGTTTAGGGACGTAGTCTCCGGGGGGTGTGGGTGTTTGGTTTAGTGACATAGTCTCGGGGGGTTTGGGTGTGGGGTTTAGGGACAAAGTCTCGGGGGGGTGGGTGGTGGGTTTAGGGATATAGTCTCGGGGGGTGTGGGTGGTCGTTTTAGGGACATAGTCTCGGGGGGGGTGGTGGGTTTAGGGACATAGTCTCGGGGGGCGTGGTTGGTGGGTTTAGGGACACAGACTCGAGGAGGTGGGGGCGTGGGTGGTGGGTTTAGGGACCCAGTCTCGGGGGGTGGGGGTGTGGGTGGTGGGTTTTGTGACACAGTCTCGGGAGGGTGGGGGCGTGGGTCGTGGGATTAGGGACACAGTCTCGGGTGGGTGGAGGCGTGGGTGGAGGGTGTAGGGACACAATCTCGGGGTGGTGGGTGCGTGGGTGGTGGGTTAAGGGAGAGAGTCTCGAAGGGATTGGGGGCGTGCGTGGTGGGTTTAGGGACACAGTCTCGGGGGGGTGGGGGCGTGGGTGGTGGGTTTAGGGACACAGTCTCGGGGTGGTGGGGGCGTGGATGATGGGCTTAGGGACACAGTTGCAGTGGGGGTGGGGGCTTGTGTGCTGGGTTCAGGGACACAGTCTCGGGTGGGTGTGTGCATGTCAGATGGCTTTAGGGACACAGTCTCGGGGGGTGGGGGCGTGTGAGGTGGGTTTAGGGACACAGACTCGGGGGGATTGGGGGCGTGTGTGGTGGGTTTAGGGACACAGTCTCGGGGGGGTGGGGGCGTGGGTGGTGGGTTTAGGGACACAGTCTCGGGATGGTGGGGGCGTGGATGATGGGCTTAGGGACACAGTCGCAGTGGGGGTGGGGGCTTGTGTGCTTGGTTTAGGGACACAGTCTCGGGTGGGTGTGTGCATGTCAGGTGGCTTTAGGGACACAGTCTCGGGGGGTGGGGGCGTGTCAGGTGGGTTTAGGGACACAGACTCGGGCTGGTGAGTGGTGGGTTTAGGGACATAGTCTCGGGGATGGTGGGTGGTGGGTTTAGGGACATAGTCTCCGTTGGGCTGAGTGGTGGGTTTGGGACATAGTCTCGGGGGTGATGGGTGCTGGGTTTAGGGACATAGTCTCGGTGGGGTGGGTGGTGTGTATAGGGACATAGTCTCCTTGGGGGGGTGGGTGGTGGGTTTAGGGACATTGTCTCGGGGTGGCGTTGCTGGGTTTTGGGACAAAATTAAGGGGGATTGGGTGTTGGGTTTTGGGACATAGTCTCGGGGGGTGTGGTAGGTATGGGACATAGTCTCAGGTGTGGTGGGTCGTAGGTTTGAGACATAGACTCAGGGGGGAGGGTTGTGGGTTTAGGGACATAGTCTCCGTGGGGAGGTTTTGTGGGTTTAGGGACATAGTCTCAGGGTGGGAGTGGTGGGTTTAGGGACAAAGTCTCGGGGGGGTGGGTGTTGGGTTAAGGGACATAGTTTCGGGGGGTGGGTGGTGGGTTTAGGGTCATAGTCTCGGGGGGCGTGGGTGGTGGGTTTAGAGACATAGTCTCGGGGGTGTGGGTGGTGGGTTTACGGACGTAGTCCTGGGTGGGGTGGGTGGTGGGTTTAGTGACGTAGTCTCGGTGGGGGGTCGGTGGTGGGTTTAGGGACATAGTCTCGGAGGTTGGGTGATGGCTTTAGGGACATAGTCTCGGAGGTGGGTTGGTGGTGGGTTTAGGGACATAGTCTCGGGGGTTGGGTGATGGGTTTAGGGACATAGTCTCGGAGGTGGGTTGGTGGTGGGTTTAGGGACATAGTCTCGGTGGGCTGGTTGGTGGGTTTGGGACATAGTCTCCGTGGGGGTGGGTGGTGGGTTTAGGGACATAGTCTCGGTGGGATGGGTGGTGGGTTGAGGGACTTAGTCTCCGTGGGGGGTGAGTGGTGGGTTTAGGGACATAGTCTCGGGGTGGGGGTGCTGGGTTTAGGGACAAAGTCTCCGTGGGGGGTGGGTGTTGGGTTTTGGGACATAGTCTCGGGGGGGGTGTGGTGGCTTTAGGGACATAGTCTCGGGAGTGTTGGGTGGTGGGTTTGAGACATAGTCTCGGGGGGGGTGGGTGGTGGGTTTAAGTACATAGTCTCGGTGGTGTGGGTTGTGGGTTTAGGGACATAGTCTACGTGGGGGTGGGTGGTGGGTTTAGGGACACAATCTCGGTGTGGTCGGGGCGTGGGAGGTGGGTTTAGGGACACAGTCTCGAGGCGATTGAGGGCGTCGGTGGTGGGTTTAGGGACACATTCTTGGGTGTGTCGGGGCGTGGGTGGTGGGTTTAGTGACACAGTCTCGGGGGGGTGGGGGCGTGGGTGGTGGGTTTAGGGACACACTCTCGGGGGGATTGGGGGCGTGGGTGTTGGGTTTAGGGACACAGTCTCGGGGGGGGTGGGGGCGTGGGTGGTGGGTTTAGGGACACAGTTGCGGAGGGGTTGGGGGCTGGTGTAGTGGGTTTAGGGACACAGTCTCGGGGGGGTGGGGGCGTGGGTGGTGGGTTTAGGGACACAGTCTCGGGGGGGTGGGGGCGTGGGTGGTGGGTTTAGGGACACAGTCTCGGGGGGGTGGGGGCGTGGGTGATGGGTTTAGGGACATAGTCTCGGAGGTGGGTTGGTGGTGGGTTTAGGGACATAGTCTCGGTGGGCTGGTTGGTGGGTTTGGGACATAGTCTCCGTGGGGGTGGGTGGTGGGTTTAGGGACATAGTCTCGGGGGGATGGGTGGTGGTTTGAGGGACTTAGTCTCCGTGGGGGGTGAGTGGTGGGTTTAGGGACATAGTCTCGGGGTGGGGGTGCTGGGTTTAGGGACAAAGTCTCCGTGGGGGGTGGGTGTTGGGTTTTGGGACATAGTCTCGGGGGGGGGTGTGGTGGCTTTAGGGACATAGTCTCGGGAGTGTTGGGTGGTGGGTTTGAGACATAGTCTCGGGGTGGGTGGGTGGTGGGTTTAAGTACATAGTCTCGGTGGTGTGGGTTGTGGGTTTAGGGACATAGTCTACGTGGGGGTGGGTGGTGGGTTTAGGGACACAATCTCGGTGTGGTCGGGGCGTGGGAGGTGGGTTTAGGGACACAGTCTCGAGGCGATTGAGGGCGTCGGTGGTGGGTTTAGGGACACATTCTTGGGTGTGTCGGGGCGTGGGTGGTGGGTTTAGTGACACAGTCTCGGGGGGGTGGGGGCGTGGGTGGTTGTTTTAGGGACACACTCTCGGGGGGATTGGGGGCGTGGGTGTTGGGTTTAGGGACACAGTCTCGGGGGGGTGGGGGCGTGGGTGGTGTGTTTAGGGACACAGTTGCGGAGGGGTTGGGGGCTGGTGTAGTGGGTTTAGGGACACAGTCTCGGGGGGGTGGGAGCGTGGGTGGTGGGTTTAGGGACACAGTCTCGTGGGGGTGGGGGCGTGGGTGGTGGGTTTAGGGACACAGTTGCGGAGGGGGTGGGGTCTTGTGTAGTGGGTTTAGGGACACAGTCTCGGGGGGGTGGGGGCGTGGGTGATGGTCTTAGGGACACAGTCTTGTGGGGATTGGGGACGTGGGTGATGGGCTTAGTGACACAGTTGCGGGGGGGTGGGGGCTTGTGTGGTGTGTTTAGGGACACAGTCTAGGGGTGGTGAGTGGTGGGTTTAGGGACATAGTCTCGGGGGGGTGTGGTGGGTTTATGGACATAGTCTCGCAGGTGGTGGGTGGTGGGTTTAGGGACATAGTCTCGGGGGGGTGGGTGTTGGGTTTAGGGACATAGTCTCCGTGGGGGGTGGGTGGTTTGTTTAGGGACATAGTCTCGGGTTAGGGGTGCTGGGTTTAGGGACAAAGTCTGGGTGGGGATGGGTGTTGGGTTTCGGGACATAGTCACGGGGGGCGGTGTAGTGGGTTTAGGGGCATTGTATCGGGTGTGGTGGGTGGTGGGTTTGAGACATAGTCTCGGGGGGGTGGGGGGTGGGTTTAGGGACATAGTCTCCGTGAGGGGGGTTGGTGGGTTTAGGGACAACGTCTCGGGGGGATGGGTGTTGGGTTTAGGGACATAGTCTCGGGGGGTGGGTAGTGGGTTTAGGGACATAGTCTCAGGGGGCGTGAGTGGTGGGCTTTGGGGACATATTCTCGGGGGTGTGGGTGGTGGGTTTACGGATGTAGTCTCGGGTGGGGTGGGTGGTTGGTTTAGTGACATAGTCTCGGTGGGCTGGGTGGTGGGTTTGGGACATAGTCTCTGGGGTGGTGGGTGGCGGCTATAGGGACATAGTCTCCGTGGAGGTGGGTGGTGGGTTTAGGGACATAGTCTCCGTGGGGGTGGGTGGTGGGTTTAGGGACATAGTCCCGGGGGGTTGGGTGGTGTGTTTAGGGACATAGTCTCCGTGGGAAGTGGGTGGTGGGTTTAGGGACATATTCTCGGGGTGGGTGTGCTGGGTTTAGGGACAAAGTCTCGGGGGGGTGGGTGTTGGGTTTAGGGACATAGTCTCTGGGGGTGTGGGTGATGGATTTAGAGTCATAGTCTCGGGCGGGGTGGGTGGTGGGTTTAGGGACATATTCTCGGGGATGGTGGTTGTTGGGTTTAGGGACATAGTCTCCGGGGTGTGGGTGGTGGGTTTAGGGACAGAGTCACGGGGGGAGTGGGTGCTGGGCTTAGGGACATAGTCTCGGGAGTGTGGGAGGTGTGTTTAGTGACATTGTCTTGGTGGGGTGTGTGGTCGTTTTAGGGACATAGTCTCGGGGGATTGGGTGGTGGGTTTAGGGACATAGTCTCGGGGGGCGTGGTTGGTGGGTTTAGGGACACAGACTCGAGGAGGTGGGGGCGTGGTTGGTGGGTTTAGGGACCCAGTCTCGGGGGGTGGGGGTGTGGGTGGTGGGTTTTGTGACACAGTCTCAGGAGGGTGGGGGTGTGGGTCGTGGGATTAGGGACACAGTCTCGGGGGGGTGGAGGCATGGGTGGAGGGTTTAGGGACACAATCTCGGGGTGGTGGGGGCGTGGGTGGTGGGTTTTGGGAGACAGTCTCGAAGGGATTGGGGGCGTGGGTGGTGGGTTTATGGACACAGTCTCGGGGGGGTGGGGGCGTGGGTGGTGGGTTTAGGGAGACAGTCTCGGGGGGGTGGGGGCGTGGATGTTGGGCTTAGGAACTCAGTTGCAGTGGGGGTGGGGGCTTGTGTGGTGGGTTTAGGGACACAGTCTCGGGGGGTGGGTGCATGTCAGGTGGCTTTAGGGACACAGTCTCGGGGGGTGGGGGCTTGTGAGGTGGGGTTAGGGACACAGACTCGGGGTTTAGGGTCATAGTCTCGGGGGAGGTAGTGGGTTTAGGGACGTAGTCTCGGGGATGGTGGGTCGTGGGCTTAGGGACATAGTCTCGGTGGGCTGGGTGGTGGGTTTGGGACATAGTCTCGGGTGTGTTGGGTGGTGGGTTTAAGGACATAGTCTCGGTGGGGTGGGTGGTACGTTTAGGGACATAGTCTCCTTGGTGGGTGGGTGGTGGTTTAAGGGACATTGTCTCGGGGTGGGGGTGCTGGGTTTAGGGACAAAATTAAGGGGGGGGTGGGTGTTGGGTTTTGGGACATAGTATCAGGGGGGTGTGGTAGGTTTAGGGACATAGTCTCAGGTATGTTGGGTCGTAGGTTTGAGACATAGACTCAGGGGGGCGGGTTGTTGGTTTAGGGACATAGTCTCGGGGTGGGGGTGGTGGGTTAAGGGACAAAGTCTCGGGGGGGGTGGGTGTTGGGTTAAGGGACATAGTCTCGGGGGGGTGGATGGTGGGTTTAGGGTCATAGTCTCGGGGGGCATGGGTGGTGGGTTTAGGGTCATAGTCTCAAGGGTGTGGGTGGTGGGTTTACGGACGTAGTCTCGGGTGGGGTGGGTGGTGGGTTTAGTGACATTGTCTCGGTGGAGTGGGTGGTGGGTTTAGGGAAATAGTCTCGGGGGTTGGGTGATGGGTTTAGGGACATAGTCTCGGAGGTGGGTTGGTGGTGGGTTTTGGGACATAGTCTCGGTGGGCTGGTTGGTGGGTTTGGGACATAGTCTCGGGGGTGGTGAGTGGTGTGTTTAGGGACATAGTCTCCGTGGGGATGGGTGGTGTGTTTAGGGACATAGTCTCAGTGGGATGGGTGGTGGGTTGAGGGACATAGTCTCCGTGGGGGGTGAGTGGTGGGTTTAGGGGCATAGTCTCGGGGTGGGGGTGCTGGGTTTAGGGACAAAGTCTCGGGGGGTTGGGTGTTGGGTTTTGGGACATAGTCTCGGGGGGGTGTGGTGGGTTTAGGGACATAGTCTCGGGAGTGGTGGGTGGTGGGTTTGAGACATAGACTCGGAGGGGTGGGTGGTGGGTTTAAGTAAATAGTCTCGGGGGTGTGGGTTGTGGGTTTAGGGACATAGTCTCGGGGGGGTGTGGTGGGTTTAGGGACATAGTCTCGGCGGGCTGGGTGGTGGGTTTGGTACATAGTCTCTGTGGTGGTGGGGGGCAGCTATAGGGACATAGTCTCCATGGAGGTGGGTGGTGGGTTTAGGGACATAGTCTCCGTGGGTGTGGGTGGTGGGTTTAGGGACACAATCTCGGGGGGATTGGGGGCGTGGGTGTTGTGTTTAGGGACACAGTCTCGGTGGGGTGGGGGCGTGGGTGGTGGGTTTAGGGACACAGTTGCGGAGGGGGTGGGGGCTTGTGTAGTGGGTTTAGGGACACAGTCTCGGGGGGGTGGGGGCGTGAGTTGTGGGTTTAGGGACACAGTCTTGGGGGGATTGGGGGCGTGGGTGATGCTCTTAGGGACACAGTCTTGCGGGGATTGGGGGCGTGGGTGATCGGCTTAGTGACACAGTTGCGGTGGGGTGGGGGCTTGTGTGGTGTGTTTAGGGACACAGTCTAGGGATGGTGAGTGGTGGGTTTAGGGACATAGTCTCGGGGGGGTGTGGTGGGTTTATGTACATAGTCTCGGGGGTGGTGGGCGGTGGGTTTAGGGACATAGTCTCGGGGGAGTGGGTGTTGGGTTTAGGGACATAGTCTCCGTTGGGGGTGGGTGGTGGGTTTAGGGACATAGTCTCGGTGTAGGGGTGCTGGTTTAGGGACATTGTATCGGGTGTGGTGGGTGGTGGGTTTGAGACATAGTATCGGGGGTGTGGGGGGTGGGTTTAGGGACATAGTCTCGGGGGTGTGGGTTGTGGGTTTAGAGACATAGTCCCCGTGAGGGGGGTTGGTGGATTTAGGGACATAGTCTCGGGGTGGGGGTGGTGGGTTTAGGTACAAAGTCTCGGGTGGATGGGTGTTGGGTTTAGGGACATAGTCTCGGGGGGTGGGTTGTGGGTTTAGGGACAATATCTCAGGGGGCGTGGTTGGTGGGTTTAGGGACCCAGTCTCGGGGGGTGGGGGTGTGTGTGGTGGGTTTTGTGACACAGTCTCGCGAGGGTGGGGGCGTGGGTCGTGGGATTAGGGACACAGTCTCGGGGAGGTGGACGTGTAGTTGGAGGGTTTAGGGACACAATCTCGGGGTGGTGGGGGCGTGGGTGGTGGGTTTAGGGACACATTCTTGGGGGTGTCGGGGCGTGGGTGGTGGGTTTAGGGACAGTCTCAGGGGGGTGGGGTCGAGGGTGGTGGGTTTAGGGACACAGTCTTGGGGGGATTGGGGGCTTGTGTGGTGGGTTTAGGGACACAGTCTCGGGGTGGTGGGGGCGTGGGTGGTGGGTTTAAGGACACAGTCTCGGGGGGGTGGGGGCGAGGATGATGGGCTTAGGGACACAGATGCGGTGGGGTTGGGGGCTTGTGTGGTGGGTTTAGGGACACAGACTCGGGGTGGTGAGTGGTGGGTTTAGGGACATAGTCTCGGGGATGGTGGGTGGTGGGTTTATGGACACAGTCTCCTTGGGGGGTGGGTGGTGGCTTTAGGGACATTGTCTCGGTGTGGGGGTGCTGGGTTTAGGGACAAAATTAAGGGGGGGTGTGGCAGGTTTAGAGACATAGTCTCAGGTGTGGTGGCTCGTAGGTTTGAGACAAAGACTCAGGGGGGAGGGTTGTAGGATTAGGGACATAGTCTCCGTGGGGGCGTTTTGTGGGTTTAGGGACATAGTCTCGGGGAGGGGTGGTGGGTTTAGGGACAAAGTCTCAGCGGGGTGGGTGTTGGGTTAAGGGACATAGTCTCGGGGGTGGTGTGTGGTGTGTTTAGGGACTTAGTCTCCGTGGGGGTGGGTGTTGGGTTAAGGGACATAGTCTCGGGGGGGTGGGGGCGTGGGTGGTGGGTTTAGGGAGACAGTCTCGGGGGGGTGGGGGCGTGGATGATGGGCTTAGGGACAAAGTTGCGGTGGGGGTGGGGGCTTGTGTGGTGGGTTTAGGGACACAGTCTCGGGGGGGTGGGTGCATGTCAGATGGCTTTAGGGTCACAGTCTCGGGGGATGGGGCATGTGAGGTGGGTTTAGGGACACAGACTCAGGGTGGTGAGTGGTGGGTTTAGGGACATAGTCTCAGGGGAGGTGGTGGGTTTAGGGACATAGTCTCGGGGATGGTGGGAGGTGGGTTTAGAGACATAGTCTCGGTGGGCTGGGTGGTGGGTTTGGGACATAGTCTCGGGGGTGATGGGTGGTGGGTTTAGGGACATAGTCTCGGTGGGGTGGGTGGTGGGTTTAGGGACATAGTCTCCTTGGTGGGTGGGTGGTGGGTTTAGGGACATTGTCTCGGGGTGAGGGAACTGGGTTTAGGGACAAATGTAAGGGGGGGGTTGGTGTTGGGTTTTGGGACATAGTCTCCGGGGGGTGTGGTAGGTTTAGGGACATAGTCTCAGGTGTGGTGGGTCGTAGCTTTGAGACATAGACTCGGGGGGGAGGGTTGTGGGTTTAGGGACATAGTCTCCGTGGGGGGGTGTGGTGGGTTTAGGGACATAGTCTCGGGGTGGGGGTGGTGGGTTTAGGGACAAAGTCTCGGGTGGGTGGGTGGTGGGTTTAGGGTCATAGTCTCGGGGGCGTGGGTGGTGAGTTTAGGGACATAGTCTCGGGTTGGGTGGGTGGTTGGTTTAGTGACATTGTCTCGGTGGAGTGGGTGGTTGGTTTAGGGTCGTAGTCTCGGGGTAGGGGTGCTGAAAATAGGGACAAAGTCTTGGGGTGGGTGGGTGTTGGATTTTGGGACATAGTCTCGGGGGGGTTTGGTGGGTTTAGCGACATAGTATCGGGTGTGGTGGGTGGTGGGTTTAGGGACAAAGTCTCGGGGGGGTGGGTGTTGAGTTTAGGGACATTGTCTCGGGGGGGTGGGTGGTGGTTTTAGGGACCTAGTCTCGGGGGGCATGGGTGGTGGGTTTAGGGACATAGTCTCGTGGGTGTGGGTTGTGGGTTTACGGACGTAGTCTCTGGTGGGGTTGGTGGTGGGTTCAGTGACATTGTCTCGATGGAGTGGGTGGTGGGTTTAGGGACATTGTCTTCGGGGCGTGTGGGTGTTTGTTTTAGCGACGTAGTCTTGGGGGAGTGAGTCGTGGGTTTAGGGACATAGTCTCGGGGGTTGGGTGGTGGGCTTAGGGACATAGTCTCGGTGGGCTGGGTCGTGGGTTTGGGACATAGTCTTGGGGGGCGTGGGTGGTGGGTTTAGGGACATAGTCTCGGGGGTGTGGGTGGTGGGTTTACGGACGTTCTCTCAGGTGGGGTGGGTGGTGGGTTTAGTGACATTGTCTCAGAGGTGGGTTGGTGGTGGGTTTAGGGACATAGTCTCGGTGGTTGGGTGGTGGGTTTAGGGACATAGTCTCGGAGGTGGGTTGGTGGTGGGTTTAGGGACATAGTCTCGGTGGGCTGGTTGGTGGGTTTGGGACATAGTCTCGGGGGTGGTGGGTGGTGGGTTTAGGGACATAGTCTCCGTGGGGTTGGGTGGTGGGTTTAGGGACATAGTCTCCTTGGGGGTGGGTGGTGGGTTTAGGGACATAGTCTCGGGGGGATGGGTGGTGGGTTGAGGGACATAGTCTCTGTGGGGGGTGAGTGGTGTGTTTAGGGGCATAGTCTCGGGGTGGGGGTGCTGGGTTTAGGGACAAAGTCTCGGGGTGGGGTGGGTGTTGGGTTTTGGGACATATTCTCGGGGGTGTGTGGAGGGTTTAGGGACATAGTCTGGGGAGTGGTGGGTGGTGGGTTTGAGACATAGTCTCGGGGGGGTGGGTGGTGGGTTTAGGGACATAGTCTCGGGGGTGTGGGTTGTGGGTTTAGGGACATATTCTCCGTGGGGGTGGGTGGTGGGTTTAGGGACACAATCTCGGTGTGGTCGGGGCATGGGTGGTGGGTTTAGGGGCACAGTCTCGGGGCGATTGCGGGCGTCGGTGGTGTGTTTAGGGACATAGTCTCGGGGGTGTCGGGGCATTGGTGGTGGGTTTAGGGACGCAGTCTCGGGGGGGTGGGGGCGTGGATGGTGGGTTTAGGGACACAATCTCGGGGGGATTGGGGGCGTGGGTGTTGGGTTTATGGACACAGTCTCGGGGGGGTGGGGGCGTGGGAGGTGGGTTTAGGGACACAGTTGCGGAGGGGTTGGGGGCTTGTGTGGTGGGTTAAGGGTCACGTCTCGGTGGGGTGGGGGTGGGGGTGTGGGTGGTGGGTTTAGGGACACAGCCTCGGGAGGATTGGGGGCGTGGGTGATGGGCTTAGTGACACAGTTGCAGGGGGGTGGGGGCTTGTGTGGTGTGTTTAGGGACACAGTCTAGGGGTGGTGAGTGGTGGGTTTAGGGACATAGTCTCCGGGGTGTGTGGTGGGTTTAGGGACATAGTCTCGGGGGTGGTGAGTGGTGGATTTAGGGACATAGTCTCGGTGGGGTGGGTGTTGGGTTTAGGGACAAAGTCTCCGTGGGAGCTGGGTGGTGGGTTTAGGGACATAGTCTCGGTGGGGTGGGTGTTGGGTTTAGGGACAAAGTCTCCGTGGGAGGTGGGTGGTGGGTTTAGGGACATAGTCTCAGGTGTGGTGGGTGGTGGGTTTGAGACATAGTCTCGGGGGGGTGGTTGGTGGGTTTAGGGACATAGTCTCGGGTGTGTGGGTTGTGGGTTTAGAGACATAGTCTCCGTGAGGGGGGTTGGTGAATTTAGGGACATAGTCTCGGGGTGGGGGTAGTGGGTTTAGGGACAAACTCTCGGGGGGATGGGTGTTGAGTTTAGGGACATAGTCTCGGGGGGTGGGTAGTGGGTTTAGGGACATAGTATCGGGGGGCGTGGTTGGTGGGTTTAGGGACACAGACTCGAGGAGGTGGGGGCCTGGGTGGTGGGTTTAAGGACCCAGTCTCGGGGGGTGGGGGTGTGGGTGGTGGGTTTTGTGACACAGTCTCGGGAGGGTGGGGGCGTGGGTCGTGGGATTAGGGACACAGTCTCGGGGGGGTGGAGGCGTGGGTGGAGGGTTTAGGGACACAATCTCGGGGTAGTGGGGGCGTGGGTGGTTGGTTTATGGAGACAGTCTTGAAGGGATTGGGGGCGTGAGTGGTGGGTTTAGGGACACATTCTTGGGGGTGTCGGGGCGTGGGTGGTGGGTTTAGGGACACAGTATCGGGTGGGTGGGGTCGTGGGTGGTGGGTTTAGGGACACAGTCTCGGCGGGGTAGGGGCGTGGGTGGTGCGTTTAGTGACACAGACTCGGGGGGGTTGGTGGGTTTAGGGACATAGTCTCGAGGTGGTAGGTGGTGGGTTTAGTGACACAGTCTCGGGGTGGTGAGGGCGTGGGTGGTGGGTTTAGGAACACAATCTCGGGGTGGTGGGGGCGTGGGTGGTGGGTTTAGGGACACATTCTTGGGGGTGTCGGGGCGTGGGTGGTGGTTTTAGGGACACAGTCTCGGGTGGTGTGGTCGTGGGTGGTGGGTTTAGGGACACAGTCTCGGGGGTATTGGGGGCGTGGGTGGTGGGTTTAGGGACACAGTCTCGGGGGGGTGGGGCCGTGGGTGATGGGCTTAGGGACACAGTTGCGATGGGGGTGGGGGCTTGTGTGGTGGGTTTGGGGACACAGTCTCGGGGCGGTGGGTGCATGTAAGGTGGCTTTAGGGACACAGTCTCGAGGGGTGGGGGCGTGTGAGGTGGGTTTAGGGACACAGACTCGGGGTGGTGAGAGGTGGGTTTAGGGACATAGTCTCGCAGGAGGTGGTGGGTTTAGGGGCATAGTCTCGGAGATGGTGGGTGGTGGGTTTAGGGACATAGTCCCGGTGGGCTGGGTGGTGGGTTTGGGACATAGTCTCGGGGGTGGTGGGTGGTGGGTTTAGGGACATATTCTCCTTGGGGGGTGGGTGTTGGGTTTAGGGACATTGTCTCGGGGTGGGGGTGCTGGGTTTAGGGACAAAGTCTCGGGGGGGTGGGGGCGTGGGTAGTGGGTTTAGGGACACAGTTGCGGAGGGGGTGGGAGCTTGTGTGGTGGGTTTAGGGACACTGTCTCGGGGTGGTGGGGGCGTGGGTGGTTGGTTTAGGGACACAGTCTTGGGGGGATTGGGGGCGTGGGTGATGTGCTTAGTGACGCAGTTGCGGGGGGGTGGGGGCTTGTGTGGTGTGTTTAGGGACACAGTCTAGGGGTGGTGAGTGGTGGGTTTAGGGACATAGTCTCGGGGGGGTGTGGTTGGTTTATGGACATTGTCTCGGGGGTGGTGGGTGGTGGGTTTAGGGACATAGTCTCGGGGGTGTGGGGGATCGGTTTAGGGACATAGTCTCCGTGGGGGGTGGGTGGTGGGTTTAGGGACATAGTCTCGGGGTAGGGGTGCTGGGTTTAGGGACAAAGTCTTGGGGTGGGTGGGTGTTGGGTTTTGGGACATAGTCTCGGGGGGGGTGTGGTGGGTTTAGGGACATAGTATTGGGTGTGGTGGGTGGTGGGTTTAGGGACAAAGTCTCGGGGGGGAGGGTGTTGAGTTTAGGGACATTGTCTCGGGGGGGTGGGTGGTGGTTTTAGGGACATAGTCTCGGGGGGCTTGGGTGGTGGGTTTAGGGACATAGTCTCGTGGGTGTGGGTTGTCGGTTTACGGATGTAGTCTCGGGTGGGGTGGGTGGTGGGTTCAGTGACATTGTCTCGATGGAGTGGGTGGTGGGATAAGGGACATAGTCTTCGGGGGGTGTAGGTGTTTGGTTTCGCGACGTAGTCTGGGGGGGGTGGGTCGTGGGTTTAGGGACATAGTCTCGGGGGTTGGGTGGTGGGTTTAGGGACATAGTCTCGGTGGGCTGGGTCGTGGGTTTGGGACATAGTCTCGGGGGGCGTGGGTGGTGGGCTTAGGGACATAGTCTCGGGGGTGTGGGTGGTGGGTTTACGGACGTACTCTCGGGTGGGGTGGGTGGTGGGTTTAGTGACATTGTCTCGGTGGAGTGGGTGGTGGGTTTAGGGACGTAGTCTCCCGGGGGTGTGGGTGTTTGTTTTTGCGACGTAGTCTGGGTGAGGTGGGTCGTGGGTTTAGCGACATAGTCTCGGGGGTTCGGCGGTGGGTTTAGGGACATAGTCAAGGAGGTGGGTTGGTGGTGGGTTTAGGGACATAGTCTCGGTGGGCTGGTTGGTGGGTTTGGGACATAGTCTCGGGGGTGGTGGGTGGTGGGTTTAGGGACATAGTCTCTGTGGGGTTGGGTGGTGGGTTTAGGGACATAGTCTCCGTGGGGGTGGGTGGTGGGTTTAGGGACATAGTCTCGGGGGGGTGGGGGGTGGGTTTAGGGACATAGTCTCCATGGGGGGTGAGTGGTGGGTTTAGGGACATAGTCTCGGGGCGGGGGTGCTGGGTTTAGGGACAAAGTCTCGGGGGGGGTGGGTGTTAGGTTTTGGGAAATAGTCTCGGGGCTGTGTGGTGGGTTTAGGGACATAGTCTGGGGAGTGGTGGGTGTTGGGTTTGAGACAGAGTCTCGGGGGGGTGGGTGGTGGCTTTAGGGACATAGTCTCCGTGGGGGTGGGTGGTGGGTTTAGGGACACAATCTCGGTTTGGTCGGGGCTTGGGTGGTGGGTTTAGGGACACAGTCTCGGGGCAATTGCGGGTGTCGGTGGTGGGTTTAGGGACATAGTCTCGGGGGTGTCGGGGCGTTCGTGGTTGGTTTAGGGACACAGTCTCGGTGGGGGTGGGGGCGTGGATGGTGGGTTTAGGGACACAATCTCGGGGGGTTTGGGGGCGTGGGTGGTGGGTTTATGGACACAGTCTCGGGGTAGTGGGGGCATGGGTGGTGGGTTTAGGGACATAGTCTTGGAGGGGTGGGGGTGTGGGTGGTGGGTTTAGGGATACAGTCTCGGGGGGATTGGGGGCGTGGGTGATGGGCTTAGTGACACAGTTGCGGGGGGGTGGGGCTTGTGTGGTGTGTTTAGGGACACAGTCTAGGGGTGGTGAGTGGTGGGTTTAGGGACATAGTCTCGGGGGGGGTGTGATGGGTTTAACTACATAGTCTCGGGGGTGGTGGGTTGTGGGTTTAGGGACATAGTCTTGGTGGGGTGGGTGTTGGGTTTAGGGACAAAGTCTCCATGGGGGGTGGGAGGTGGGTTTAGGGACGTAGTCTCGGGGTAGGGGTGCTGGGTTTAGGGACAAAGTCTTGGGGGGGGGTGGGTGTTGGGTTTTGTGACATTTCTCAAGGGGAGGTGTGGTGGATTTAGGGACATAGTCTCAGGTGTGGTGGGTGGTGGGTTTGAGACATAGTCTCGGGGGGGTGGGTGGTGGGTTTAGGCACATAGTCTCGGGGGTGTGGGTTGTGGGTTTAGAGACATAGTCTCCGTGAGGGGGGTTCGTGGGTTTAGGGACATAGTCTCGGGGTGGGGGTGGTGGGTTTAGGGACAAAGTCTCGGGGGTATGGGTGTTGGGTTTAGGGACTTAGTCTCGGGGGGTGGGTAGTGGGTTTAGGGACATAGTCTCGGGGGGGCGTGAGTGGTGGGTTTTGCGACATAGTCTCGGGGGTGTGGGTGGTGGGTTTACGGATGTAGTCTCGGGTGGGGTGGGTGGTTGGTTTAGTGACATTCTCTCGGTGGAGTGGGTGGTGGAATTAGGGACATATTCTCACGGGTGGTGGGTGGCGGCTTTAGGGACATAGTCTCCGTGGGGGTGGGTGGTGGGTTTAGGGACATGGTCTCCATGGGGGTGGGTGGTGGGTTTAGGGACATAGTCTCGGGGGGGTGGGTGTTGGGTTTTGGGACGTAGTCTCGGGGGGGGGGTGGTGGGTGTAGGGACATAGTCTCAGGTGTGGTGGGTAGTGGGTTTGAGACATAGTCTCGGGGGGTGGGTGGTGGGTTAAGCGACATAGTCTCCCTGGGGGTGAGTGGTGAGTTTAGGGACATAGTCTCGGTGTGGGGGTGGTGGGTTTAGGGACATAGTCTCGGGTGGGTGGGTGTTGAGTTTAGGGACATTGTCTCGGGGGGGTGGGTGCTAGGTTTAGGGACATTGTCTCGGGGGGCTTGGTGGTGGGTTTAGGGACATAGTCTCGGGGGTGTGGGATGTGGGTTTACGGACGTAGTCTCAGGTGGGGTGGGTCGTGGGTTTGGGACATAGTCTCGGGGGTGGTGTGTGGTGGGTTTAGGGACATAGTCTCGGGGGTTGGGTGGTGGGTTTAGGGACATAGTCTCCGTGGGGGTGGGTGGTTGGTTTAGGGACATAGTCTCGGGGGGGGTGTGATGGGTTTAACTACATAGTCTCGGGGGTGGTGGGTTGTGGGTTTAGGGACATAGTCTCGGTGGGGTGGGTGTTGGGTTTAGGGACAAAGTCTCCATGGGGGGTGGGAGGTGGGTTTAGGGACGTAGTCTCGGGGTATGGGTGCTGGGTTTAGGGACAAAGTCTTGGGGGGGGTGGGTGTTGGGTTTTGTGACATTTCTCAAGGGGAGGTGTGGTGGATTTAGAGACATAGTCTCAGGTGTGGTGGGTGTTGGGTTTGAGACATAGTCTCGGGGGGGTGGGTGGTGGGTTTAGGCACATAGTCTCGGGGGTGTGGGTTGTGGGTTTAGAGACATAGTCTCCGTGAGGGGGGTTCGTGGGTTTAGGGACATAGTCTCGGGGTGGGGGTGGTGGGTTTAGGGACAAAGTCTCGGGGGTATGGGTGTTGGGTTTAGGGACATAGTCTCGGGGGGTGGGTAGTGGGTTTAGGGACATAGTCTCGGGGGGGCGTGAGTGGGGGGTTTTGCGACATAGTCTCGGGGGTGTGGGTGGTGGGTTTACGGATGTAGTCTCGGGTGGGGTGGGTGGTTGGTTTAGTGACATTCTCTCGGTGGAGTGGGTGGTGGGTTTAGGGACGTAGTCTCCGGGGGGTGTGGGTGTTTGATTGAGCGACGTAGTCTCGGGGGGTATGGGTGGTGGGTTTAGGGACATAGTCTCGGGGGTTGGGTGGTCGGTTTAGGGACATAGTCATTTAGGGGGGTTGGTGGTGGGTTTTGGGTCATAGTCCCGGTGAGCTGGGAGGTGGGTTTGGGACATATTCTCACGGGTGGTGGGTGGCGGCTTTAGGGACATAGTCTCCGTGGGGGTGGGTGGTGGGTTTAGGGACATAGTCTCCATGGGGGTGGGTGGTGGGTTTAGGGACATAGTCTCGGGGGGGTGGGTGTTGGGTTTTGGGACGTAGTCTCGGGGGGGGGGGTGGTGGGTTTAGGGACATAGTCTCAGGTGTGGTGGGTAGTGGGTTTGAGACATAGTCTCGGGGGGTGGGTGGTGGGTTAAGCGACATAGTCTCCCTGGGGGTGAGTGGTGAGTTTAGGGACATAGTCTCGGTGTGGGGGTGGTGGGTTTAGGGACATAGTCTCGGGTGGGTGGGTGTTGAGTTTAGGGACATTGTCTCGGGGGGGTGGGTGCTAGGTTTAGGGACATTGTCTCGGGGGGCTTGGTGGTGGGTTTAGGGACATAGTCTCGGGGGTGTGGGATGTGGGTTTACGGACGTAGTCTCAGGTGGGGTGGGTCGTGGGTTTGGGACATAGTCTCGGGGGTGGTGTGTGTGGGTTTAGGGACATAGTCTCGGGGGTTGGGTGGTGGGTTTAGGGACATAGTCTCGGTGGGCTGGGTCGTGGGTTTGGGACATAGTCTCGGGGGGCGTGGGTGGTGTGCTTAGGGACATAGTCTCGGGGGTGTGGGTGGTGGGTTTACGGACGTACTCTCGGGTGGGGTGGGTGGTGGGTTTAGTGACATTGTCTCGGTGGAGTGGGTGGTGGGTTTAGGGACGTAGTCTCCCGGGGGTGTGGGTGTTTGTTTTTGCGACGTAGTCTTGGTGAGGTGGGTCGTGGGTTTAGCGACATAGTCTCGGGGGTTCGGTGGTGGGTTTAGGGACATAGTCAAGGAGGTGGGTTGGTGGTGGGTTTAGGGACATAGTCTCGGTGGGCTGGTTGGTGGGTTTGGGACATAGTCTCGGGGGTGGTGGGTGGTGGGTTTAGGGACATAGTCTCGGTGGGGTTGGGTGGTGGGTTTAGGGACATAGTCTCCGTGGGGGTGGGTGGTGGGTTTAGGGACATAGTCTCGGGGGGGTGGGTGGTGGGTTTAGGGACATAGTCTCCATGGGGGGTGAGTGGTGGGTTTAGGGACATAGTCTCGGGGCGGGGGTGCTGGGTTTAGGGACAAAGTCTCGGGGGGGTGGGTGTTAGGTTTTGGGAAATAGTCTCGGGGCTGTGTGGTGGGTTTAGGGACATAGTCTGGGGAGTGGTGGGTGTTGGGTTTGAGACAGAGTCTCGGGGGGTTGGGTGGTGGCTTTAGGGACATAGTCTCCGTGGGGGTGGGTGGTGGGTTTAGGGACACAATCTCGGTTTGGTCGGGGCTTGGGTGGTGGGTTTAGGGACACAGTCTCGGGGCAATTGCGGGTGTCGGTGGTGGGTTTAGGGACATAGTCTCGGGGGTGTCGGGGCGTTCGTGGTTGGTTTAGGGACACAGTCTCGGTGGGGGTGGGGGCGTGGATGGTGGGTTTAGGGACACAATCTCGGGGGGTTTGGGGGCGTGGGTGGTGGGTTTATGGACACAGTCTCGGGGTAGTGGGGGCGTGGGTGGTGGGTTTAGGGACATAGTCTTGGAGGGGTGGGGGTGTGGGTGGTGGGTTTAGGGATACAGTCTCGGGGGGATTGGGGGCGTGGGTGATGGGCTTAGTGACACAGTTGCGGGGGGTTGGGGCTTGTGTGGTGTGTTTAGGGACACAGTCTAGGTGTGGTGAGTGGTGGGTTTAGGGACATAGTCTCGGGGGGGTGTGATGGGTTTAACTACATAGTCTCGGGGGTGGTGGGTTGTGGGTTTAGGGACATAGTCTCGGTGGGGTGGGTGTTGGGTTTAGGGACAAAGTCTCCATGGGGGGTGGGAGGTGGGTTTAGGGACGTAGTCTCGGGGTAGGGGTGCTGGGTTTAGGGACAAAGTCTTGGGGCGGGGTGGGTGTTGGGTTTTGTGACATTTCTCAAGGGGAAGTGTGGTGGATTTAGGGACATAGTCTCAGGTGTGGTGGGTGGTGGGTTTGAGACATAGTCTCGGGGGGGTGGGTGGTGGGTTTAGGCACATAGTCTCGGGCGTGTGGGTTGTGGGTTTAGAGACATAGTCTCCGTGAGGGGGGTTCGTGGGTGTAGGGACATAGTCTCGGGGTGGGGGTGGTGGGTTTAGGGACAAAGTCTCGGGGGTATGGGTAGTGGGTTTAGGGACATAGTCTCGGGGGGGCGTGAGTGGTGGGTTTTGCGACATAGTCTCGGGGGTGTGGGTGGTGGGTTTACGGATGTAGTCTCGGGTGGGGTGGGTGGTTGGTTTAGTGACATTCTCTCGGTGGAGTGGGTGGTGGGTTTAGGGACGTAGTCTCCGGGGGGTGTGGGTGTTTGATTGAGCGACGTAGTCTCGGGGGGTGTGGGTGGTGGGTTTAGGGACATAGTCTCGGGGGTTGGGTGGTCGGTTTAGGGACATAGTCACGTAGGGGGGTTGGTGGTGGGTTTTGGGTCATAGTCCCGGTGAGCTGGGAGGTGGGTTTGGGACATATTCTCACGGGTGGTGGGTGGCGGCTTTAGGGACATAGTCTCCGTGGGGGTGGGTGGTGGGTTTAGGGACATAGTCTCCATGGGGGTGGGTGGTGGGTTTAGGGACATAGTCTCGGGGGGGGTGGGTGTTGGGTTTTGGGACGTAGTCTCGGGGGGGGGGGTGGTGGGTTTAGGGACATAGTCTCAGGTGTGGTGGGTAGTGGGTTTGAGACATAGTCTCGGGGGGTGGGTGGTGGGTTAAGCGACATAGTCTCCCTGGGGGTGAGTGGTGAGTTTAGGGACATAGTCTCGGTGTGGGGGTGGTGGGTTTAGGGACATAGTCTCGGGTGGGTGGGTGTTGAGTTTAGGGACATTGTCTCGGGGGGGTGGGTGCTAGGTTTAGGGACATTGTCTCGGGGGGCTTTGTGGTGGGTTTAGGGACATAGTCTCGGGGGTGTGGGATGTGGGTTTACGGACGTAGTCTCAGGTGGGGTGGGTCGTGGGTTTGGGACATAGTCTCGGGGGTGGTGTGTGGTGGGTTTAGGGACATAGTCTCGGGGGTTGGGTGGTGGGTTTAGGGACATAGTCTCCGTGGGGGTGGGTGGTTGGTTTAGGGACATAGTCTCGGGGGGGGTGTGATGGGTTTAACTACATAGTCTCGGGGGTGGTGGGTTGTGGGTTTAGGGACATAGTCTCGGTGGGGTGGGTGTTGGGTTTAGGGACAAAGTCTCCATGGGGGGTGGGAGGTGGGTTTAGGGACGTAGTCTCGGGGTAGGGGTGCTGGGTTTAGGGACAAAGTCTTGGGGGGGGTGGGTGTTGGGTTTTGTGACATTTCTCAAGGGGAGGTGTGGTGTATTTAGGGACATAGTCTCAGGTGTGGTGGGTGGTGGGTTTGAGACATAGTCTCGGGGGGGTGGGTGGTGGGTTTAGGCACATAGTCTCGGGGTGTGGGTTGTGGGTTTAGAGACATAGTCTCCGTGAGGGGGGTTCGTGGGTTTAGGGACATAGTCTCGGGGGGGGGGGTGGTGGGTTTAGGGACAAAGTCTCGGGGGTATGGGTGTTGGGTTTAGGGACATAGTCTCGGGGGGTGGGTAGTGGGTTTAGGGACATAGTCTCGGGGGGGCGTGAGTGGTGGGTTTTGCGACATAGTCTCGGGGGTGTGGGTGGTGGGTTTACGGATGTAGTCTCGGGTGGGGTGGGTGGTTGGTTTAGTGACATTCTCTCGGTGGAGTGGGTGGTGGGTTTAGGCACATAGTCTCGGGGTGTGGGTTGTGGGTTTAGAGACATAGTCTCCGTGAGGGGGGTTCGTGGGTTTAGGGACATAGTCTCGGGGTGGGGGTGGTGGGTTTAGGGACAAAGTCTCGGGGGTATGGGTGTTGGGTTTAGGGACATAGTCTCGGGGGGTGGGTAGTGGGTTTAGGGACATAGTCTCGGGGGGGCGTGAGTGGTGGGTTTTGCGACATAGTCTCGGGGGTGTGGGTGGTGGGTTTACGGATGTAGTCTCGGGTGGGGTGGGTGGTTGGTTTAGTGACATTCTCTCGGTGGAGTGGGTGGTGGGTTTAGGGACGTAGTCTCCGGGGGGTGTGGGTGTTTGATTGAGCGACATAGTCTCGGGGGGTGTGGATGGTGGGTTTAGGGACATAGTCTCGGGGGTTGGGTGGTCGGTTTAGGGACATAGTCACGTAGGGGGGTTGGTGGTGGGTTTTGGGTCATAGTCCCGGTGAGCTGGGAGGTGGGTTTGGGACATATTCTCACGGGTGGTGGGTGGCGGCTTTAGGGACATAGTCTCCGTGGGGGTGGGTGGTGGGTTTAGGGACATAGTCTCCATGGGGGTGGGTGGTGGGTTTAGGGACATAGTCTCGGGGGGGGTGGGTGTTGGGTTTTGGGACGTAGTCTCGGGGGGGGGGGTGGTGGGTTTAGGGACATAGTCTCAGGTGTGGTGGGTAGTGGGTTTGAGACATAGTCTCGGGGGGTGGGTGGTGGGTTAAGCGACATAGTCTCCCTGGGGGTGAGTGGTGAGTTTAGGGACATAGTCTCGGTGTGGGGGTGGTGGGTTTAGGGACATAGTCTCGGGTGGGTGGGTGTTGAGTTTAGGGACATTGTCTCGGGGGGGTGGGTTCTAGGTTTAGGGACATTGTCTCGGGGGGCTTGGTGGTGGGTTTAGGGACATAGTCTCGGGGGTGTGGGATGTGGGTTTACGGACGTAGTCTCAGGTGGGGTGGGTCGTGGGTTTGGGACATAGTCTCGGGGGTGGTGTGTGGTGGGTTTAGGGACATAGTCTCGGGGGTTGGGTGGTGGGTTTAGGGACATAGTCTCCGTGGGGGTGGGTGGTTGGTTTAGGGACATAGTCACCGTGGGTGTGGGTGGTGGGTTTAGGGACATAGTCTCGGGGTGGGTGTGGTGGGTTCAGGGACAAAGTCTCGGGGGGGTGGGTGTTGGGTTCAGGGACATGGTCTCGGGGAGGTGGGTGTTGGGTTTAGGGACATAGTCTCGGGGGGGTGGGTGGTGGGTTTAGGGACATAGTCTCGGGGGGCTTGGGTGGTGGGTTTAGGGACATAGTCTCTGGGGTGTGGGTGGTCGGTTTAGGGACGTAGTCTAGGGTGGGGTGGGTGGTGGGTTTAGGGACATTGTCTTGGTGGAGTGGTTGGAGGGTTTAGGGACGCAGTCTCTGGGGGGTGTGGGTGTTTGGTTTAGCGACGTAGTCTCTGGGGTGGGTGTTGGGTTTAGGGACATAGTCTCGGGGGGGGTGGGTGTTGGGTTTTGGGACATAGTCTCGGGGGTGTGTGGTGGGTTTAGGGACATAGTCTCGGGAGTGGTGGGTGGTGGGTTTGAGACATAGTCTCGGGGGTGTGGGTGGTGGGTTTAGGGACATAGTCTCGGGGTTCTGGGTTGTGGGTTTAGGGACATAGTCTCCGTGGGGGTGGGTGGTGGGTTTAGTGACACAATCTCGGTGTGGTCGTGGCGTGGGGGGTGGGTTTAGGGACACAGTCTCGGGGCGATTGCGGGCGTCGGTGGTGGGTTTAGGGACATAGTCTCGGGTGTGTCGGGGCGTTCGTGGTTGGTTTAGGGACATAGTCTCGGGGGGGTGGGGGCGTGGATGGTGGGTTTAGGGACACAGTTGCGGAAGGGGTGGGGGCTTGTGTGGAGGGTATAGGGACACAGACTCGGAGGGTGGGGGTGTGGGTGGTGGGTTTAGGGACACAGTTGCGGGGGGTGGGGGCTTGTGTGGTGTGTTTAGGGACACAGTCTAGGGGTGGTGAGTGGTCGGTTTAGGGACATATTCTCGGGGGGTGTGATGGGTTTAGGGGCATAGTCTCGGGGGGGTGGGTGTTGGGATTAGGGACAAAGTCACCATGGGGGGTGGGTGGTGGGTTTAGGGCCAAAGTCTCGGGGGGGGGTGGGTGTTGGGTTTTGGGACGTAGTCTCGGGTGGGGTGGGTGGTGGGTTTAGGGACATTGTCTTGGTGGAGTGGGTGGAGGGTTTAGGGACATCGTCTCCGGGGGGTGTGGGTGTTTGGTTTAGCGACGTAGTCTCGGGGGTGGGTGTTGGGTTTAGGGACATAGTCTCGGTGTGGGTGTGCTGGGTTTAGGGACAAAGTCTCGGGGGGGGGGGTGCGTGTTGTTTTTTGGGACATAGTCTCGGAGGTGTGTGGTGGGTTTAGGGACATAGTCTCGGGAGTGGTGCGTGGTTGTTTTGAGACATAGTCTCGGGGGTGTGGGTGGTGGGTTTAGGGACATAGTCTCGGGGTTGTGGGTTGTGGGTTTAGGGACATAGTCTCCGTGGGGGTGGGTGGTGGGTTTAGGGACACAATCTCGGTGTGGTCGGGGCGTGGGGGGTGGGTTTAGGGACACAGTCTCGGGGCGATTGCGGGCGTCGGTGGTGGGTTTAGGGACATAGTTTCGGGGGTGTCGGGGCGTTCGTTGTTAGTTTAGGGACACAGTCTCGGGGGGGTGGGGGCGTGGATGGTGGGTTTAGGGACACAATCTCCGGGGGATTGGGGCCGTGGGTGGTGGGTTTATGGACACAGTCTCGGGGGAGTGGGGGCGTGGGTGGTGGGTTTAGGGACACAGTTGCGGAAGGGGTGGGGGCTTGTGTGGGGGGTTTAGGGACACAGTCTCGGAGGGTGGGGGTGTGGGTGGTGGGTTTACGGACACAGTTGCGGGGGGTGGGGGCTTGTGTGGTGTGTTTAGGGACACAGTCTAGGGGTGGTGAGTGGTCGGTTTAGGGACATAGTCTCGGGGGGGTGTGATGGGTTTAGGGACATAGTCTCGGGGGGGTGGGTGTTGGGTTTTGGGACGTAGTCTCGGGGGGGGTGGTGGTGGGTTTAGGGACATAGTCTCAGGTGTGGTGGGTAGTGGGTTTGAGACATAGTCTCGGGGGGTGGGTGGTGGGTTAAGCGACATAGTCTCCCTGGGGGTGAGTGGTGAGTTCAGGGACATAGTCTCGGTGTGGGGGTGGTGGGTTTAGGGACATAGTCTCGGGTGGGTGGGTGTTGAGTTTAGGGACATTGTCTCGGGGGGGTGGGTGCTAGGTTTAGGGACATTGTCTCGGGGGGCTTGGTGGTGGGTTTAGGGACATAGTCTCGGGGGTGTGGGATGTGGGTTTACGGACGTAGTCTCAGGTGGGGTGGGTCGTGGGTTTGGGACATAGTCTCGGGGGTGGTGTGTGGTGGGTTTAGGGACATAGTCTCGGGGGTTGGGTGGTGGGTTTAGGGACATAGTCTCCGTGGGGGTGGGTGGTTGGTTTAGGGACATAGTCACCGTGGGTGTGGGTGGTGGGTTTAGGGACATAGTCTCGGGGTGGGTGTGGTGGGTTCAGGGACAAAGTCTCGGGGGGGTGGGTGTTGGGTTTAGGGACATGGTCTTGGGGAGGTGGGTGTTGGGTTTAGGGACATAGTCTCGGGGGGGGTGGGTGGTGGGTTTAGGGACATAGTCCCGGGGGGCGTGGGTGGTGGGTTTAGGGACATAGTCTCTGGGGTGTGGGTGGTCGGTTTAGGGACGTAGTCTAGGGTGGGGTGGGTGGTGGGTTTAGGGACATTGTCTTGGTGGAGTGGTTGGAGGGTTTAGGGACGCAGTCTCTGGGGGGTGTGGGTGTTTGGTTTAGCGACGTAGTCTCTGGGGTGGGTGTTGGGTTTAGGGACATAGTCTCGGGGGGGTGGGTGTTGGGTTTTGGGACATAGTCTCGGGGGTGTGTGGTGGGTTTAGGGACATAGTCTCGGGAGTGGTGGGTGGTGGGTTTGAGACATAGTCTCGGGGGTGTGGGTGGGGGGTTTAGGGACATAGTCTCGGGGTTCTGGGTTGTGGGTTTAGGGACATAGTCTCCGTGGGGGTGGGTGGTGGGTTTAGTGACACAATCTCGGTGTGGTCGTGGCGTGGGGGGTGGGTTTAGGGACACAGTCTCGGGGCGATTGCGGGCGTCGGTGGTGGGTTTAGGGACATAGTCTCGGGTGTGTCGGGGCGTTCGTGGTTGGTTTAGGGACATAGTCTCGGGGGGGTGGGGGCGTGGATGGTGGGTTTAGGGACACAGTTGCGGAAGGGGTGGGGGCTTGTGTGGAGGGTATAGGGACACAGACTCGGAGGGTGGGGGTGTGGGTGGTGGGTTTAGGGACACAGTTGCGGGGGTTGGGGGCTTGTGTGGTGTGATTAGGGACACAGTCTAGGGGTGGTGAGTGGTCGGTTTAGGGACATATTCTCGGGGGGGTGTGATGGGTTTAGGGACATAGTCTCGTGGGGGTGGGTGTTGGGTTTAGGGACAAAGTCACCATGGGGGGTGGGTGGTGGGTTTAGGGCCAAAGTCTCGGGGGGGGGTGGGTGTTGGGTTTTGGGACGTAGTCTCGGGTGGGGTGGGTGGTGGGTTTAGGGACATTGTCTTGGTGGAGTGGGTGGAGGGTTTAGGGACATAGTCTCCGGGGGGTGTGGGTGTTTGGTTTAGCGACGTAGTCTCGGGGGTGGGTGTTGGGTTTAGGGACATAGTCTCGGTGTGGGGGTGCTGGGTTTAGTGACAAAGCCTCGGGGGCGGGGTGCGTGTTGGGTTTTGGGACATAGTCTCGGAGGTGTGTGGTGGGTTTAGGGACATAGTCTCGGGAGTGGTGCGTGGTTGTTTTGAGACATAGTCTCGGGGGTGTGGGTGGTGGGTTTAGGGACATAGTCTCGGGGTTGTGGGTTGTGGGTTTAGGGACATAGTCTCCGTGGGGGTGGGTGGTGGGTTTAGGGACACAATCTCGGTGTGGTCGGGGCGTGGGGGGTGGGTTTAGGGACACAGTCTCGGGGCGATTGCGGGCGTCGGTGGTGGGTTTAGGGACATAGTTTCGGGGGTGTCGGGGCGTTCGTTGTTGGTTTAGGGACACAGTCTCGGGGGGGTGGGGGCGTGGATGGTGGGTTTAGGGACACAATCTCGGGGGGATTGGGGCCGTGGGTGGTGGGTTTATGGACACAGTCTCGGGGGAGTGGGGGCGTGGGTTGTGGGTTTAGGGACACAGTTGCGGAAGGGGTGGGGGCTTGTGTGGGGGGTTTAGGGACACAGTCTCGGAGGGTGGGGGTGTGGGTGGTGGGTTTAGGGACACAGTTGCGGGGGGTGGGGGCTTGTGTGGTGTGTTTAGGGACACAGTCTAGGGGTGGTGAGTGGTCGGTTTAGGGACATAGTCTCGGGGGGGTGTGATGGGTTTAGGGACATAGTCTCGGGGGGGTGGGTGTTGGGTTTTGGGACGTAGTCTCGGGGGGGGGTGGTGGGTTTAGGGACATAGTCTCAGGTGTGGTGGGTAGTGGGTTTGAGACATAGTCTCGGGGGGTGGGTGGTGGGTTAAGCGACATAGTCTCCCTGGGGGTCAGTGGTGAGTTCAGGGACATAGTCTCTGTGTGGGGGTGGTGGGTTTAGGGACATAGTCTCGGGTGGGTGGGTGTTGAGTTTAGGGACATTGTCTCGGGGGGGTGGGTGCTAGGTTTAGGGACATTGTCTCGGGGGGCTTGGTGGTGGGTTTAGGGACATAGTCTCGGGGGTGTGGGATGTGGGTTTACGGACGTAGTCTCAGGTGGGGTGGGTCGTGGGTTTGGGGTCATAGTCTCGGGGGTGGTGTGTGGTGGGTTTAGGGACATAGTCTCGGGGGTTGGGTGGTGGGTTTAGGGACATATTCTCCGTGGGGGTGGGTGGTTGGTTTAGGGACATAGTCACCGTGGGTGTGGGTGGTGGGTTTAGGGACATAGTCTCGGGGTGGGTGTGGTGGGTTCAGGGACAAAGTCTCAGGGGGGTGGGTGTTGGGTTTAGGGACATGGTCTTGGGGAGGTGGGTGTTGGGTTTAGGGACATAGTCTCGGGGGGGGTGGGTGGTGGGTTTAGGGACATAGTCTCGGGGGGCGTGGGTGGTGGGTTTAGGGACATAGTCTCTGGGGTGTGGGTGGTCGGTTTAGGGACGTAGTCTAGGGTGGGGTGGGTGGTGGGTTTAGGGACATTGTCTTGGTGGAGTGGTTGGAGGGTTTAGGGACGCAGTCTCTGGGGGGTGTGGGTGTTTGGTTTAGCGACGTAGTCTCTGGGGTGGGTGTTGGGTTTAGGGACATAGTCTCGGGGGGGTGGGTGTTGGGTTTTGGGACATAGTCTCGGGGGTGTGTGGTGGGTTTAGGGACATAGTCTCGGGGATCTGGGTTGTGGGTTTAGGGACATAGTCTCCGTGGGGGTGGGTGGTGGGTTTAGTGACACAATCTCGGTGTGGTCGTGGCGTGGGGGTGGGTTTAGGGACACAGTCTCGGGGCGATTGCGGGCGTCGGTGGTGGGTTTAGGGACATAGTCTCGGGTGTGTCGGGGCGTTCGTGGTTGGTTTAGGGACATAGTCTCGGGGGGGTGGTGGCGTGGATGGTGGGTTTAGGGACACAGTTGCGGAAGGGGTGGGGGCTTGTGTGGAGGGTATAGGGACACAGACTCGGAGGGTGGGGGTGTGGGTGGTGGGTTTAGGGACACAGTTGCGGGGGGTGGGGGCTTGTGTGGTGTGTTTAGGGACACAGTCTAGGGGTGGTGAGTGGTCGGTTTAGGGACATATTCTCGGGGGGGTGTGATGGGTTTAGGGACATAGTCTCGGGGGGGTGGGTGTTGGGTTTAGGGACAAAGTCACCATGGGGGGTGGGTGGTGGGTTTAGGGCCAAAGTCTCGGGGGGGGGTGGGTGTTGGGTTTTGGGACGTAGTCTCGGGTGGGGTGGGTGGTGGGTTTAGGGACATTGTCTTGGTGGAGTGGGTGGAGGGTTTAGGGACATAGTCTCCGGGGGGTGTGGGTGTTTGGTTTAGCGACGTAGTCTCGGGGGTGGGTGTTGGGTTTAGGGACATAGTCTCGGTGTGGGGGTGCTGGGTTTAGTGACAAAGTCTCGGGGGCGGGGTGCGTGTTGGGTTTTGGAACATAGTCTCGGAGGTGTGTGGTGGGTTTAGGGACATAGTCTCGGTAGTGGTGCGTGGTTGTTTTGAGACATAGTCTCGGGGGTGTGGGTGGTGGGTTTAGGGACATAGTCTCGGGGTTGTGGGTTGTGGGTTTAGGGACATAGTCTCCGTGGGGGGGGGTGGTGGGTTTAGGGACACAATCTCGGTGTGGTCGGGGCGTGGGGGGTGGGTTTAGGGACACAGTCTCGGGGCGATTGCGGGCGTCGGTGGTGGGTTTAGGGACATAGTTTCGGGGGTGTCGGGGCGTTCGTGGTTGGTTTAGGGACACAGTCTCGGGGGGGTGGGGGCGTGGATGGTGGGTTTAGGGACACAGTTGCGGAAGGGGTGGGGGCTTGTGTGGGGGGTTTAGGGACACAGTCTCGGAGGGTGGGGGTGTGGGTGGTGGGTTTAGGGACACAGTTGCGGGGGGTGGGGGCTTGTGTGGTGTGTTTAGGGACACAGTCTAGGGGTGGTGAGTGGTCGGTTTAGGGACATAGTCTCGGGGGGGTGTGATGGGTTTAGGGACATAGTCTCGGGGGTGGTGGGTGGTGGGTTTAGGGACGTAGTCTCGGGTGGGGTGGGTGGTGGGTTTAGGGACATTGTCTCTGTGGGGTTGGGTGGTGGGTTTAGGGACATAGTCTCCGTGGGGGTGGGTGGTGGGTTTAGGGACATAGTCTCGGGGGGGTGGGTGGTGGGTTTAGGGACATAGTCTCCATGGGGGGTGAGTGGTGGGTTTAGGGACAAAGTCTCGGGGATGGTGGGTGGTGGGTTTAGGGACATAGTCTCGGGGGGGGTGGGTGGTGGGTTTAGGGACATAGTCTCCATGGGGGGTGAGTGGTGGGTTTAGGGACATAGTCTCGGGGCGGGGGTGCTGGGTTTAGGGACAAAGTCTCGGGGTGGTGGTTGTTGGGTTTAGGGATATAGTCCCTGGGGGGTGTGGTGGGTTTAGGGACATAGTCTCGGGTGTGGTGGTGTTGGGTTTCGGACATAGTCTCGGGGGGGTGGGTGGTGGGTTTAGGGACATAGTCTCTGTGGGGGTGGGTGGTGGATTTAGGAACATAGTCTCGGGGGTGTGGGTGGTGGGTTTAGGGACATAGTCTCGGGGTGGGTGTGGTGGGTTCAGGGACAAAGTCTCGGGGGGGTGGTTGTTGGGTTTAGGGACATAGTCTCGGGGAGGTGGGTGTTGGGTTTAGGGACATAGTCTCGGGGGGGTGTGTGGTGGGTTTAGGGTCATAGTCTCGGGGGGCGAAGGTGGTGGGTTTAGGGACATAGTCTCTGGGGTGTGGGTGGTGGGTTTAGGGACGAAGTCTCGGGTGGGGTGGGTGGTGGTTTTAGGGATATAGTCCCTGGGGGGTGTGGTGGGTTTAGGGACATAGTCTCGGGTGTGGTGGTGTTGGGATTCGGACATAGTCTCGGGGGGGTGGGGGCGTGGATGGTGGGTTTAGAGACACAATCTCGGGGGGATTGGGGCCGTGGGTGGTGGGTTTATGGACACAGTCTCGGGGGAGTGGGGGCGTGGATGGTGGGTTTAGGGACACAGTTGCGGAAGGGGTGGGGGCTTGTGTGGAGGGTTTAGGGACACAGTCTCGGAGGGTGGGGGTGTGGGTGGTGGGTTTAGGGACACAGTTGCGGGGGGTGGGGGCTTGTGTGGTGTGTTTAGGGACACAGTTTAGGGGTGGTGAGTGGTCAGTTTAGGGACATAGTCTCGGGGGGGTGTGATGGGTTTAGGGACATAGTCTCGGGGGTGGTGGGTGGTGGGTTTAGGCACATAGTCTCGGGGTGGAGGGTGTTGGGTTTAGGGACAAAGTCTCCATGGGGGGGTGGGTGGTGGGTTTAGGGACATAGTCTCGGGGTGGGTTGTGGTGGGTTTAGGGACAAAGTCTCGTGGCGAGGGGTGCTGTTGGGTTGTGGGACATAGTCTCGGGGTGGGTGTGGTGGGTTTAGGGACATAGTCTCGGGTGTGGTGGGTGTTGGGTTTGAGACATAGTCTCGGGGGGGTGGGTGGTGGGTTTAGGGAGATAGTCTCGGCCGTGTGGTTTGTGGGTTTAGGGAAATAGACTCCGTGGGGATGGGTGGTGAGTTTAGGGACATAGTCTCGGGATGCGGGTGGTGGGCTAAGTGACATAGTCTCGGGGGGCATGTGTGGTGGGTTTAGGGACATAGTCTCGGGGGTGTGGTTTGTGGGTTTACGGACGTACTCTCGGGTGGGGTGGGTGGTGGGTTTAGTGACATTGTCTCGGTGGAGTGGGTGGTGGGTTTAGGGACGTAGTCTTCGGGAGGTGTGGGTGTTTGATTTCGCGGCGTAGTCTCGCGGGGGGTGGGTGGTGGGTTTAGGGACATAGTCTCGGTGGGCAAGGTGGTGGGTTTTGGACATAGTCTCGGGGGTGGTGGATGGTGGGTTTAGGGACATAGTCTCGGGGGTTGGGTGGTGGGTTTAGGGACATAGTCTCAGGTGTGGTGGGTAGTGGGTTTGAGACATAGTCTCGGGGGGTGGGTGGTGGGTTAAGCGACATAGTCTCCCTGGGGGTGAGTGGTGAGTTTAGGGACATAGTCTCGGTGTGGGGGTGGTGGGTTTAGGGACATAGTCTCGGGTGGGTGGGTGTTGAGTTTAGGGACATTGTCTCGGGGGGGTGGGTGCTAGGTTTAGGGACATTGTCTCGGGGGGCTTGGAGTTGGGTTTAGGGACATAGTCTCGGGGGTGTGGGATGTGGGTTTACGGACGTAGTCTCAGGTGGGGTGGGTCGTGGGTTTGGGACATAGTCTCGGGGGTGGTGTGTGGTGGGTTTAGGGACATAGTCTCGGGGGTTGGGTGGTGGGTTTAGGGACATAGTCTCCGTGGGGGTGGGTGGTTGGTTTAGGGACATAGTCACCGTGGGTGTGGGTGGTGGGTTTAGGGACATAGTCTCGGGGTGGGTGTGGTGGGTTCAGGGACAAAGTCTCGGGGGGGTGGGTGTTGGGTTTAGGGACATGGTCTCGGGGAGGTGGGTGTTGGGTTTAGGGACATAGTCTCGGGGGGGTGGGTGGTGGGTTTAGGGACATAGTCTCGGGGGGCGTGGGTGGTGGGTTTAGGGACATAGTCTCTGGGGTGTGGGTGGTCGGTTTAGGGACGTAGTCTAGGGTGGGGGGGGGTGGTGGGTTTAGGGACATTGTCTTGGTGGAGTGGTTGGAGGGTTTAGGGACGCAGTCTCTGGGGGGTGTGGGTGTTTGGTTTAGCGACGTAGTCTCTGGGGTGGGTGTTGGGTTTAGGGACATAGTCTCGGGGGGGGTGGGTGTTGGGTTTAGGGACATAGTCTCGGGGGGGTGGGTGGTGGGTTTAGGGACATAGTCTCGGGAGTGGTGGGTGGTGGGTTTGAGACATAGTCTCGGGGGTGTGGGTGGTGGGTTTAGGGACATAGTCTCGGGGTTCTGGGTTGTGGGTTTAGGGACATAGTCTCCGTGGGGGTGGGTGGTGGGTTTAGTGACACAATCTCGGTGTGGTCGTGGCGTGGGGGGTGGGTTTAGGGACACAGTCTCGGGGCGATTGCGGGCGTCGGTGGTGGGTTTAGGGACATAGTCTCGGGTGTGTCGGGGCGTTCGTGGTTGGTTTAGGGACATAGTCTCGGGGGGGTGGGGGCGTGGATGGTGGGTTTAGGGACACAGTTGTGGAAGGGGTGGGGGCTTGTGTGGAGGGTATAGGGACACAGACTCGGTGGGTGGGGGTGTGGGTGGTGGGTTTAGGGACACAGTTGCGGGGGGTGGGGGCTTGTGTGGTGTGTTTAGGGACACAGTCTAGGGGTGGTGAGTGGTTGGTTTAGGGACATATTCTCGGGGGGGTGTGATGGGTTTAGGGACATAGTCTCGGGGGGGTGGGTGTTGGGTTTAGGGACAAAGTCACCATGGGGGGTGGGTGGTGGGTTTAGGGCCAAAGTCTCGGGGGGGGTGGGTGCTGGGTTTTGGGACGTAGTCTCGGGTGGGGTGGGTGGTGGGTTTAGGGACATTGTCTTGGTGGAGTGGGTGGAGGGTTTAGGGACATAGTTTCCGGGGGGTGTGGGTGTTTGGTTTAGCGACGTAGTCTCGGGGGTGGGTGTTGGGTTTAGGGACATAGTCTCGGTGTGGGGGTGCTGGGTTTAGGGACAAAGTCTCGGGGGGGGGTGCGTGTTGGTTTTTGGGACATAGTCTCGGAGGTGTGTGGTGGGTTTAGGGACATAGTCTCGGTAGTGGTGCGTGGTTGTTTTGAGACATAGTCTCGGGGGTGTGGGTGGTGGGGTTAGGGACATAGTCTCGGGGTTGTGGGTTGTGGGTTTAGGGACATAGTCTCCGTGGGGGTGGGTGGTGGGTTTAGGGACACAATCTCGGTGTGGTCGGGGCGTGGGGGGTGGGTTTAGGGACACAGTCTCGGGGCGATTGCGGGCGTCGGTGGTGGGTTTAGGGACATAGTTTCGGGGGTGTCGGGGCGTTCTTGGTTGGTTTAGGGACACAGTCTCGGGGGGGTGGGGGCGTGGATGGTGGGTTTAGGGACACAATCTCGGGGGGATTGGGGCCGTGGGTGGTGGGTTTATGGACACAGTCTCGGGGGAGTGGGGGCGTGGGTGGTGGGTTTAGGGACACAGTTGCGGAAGGGGTGGGGGCTTGTGTGGGGGGTTTAGGGACACAGTCTCGGAGGGTGGGGGTGTGGGTGGTGGGTTTAGGGAAACAGTTGCGGGGGGTGGGGGCTTGTGTGGTGTGTTTAGGGACACAGTCTAGGGGTGGTGAGTGGTCGGTTTAGGGACATAGTCTCGGGGGGGTGTGATGGGTTTAGGGACATAGTCTCGGGGGGGTGGGTGTTGGGTTTTGGGACGTAGTCTCGGGGGGGGGTGGTGGGTTTAGGGACATAGTCTCAGGTGTGGTGGGTAGTGGGTTTGAGACATAGTCTCGGGGGGTGGGTGGTGGGTTAAGCGACATAGTCTCCCTGGGGGTGAGTGGTGAGTTTAGGGACATAGTCTCGGTGTGGGGGTGGTGGATTTAGGGACATAGTCTCGGGTGGGTGGGTGTTGAGTTTAGGGACATTGTCTCGGGGGGGTGGGTGCTAGGTTTAGGGACATTGTCTCGGGGGGCTTGGTGGTGGGTTTAGGGACATAGTCTCGAGGGTGTGGGATGTGGGTTTACGGACGTAGTCTCAGGTGGGGTGGGTCGTGGGTTTGGGACATAGTCTCGGGGGTGGTGTGTGGTGGGTTTAGGGACATAGTCTCGGGGGTTGGGTGGTGGGTTTAGGGACATAGTCTCCGTGGGGGTGGGTGGTTGGTTTAGGGACATAGTCACCGTGGGTGTGGGTGGTGGGTTTAGGGACATAGTCTCGGGGTGGGTGTGGTGGGTTCAGGGACAAAGTCTCGGGGGGGTGGGTGTTGGGTTTAGGGACATGGTCTCGGGGAGGTGGGTGTTGGGTTTAGGGACATAGTCTCGGGGGGGTGGGTGGTGGGTTTAGGGACATAGTCTCGGGGGGCGTGGGTGGTGGGTTTAGGGACATAGTCTCTGGGGTGTGGGTGGTCGGTTTAGGGACGTAGTCTAGGGTGGGGTGGGTGGTGGGTTTAGGGACATTGTCCTGGTGGAGTGGTTGGAGGGTTTAGGGACGCAGTCTCTGGGGGGTGTGGGTGTTTGGTTTAGCGATGTAGTCTCTGGGGTGGGTGTTGGGTTTAGGGACATAGTCTCGGGGGGGTGGGTGTTGGGTTTTGGGACATAGTCTCGGGGGTGTGTGGTGGGTTTAGGGACATAGTCTCGGGAGTGGTGGGTGGTGGGTTTGAGACATAGTCTCGGGGGTGTGGGTGGTGGGTTTAGGGACATAGTCTCGGGGTTCTGGGTTGTGGGTTTAGGGACATAATCTCCGTGGGTGTGGGTGGTGGGTTTAGTGACACAATCTCGGTGTGGTCGTGGCGTGGGGGGTGGGTTTAGGGACACAGTCTCGGGGCGATTGCGGGCGTCGGTGGTGGGTTTAGGGACATAGTCTCGGGTGTGTCGGGGCGTTCGTGGTTGGTTTAGGGACATAGTCTCGGGGGGGTGGGGGCGTGGATGGTGGGTTTAGGGACACAGTTGCGGAATGGGTGGGGGCTTGTGTGGAGGGTATAGGGACACAGACTCGGAGGGTGGGTGTGTGGGTGGTGGGTTTAGGGACACAGTTGCGGGGGGTGGGGGCTTGTGTGGTGTGTTTAGGGACACAGTCTAGGGGTGGTGAGTGGTCGGTTTAGGGACATATTCTCGGGGGGGTGTGATGGGTTTAGGGACATAGTCTCGGGGGGGTGGGTGTTGGGTTTAGGGACAAAGTCACCATGGGGGGTGGGTGGTGGGTTTAGGGCCAAAGTCTCGGGGGGGGGTGGGTGTTGGGTTTTGGGACGTAGTCTCGGGTGGGATGGGTGGTGGGTTTAGGGACATTGTCTTGGTGGAGTGGGTGGAGGGTTTAGGGACATAGTCTCCGGGGGGTGTGGGTGTTTGGTTTAGCGACGTAGTCTCAGGTGTGGGTGTTGGGTTTAGGGACATAGTCTCGGTGTGGGGGTGCTGGGTTTAGGGACAAAGTCTCGTGGGGGGGGTGCGTGTTGGGTTTTGGGACATAGTCTCGGAGGTGTGTGGTGGGTTTAGGGACATAGTCTCGGGAGTGGTGCGTGGTTGTTTTGAGACAAAGTCTCAGGGGTGTGGGTGGTGGGTTTAGGGACATAGTCTCGGGGTTGTGGGTTGTGGGTTTAGGGACATAGTCTCCGTGGGGGTGGGTGGTGGGTTTAGGGACACAATCTCGGTGTGGTCGGGGCGTGGGGGGTGGGTTTAGGGACACAGTCTCGGGGCGATTGCGGGCGTCGGTGGTGGGTTTAGGGACATAGTTTCGGGGGTGTCGGGGCGTTCGTGGTTGGTTTAGGGACACAGTCTCGGGGGGGTGGGGGCGTGGATGGTGGGTTTAGGGACACAATCTCGGGGGGATTGGGGCCGTGGGTGGTGGGTTTATGGACACAGTCTCGGGGGAGTGGGGGCGTGGGTGGTGGGTTTAGGGACACAGTTGCGGAAGGGGTGGGGGCTTGTGTGGGGGGTTTAGGGACACAGTCTCGGAGGGTGGGGGTGTGGGTGGTGGGTTTACGGACACAGTTGCGGGGGGTGGGGGCTTGTGTGGTGTGTTTAGGGACACAGTCTAGGGGTGGTGAGTGGTCGGTTTAGGGACATAGTCTCGGGGGGGTGTGATGGGTTTAGGGACATATTCTCGGGGGTGGTGGGTGGTGGGTTTAGGGACGTAGTCTCGGGGCGCATGGGTGGTGGGTTCAGGGACAGAGTCTCTGGGGTGTGGGTGGTGTGTTTAGGGACGTAGTCTCGGGTGGGGTGGGTGGTGGGTTTAGGGACATTGTCTTGGTGGAGTGGGTGGAGGGTTTAGGGACGTAGTCTCTGGGGGGTGTGGGTGTTTGATTTAGCGACGTAGTCTCTGGGGTGGGTGTTGGGTTTAGGGACATAGTCTCGGGGTGGGGGTGGTGGGTTTAGGGACAAAGTCTCGGTGGGCTGGTTGGTGGGTTTGGGACATAGTCTCGGGGGTGGTGTGTGGTGGGTTTAGGGACATAGTCTCTGTGGGGTTGGGTGGTGGGTTTAGGGACATAGTCTCCGTGGGGGTGGGTGCTGGGTTTAGGGACAAAGACTCGGGGGGGGGGTGCGTGTTGGTTTTTGGGACATAGTCTCGGAGGTGTGTGGTGGGTTTAGGGACATAGTCTCGGTAGTGGTGCGTGGTTGTTTTGAGACATAGTCTCGGGGGTGTGGGTGGTGGGGTTAGGGACATAGTCTCGGGGTTGTGGGTTGTGGGTTTAGGGACATAGTCTCCGTGGGGGTGGGTGGTGGGTTTAGGGACACAATCTCGGTGTGGTCGGGGCGTGGGGGGTGGGTTTAGGGACACAGTCTCGGGGCGATTGCGGGCGTCGGTGGTGGGTTTAGGGACATAGTTTCGGGGGTGTCGGGGCGTTCTTGGTTGGTTTAGGGACACAGTCTCGGGGGGGTGGGGGCGTGGATGGTGGGTTTAGGGACACAATCTCGGGGGGATTGGGGCCGTGGGTGGTGGGTTTATGGACACAGTCTCGGGGGAGTGGGGGCGTGGGTGGTGTGTTTAGGGACACATTTGCGGAAGGGGTGGGGGCTTGTGTGGGGGGTTTAGGGACACAGTCTCGGAGGGTGGGGGTGTGGGTGGTGGGTTTAGGGAAACAGTTGCGGGGGGTGGGGGCTTGTGTGGTGTGTTTAGGGACACAGTCTAGGGGTGGTGAGTGGTCGGTTTAGGGACATAGTCTCGGGGGGGTGTGATGGGTTTAGGGACATAGTCTCGGGGGGGTGGGTGTTGGGTTTTGGGACGTAGTCTCGGGGGGGGGGGGTGGTGGGTTTAGGGACATAGTCTCAGGTGTGGTGGGTAGTGGGTTTGAGACATAGTCTCGGGGGGTGGGTGGTGGGTTAAGCGACATAGTCTCCCTGGGGGTGAGTGGTGAGTTTAGGGACATAATCTCGGTGTGGGTGTGGTGGATTTAGGGACATAGTCTCGGGTGGGTGGGTGTTGAGTTTAGGGACATTGTCTCGGGGGGGTGGGTGCTAGGTTTAGGGACATTGTCTCGGGGGGCTTGGTGGTGGGTTTAGGGACATAGTCTCGAGGGTGTGGGATGTGGGTTTACGGACGTAGTCTCAGGTGGGGTGGGTCGTGGGTTTGGGACATAGTCTCGGGGGTGGTGTGTGGTGGGTTTAGGGACATAGTCTCGGGGGTTGGGTGGTGGGTTTAGGGACATAGTCTCCGTGGGGGTGGGTGGTTGGTTTAGGGACATAGTCACCGTGGGTGTGGGTGGTGGGTTTAGGGACATAGTCTCGGGGTGGGTGTGGTGGGTTCAGGGACAAAGTCTCGGGGGGGTGGGTGTTGGGTTTAGGGACATGGTCTCGGGGAGGTGGGTGTTGGGTTTAGGGACATAGTCTCGGGGGGGTGGGTGGTGGGTTTAGGGACATAGTCTCGGGGGGCGTGGGTGGTGGGTTTAGGGACATAGTCTCTGGGGTGTGGGTGGTCGGTTTAGGGACGTAGTCTAGGGTGGGGTGGGTGGTGGGTTTAGGGACATTGTCCTGGTGGAGTGGTTGGAGGGTTTAGGGACGCAGTCTCTGGGGGGTGTGGGTGTTTGGTTTAGCGACGTAGTCTCTGGGGTGGGTGTTGGGTTTAGGGACATAGTCTCGGGGGGGTGGGTGTTGGGTTTTGGGACATAGTCTCGGGGGTGTGTGGTGGGTTTAGGGACATAGTCTCGGGAGTGGTGGGTGGTGGGTTTGAGACATAGTCTCGGGGGTGTGGGTGGTGGGTTTAGGGACATAGTCTCGGGGTTCTGGGTTGTGGGTTTAGGGACATAATCTCCGTGGGTGTGGGTGGTGGGTTTAGTGACACAATCTCGGTGTGGTCGTGGCGTGGGGGGTGGGTTTAGGGACACAGTCTCGGGGCGATTGCGGGCGTCGGTGGTGGGTTTAGGGACATAGTCTCGGGTGTGTCGGGGCGTTCGTGGTTGGTTTAGGGACATAGTCTCGGGGGGGTGGGGGCGTGGATGGTGGGTTTAGAGACACAGTTGCGGAACGGGTGGGGGCTTGTGTGGAGGGTATAGGGACACAGACTCGGAGGGTGGGTGTGTGGGTGGTGGGTTTAGGGACACAGTTGCGGGGGGTGGGGGCTTGTGTGGTGTGTTTAGGGACACAGTCTAGGGGTGGTGAGTGGTCGGTTTAGGGACATATTCTCGGGGGGGTGTGATGGGTTTAGGGACATAGTCTCGGGGGGGTGGGTGTTGGGTTTAGGGACAAAGTCACCATGGGGGGTGGGTGGTGGGTTTAGGGCCAAAGTCTCGGGGGGGGGTGGGTGTTGGGTTTTGGGACGTAGTCTCGGGTGGGGTGGGTGGTGGGTTTAGGGACATTGTCTTGGTGGAGTGGGTGGAGGGTTTAGGGACATAGTCTCCGGGGGGTGTGGGTGTTTGGTTTAGCGACGTAGTCTCAGGTGTGGGTGTTGGGTTTAGGGACATAGTCTCGGTGTGGGGGTGCTGGGTTTAGGGACAAGGTCTCGTGGGGGGGGTGCGTGTTGGGTTTTGGGACATAGTCTCGGAGGTGTGTGGTGGGTTTAGGGACATAGTCTCGGGAATGGTGCGTGGTTGTTTTGAGACAAAGTCTCAGGGGTGTGGGTGGTGGGTTTAGGGACATAGTCTCGGGGTTGTGGGTTGTGGGTTTAGGGACATAGTCTCCGTGGGGGTGGGTGGTGGGTTTAGGGACACAATCTCGGTGTGGTCGGGGCGTGGGGGGTGGGTTTAGGGACACAGTCTCGGGGCGATTGCGGGCGTCGGTGGTGGGTTTAGGGACATAGTTTCGGGGGTGTCGGGGCGTTCGTGGTTGGTTTAGGGACACAGTCTCGGGGGGGTGGGGGCGTGGATGGTGGGTTTAGGGACACAATCTCGGGGGGATTGGGGCCGTGGGTGGTGGGTTTATGGACACAGTCTCGGGGGAGTGGGGGCGTGGGTGGTGGGTTTAGGGACACAGTTGCGGAAGGGGTGGGGGCTTGTGTGGGGGGTTTAGGGACACAGTCTCGGAGGGTGGGGATGTGGGTGGTGGGTTTAGGGACACAGTTGCGGGGGGTGGGGGCTTGTGTGGTGTGTTTAGGGACACAGTCTAGGGGTGGTGAGTGGTCGGTTGAGGGACATATTCTCGGGGGGGTGTGATGGGTTTAGGGACATATTCTCGGGGGTGGTGGGTGGTGGGTTTAGGGACGTAGTCTCGGGGGGCATGGGTGGTGGGTTCAGGGACAGAGTCTCTGGGGTGTGGGTGGTGTGTTTAGGGACGTAGTCTCGGGTGGGGTGCGTGGTGGGTTTAGGGACATTGTCTTGGTGGAGTGGGTGGAGGGTTTAGGGACGTAGTCTCTGGGGGGTGTGGGTGTTTGATTTAGCGACGTAGTCTCTGGGGTGGGTGGTGGGTTTCGGGACATAGTCTCCGTGGGGGTGGGTGGTGGGTTTAGGGACATAGTCTCGGGGGGGTGGGTGGTGGGATTAGGGACATAGTTTCCATGGGCGGGTGAGTGGTGGGTTTAGGGACATAGTCTCGGGGCGGGGGTGCTGTGTTTAGGGACAAAGTCTCGGGGGGGTGGGTGGTGGGTTTAGGGACATAGTCTCGGGGGGGTGGGTGGTGGGTTTAGGGACATAGTCTCCATGGGGGGTGAGTGGTGGTTTTAGGGACATAGTCTCGGGGCGGGGGTGCTGGGTTTAGGGACAAAGTCTCGGGGGGGTGGTAGTTGGGTTTAGGGACATAGTCCCTGTGGGGTGTGGTGGGTTTAGGGACATAGTCTCGGGTGTGGTGGTGTTGGGTTTCGGACATAGTCTCGGGGGGGTGGGCGGTGGGTTTAGGGACATAGTCTCCGTGGGGGTGGGTGGTGGATTTAGGAACTTAGTCTCGGGGGTGTGGGTGGTGGGTTTAGGGAAATAGTCTCGGGGTGGTGGGTGGTGGGTTTAGGGACATAGTCTCGGGGTGGGTGTGGTGGGTTCAGGGACAAAGTCTCGGGGGGGTGGTTGTTGGGTTTAGGGACATAGTCTCGGGGAGGTGGGTGTTGGGTTTAGGGACATAGTCTCGGGGGGGTGTGTGGTGGGTTTAGGGTCATAGTCTCGGGGGGCGTTGGTGGTGGGTTTAGGGACATAGTCTCTGGGGTGTGGGTGGTGGGTTTAGGGACGAAGTCTCGGGTGGGGTGGGTGGTGGTTTTAGGGATATAGTCCCTGGGGGGTGTGGTGGGTTTAGGGACATAGTCTCGGGTGTGGTGGTGTTGGGATTCGGACATAGTCTCGGGGGGGTGGGGGCGTGGATGGTGGGTTTAGGGACACAATCTCGGGGGGATTGGGGCCGTGGGTGGTGGGTTTATGGACACAGTCTCGGGGGAGTGGGGGCGTGGGTGGTGGGTTTAGGGACACAGTTGCGGAAGGGGTGGGGGCTTGTGTGGAGGGTTTAGGGACACAGTCTCGGAGGGTGGGGGTGTGGGTGGTGGGTTTAGGGACACAGTTGCGGGGGGTGGGGGCTTGTGTGGTGTGTTTAGGGACACAGTCTAGGGGTGGTGAGTGGTCAGTTTAGGGACATAGTCTCGGGGGGGTGTGATGGGTTTAGGGACATAGTCTCGGGGGTGGTGTGTGGTGGGTTTAGGCACATAGTCTCGGGGTGGTGGGTGTTGGTTTAGGGACAAAGTCTCCATGGGGGGTGGGTGGTGGGTTTAGGAACATAGTCTCGGGGTGGGTGTGGTGGGTTTAGGGACAAAGTCTCGTGGCGAGGGGGGCTGTTGGGTTGTGGGACATAGTCTCGGGGTGGGTGTGGTGGGTTTAGGGACATAGTCTCGGGTGTGGTGGGTGTTGGGTTTGAGACATAGTCTCGGGGGGGTGGGTGGTGGGTTTAGGGAGATAGTCTAGGCCGTGTGGTTTGTGGGTTTAGGGACATAGACTCCGTGGGGATGGGTGGTGAGTTTAGGGACATAGTCTCGGGATGCGGGTGGTGGGTTTAGTGACATAGTCTCGGGGGGCATGTGTGGTGGGTTTAGGGACATAGTCTCGGGGGTGTGGTTTGTGGGTTTACGGACGTACTCTCGGGTGGGGTGGGTGGTGGGTTTAGTGACATTGTCTCGGTGGAGTGGGTGGTGGGTTTAGGGACGTAGTCTTCGGGAGGTGTGGGTGTTTGATTTCGCGGTGTAGTCTCGCGGGGGGTGGGTGGTGGGTTTAGGGACATAGTCTCGGTGGGCAAGGTGGTGGGTTTTGGACATAGTCTCGGGGGTGGTGGATGGTGGGTTTAGGGACATAGTCTCGGGGGTTGGGTGGTGGGTTTAGGGACATAGTCTCCGTGGGGGAGGGAGGTTCGTTTAGGGACATAGTCTCCTGGGTGTGGGTGGTGGGATTTGGGACATAGTCTCGGGGTGGGGGTGGTGGCTTTAGGGACAAAGCCTCGGGGGAGTGTGTGTTCGGTTTAGGGACATAGTCTCGGTGGGGTGTGGTGGGTTTAGGGACATAGTCTCGGGGGTGGTGGGTGGTAGATTTAGGGACATAGTCTTGGCGGGGTGGGGGGGTGGGTTTAGGGACATAGTCTCCGTGGGGGTGGGTGGTGGGTTTAGGGACATAGTCTCGGGGGGGTGGTTGGTAGGTTTAGGGACATAGTCTCGGGGGGGTGGGTGGTGGGTTTAGGGACATAGTCTCCGTGGGTGTGGGAGGTGGGTTTAGGAACATAGTCTTGGGGGTGTGGGTGGTGGGTTTAGGGACATAGACTCGGGGTGGTGGGTGGTTGGTTTAGGGACATAGTCTCGGGGTGGGGTTGGTGGGTTTAGGGACAAAGTCCCGGGGGGCATGGGTGGTGGGTTTAGGGACATAGTCTCGGGGGTGTTGGTTGTGGGTTTACGGACATGGTCTCGGGTGGGGTGGATGGTGGGTTTAGTCACATTGTCTCGGTGGTGTGGGTGGTGGGTTTAGGGACGTAGTCTTCGGGGGGTGTGGGTGTTTGATTTCGCGACGTAGTCTCGCGGGGGGTGGGTGGTGGGTTTAGGGACATAGTCTCGGGGATTGGGTGTTGGGTTTCGGACATAGTCTCGGGGGGGTGGGTGGTGGGTTTAGGGACATAGTCTCGGTGTGGGGGTGCTGGGTTTAGGGACAAAGTCTCGGTGGGGGGGTGCGTGTTGGGTTTTGGGACATAGTCTCGGGGGTGTGTGGTGGGTTTAGGGACATAGTCTCGGTAGTGGTGCGTGGTTGTTTTGAGACATAGTCTCGGGGGTGTGGGTGGTGGGTTTAGGGACATAGTCTCGGGGTTGTGGGTTGTGGGTTTAGGGACATAGTCTCCGTGGGGGTGGGTGGTGGGTTTAGGGACACAATCTCGGTGTGGTCGGGGCGTGGGGGGTGGGTTTAGGGACACAGTCTCGGGGCGATTGCGGGCGTCGGTGGTGGGTTTAGGGACATAGTTTCGGGGGTGTCGGGGCGTTCGTGGTTGGTTTAGGGACACAGTCTCGGGGGGGTGGGGGCGTGCATGGTGGGTTTAGGGACACAGTCTCGGGGGATTGGGGCGGGGTGGTGGGTTATGGCCCCGTCGGGGATGGGGCGTGGTGGTGGGTTTATGGACACAGTCTCGGGGGAGTGGGGGCGTGGGTGGTGGGTTTAGGGACACAGTTGCGGAAGGGGTGGGGGCTTGTGTGGTGTGTTTAGGGACACAGTCTAGGGGTGGTGAGTGGTCGGTTTAGGGACATAGTCTCGGGGGGGTGTGATGGGTTTAGGGACATAGTCTCGGGGGTGGTGGGTGGTGGGTTTAGGGACGTAGTCTCGGGGGGCATGGGTGGTGGGTTCAGGGACAGAGTCTCTGGGGTGTGGGTGGTGTGTTTAGGGACGTAGTCTCGGGTGGAGTGGGTGGTGGGTTTGGGACATTGTCTTGGTGGAGTGGGTGGAGGGTTTAGGGACGTAGTCTCCGGGGGGTGTGGGTGTTTGATTTAGCGACGTAGTCTCTGGGGTGGGTGTTGGGTTTAGGGACATAGTCTCGGGGTGTGGGTGGTGGGTTTAGGGACAAAGTCTCGGTGGGCTGGTTGGTGGGTTTGGGACATAGTCTCGGGGGTGGTGGGTGGTGGGTTTAGGGACATAGTCTCTGTGGGGTTGGGTGGTGGGTTTAGGGACATAGTCTCCGTGGGGGTGGGTGGTGGGTTTAGGGACATAGTCTCGGGGGGGTGGGTGGTGGGTTTAGGGACATAGTCTCCATGGGGGGTGAGTGGTGGGTTTAGGGACATAGTCTCGGGGCGGGGGTGCTGGGTTTAGGGACAAAGTCTCGGGGGGGGTGGGTGTTAGGTTTTGGGAAATAGTCTCGGGGCTGTGTGGTGGGTTTAGGGACATAGTCTGGGGAGTGGTGGGTGTTGGGTTTGAGACAGAGTCTCGGGGGGGTGGGTGGTGGCTTTAGGGACATAGTCTTCGTGGGGGTGGGTGGTGGGTTTAGGGACACAATCTCGGTTTGGTTGGGGCTTGGGTGGTGGGTTTAGGGACACAGTCTCGGGGCAATTGCGGGTGTCGGTGGTGGGTTTAGGGACATAGTCTCGGGGGTGTCGGGGCGTTCGTGGTTGGTTTAGGGACACAGTCTCGGTGGGGGTGGGGGCGTGGTTGGTGGGTTTAGGGACACAATCTCGGGGGGTTTGGGGGCGTGGGTGGTGGGTTTATGGACACAGTCTCGGGGTAGTGGGGCTTGGGTGGTGGGTTTAGGGACATAGTCTTGGAGGGGTGGGGGTGTGGGTGGTGGGTTTAGGGACACAGTCTCGGGGGGATTGGGGGCGTGGGTGATGGGCTTAGTGACACAGTTGCGGGGGGGTGGGGCTTGTGTGGTGTGTTTAGGGACACAGTCTAGGGGTGGTGAGTGGTGGGTTTAGGGACATAGTCTCGGGGGGGGTGTGATGGGTTTAACTACATAGTCTCGGGGGTGGTGGGTTGTGGGTTTAGGGACATAGTCTCGGTGGGGTGGGTGTTGGGTTTAGGGACAAAGTCTCCATGGGGGGTGGGAGGTGGGTTTAGGGACGTAGTCTCGGGGTAGGGGTGCTGGGTTTAGGGACAACGTCTTGGGGGGGGTGGGTGTTGGGTTTTGTGACATTTCTCAAGGGGAGGTGTGGTGGATTTAGGGACATAGTCTCAGGTGTGGTGGGTGGTGGGTTTGAGACATAGTCTCGGGGGGGTGGGTGGTGGGTTTAGGCACTTAGTCTCGGGGGTGTGGGTTGTGGGTTTAGAGACATAGTCTCCGTGAGGGGGGTTCGTGGGTTTAGGGACATAGTCTCGGGGTGGGGGTGGTGGGATAAGGGACAAAGTCTCGGGTGTATGGGTGTTGGGTTTAGGGACATAGTCTCGGGGGGTGGGTAGTGGGTTTAGGGACATAGTCTCGGGGGGCGTGAGTGGTGGGTTTCGCGACATAGTCTCGGGGGTGTGGGTGGTGGGTTTATGGATGTAGTCTCGGGTGGGGTGGGTGGTTGGTTTAGTGACATTCTCTCGGTGGAGTGGGTGGTGGGTTTAGGGACGTAGTCTCTGGGGGGTGTGGGTGTTTGATTGAGCGACGTAGTCTCGGGGGGTGTGGGTGGTGGGTTTAGGGACATAGTCTCGGGGGTTGGGTGGTCGGTTTAGGGACATAGTCACGTAGGGGGGTTGGTGGTGGGATTTGGGTCATAGTCCCGGTGAGCTGGGAGGTGGGTTTGGGACATATTCTCACGGGTGGTGGGTGGCGGCTTTAGGGACATAGTCTCCGTGGGGGTGGGTGGTGGGTTTAGGGACATAGTCTCCATGGGGGTGGGTGGTGGGTTTAGGGACATAGTCTCGGGGGGGTGGGTGTTGGGTTTTGGGACGTAGTCTCGGGGGGGGGGGGGGGTGGTGGGTTTAGGGACATAGTCTCAGGTGTGGTGGGTAGTGGGTTTGAGACATAGTCTCGGGGGGTGGGTGGTGGGTTAAGCGACATAGTCTCCCTGGGGGTGAGTGGTGAGTTTAGGGACATATCTCGGTGTGGGGGTGGTGGGTTTAGGGACATAGTCTCGGGTGGGTGGGTGTTGAGTTTAGGGACATTGTCTCGGGGGGGTGGGTGCTAGGTTTAGGGACATTGTCTCGGGGGGCTTGGTGGTGGGTTTAGGGACATAGTCTCGGGGGTGTGGGATGTGGGTTTACGGACGTAGTCTCAGGTGGGGTGGGTCGTGGGTTTGGGACATAGTCTCGGGGGTGGTGTGTGGTGGGTTTAGGGACATAGTCTCCGTGGGGGTGGGTGGTTGGTTTAGGGACATAGACACCGTGGGTGTGGGTGGTGGGTTTAGGGACATAGTCTCGGGGTGGGTGTGGTGGGTTCAGGGACAAAGTCTCGGGGGGGGTGGGTGTTGGGTTTAGGGACATGGTCTCGGGGAGGTGGGTGTTGGGTTTAGGGACATAGTCTCGGGGGGGTGGGTGGTGGGTTTAGGGACATAGTCTCGGGGACGTGGGTGGTGGGTTTAGGGACATAGTCTCTGGGGTGTGGGTGGTCGGTTTAGGGACGTAGTCTAGGGTGGGGTGGGTGGTGGGTTTAGGGACATTGTCTTGGTGGAGTGGTTGGAGGGTTTAGGGACGCAGTCTCTGGGGGGTGTGGGTGTTTGGTTTAGCGACGTAGTCTCTGGGGTGGGTGTTGGGTTTAGGGACATAGTCTCGGGGGGGGTGGGTGTTGGGTTTTGGGACATAGTCTCGGGGGTGTGTGGTGGGTTTAGGGACATAGTCTCGGGAGTGGTGGGTGGTGGGTTTGAGACATAGTCTCGGGGGTGTGGGTGGTGGGTTTAGGGACATAGTCTCGGGGTTCTGGGTTGTGGGTTTAGGGACATAGTCTCCGTGGGGGTGGGTGGTGGGTTTAGTGACACAATCTCGGTGTGGTCGTGGCGTGGGGGGTGGGTTTAGGGACACAGTCTCGGGGCGATTGCGGGCGTCGGTGGTGGGTTTAGGGACATAGTCTCGGGTGTGTCGGGGCGTTCGTGGTTGGTTTAGGGACATAGTCTCGGGGCGGGGGTGCTGGGTTTAGGGACAAAGTCTCGGGGGGGGTGGGTGGTGGGTTTAGGGACATAGTCTCGGGGGGGTGGGTGGTGGGTTTAGGGACATAGTCTCCATGGGGGGTGAGTGGTGGGTTTAGGGACATAGTCTCGGGGCGGGGGTGCTGGGTTTAGGGACAAAGTCTCGGGGGGGTGGTTGTTGGGTTTAGGGATATAGTCCCTGGGGGGTGTGGAGGGTTTAGGGACATAGTCTCGGGTGTGGTGGTGTTGGGTTTCGGACATAGTCTCGGGGGGGTGGGTGGTGGGTTTAGGGACATAGTCTCCGTGGGGGTGGGTGGTGGATTTAGGAACATAGTCTCGGGGGTGTGGGTGGTGGGTTTAGGGACATAGTCTCGGGGTGGTGGGTGGTGGGTTTAGGGACATAGTGTCGGGGTGGGTGTGGTGGGTTAAGGGACAAAGTCTCGGGGGGCTGGTTGTTGGGTTTAGGGACATAGTCTCGGGGAGGTGGGTGTTGGTTTTAGGGACATAGTCTCGGGGGGGTGTGCGGTGGGTTTAGGGTCATAGTCTCGGATGTGGTGGGTGTTGGGTTTAGGGACATAGTCTCGGGGTGGGTGTGGTGGGTTCAGGGACAAAGTCTCGGGGGGGTGGGTGTTGGGTTTAGGGACATAGTCTCGGGGAGGTGGGTGTTGGGTTTAGGGACATTGTCTTGGTGGAGTGGGTGGAGGGTTTAGGGACGTAGTCTCCGGGGGGTGTGGGTGTTTGGTTTAGCGACGTAGTCTCTGGGGTGGGTGTTGGGTTTAGGGACAAAGTCTCGGGGTGGGGGTGGTGGGTTTAGGGACAAAGTCTCAGGGGGGTGGTTGTTGGGTTTAGGGATATAGTCCCTGGGGGGTGTGGTGGGTTTAGGGACATAGTCTCGGGTGTGGTGGGTGTTGGGTTTCGGACATAGTCTCGGAGGGGTGGGTGGTGTGTTTAGGGACATAGTCTCCGTGGGGGTGGGTGGTGGATTTAGGAACATAGTCTCGGGGGGGTGGGTGGTGGGTTTAGGGACATAGTCTCGGGGTGGTGGGTGGTGGGTTTAGGGACATAGTCTCGGGGTGGGGGTGGTGGGATTAGGGACAAAGTCTCGGGGGGGTTGGTTGTTGGGTTTAGGGACATAGACTCTGGGGGGTGTGGTGGATTTAGGGACATAATCTCGGGAGTGGTGGGTGTTGGGTTTCGGACATAGTCTCGGGGGGGTGGGTGGTGGGTTTAGGGACATAGTCTCCATGAGGGTGAGTGGTGGGTTTAGGGACATAGTCTCGGGGTGGGTGTGGTGGGTTCAGGGACAAAGTCTCGGGGGGGTGGTTGTTGGGTTTAGGGACATAGTCTCGGGGAGGTGGGTGTTGGGTTTAGGGACATAGGCTCGGGGGGGTGGGTGGTGGGTTTAGGGACATAGTCTCTGGGGGGTGGGTGGTGGGTTTAGGGACATTGTCCTGGTGGAGTGGGTGGAGGGTTTAGGGACGTAGTCTCTGGGGGGTGTGGGTGTTTGGTTTAGCGACGTAGTCTCTGGGGTGGGTGTTGGGTTTAGGGACATAGTCTCGGGGTGTGGGTGGTGGGTTTAGGGACAAAGTCTCGGTGGGCTGGTTGGTGGGTTTGGGTCATAGTCTCGGGGGTGGTGGGTGGTGGGTTTAGGGACATAGTCTCTGTGGGGTTGGGTGGTGGGTTTAGGGACATAGTCTCCGTGGGGGTGGGTGGTGGGTTTAGGGACATAGTCTCGGGGGGGTGGGTGGTGGGTTTAGGGACATAGTCTCCATGGGGGGTGAGTGGTGGGTTTAGGGACATAGTCTCGGGGCGGGGGTGCTGGGTTTAGGGACAAAGTCTCGGGGGGGGGTGGGTGTTAGGTTTTGGGAAATAGTCTCGGGGCTGTGTGGTGGGTTTAGGGACATAGTCTGGGGAGTGGTGGGTGTTGGGTTTGAGACAGAGTCTCGGGGGGGTGGGTGGTGGATTTAGGGACATAGTCTCCGTGGGGGTGGGTGGTGGGTTTAGGGACACAATCTCGGTTTGGTTGGGGCTTGGGTGGTGGGTTTAGGGACACAGTCTCGGGGCAATTGCGGGTGTCGGTGGTGGGTTTAGGGACCTAGTCTCGGGGGTGTCGGGGCGTTCGTGGTTGGTTTAGGGACACAGTCTCGGTGGGGGTGGGGGCGTGGATGGTGGGTTTAGGGACACAATCTCGGGGGGTTTGGGGGCGTGGGTGGTGGGTTTATGGACACAGTCTCGGGGTAGTGGGGGCGTGGGTGGTGGGTTTAGGGACATAGTCTTGGAGGGGAGGGGGTGTGGGTGGTGGGTTTAGGGACACAGTCTCGGGGGGATTGGGGGCGTGGGTGATGGGCTTAGTGACACAGTTGCGGGGGGGTGGGGCTTGTGTGGTGTGTTTAGGGACACAGTCTAGGGGTGGTGAGTGGTGGGTTTAGGGACATAGTCTCGGGGGGGGTGTGATGGGTTTAACTACATAGTCTCGGGGGTGGTGGGTTGTGGGTTTAGGGACATAGTCTCGGTGGGGTGGGTGTTGGGTTTAGGGACAAAGTCTCCATGGGGGGTGGGAGGTGGGTTTAGGGACGTAGTCTCGGGGTAGGGGTGCTGGGTTTAGGGACAAAGTCTTGGGGGTGGTGGGTGTTGGGTTTTGTGACATTTCTCAAGGGGAGGTGTGGTGGATTTAGGGACATAGTCTCAGGTGTGGTGGGTGGTGGGTTTGAGACATAGTCTCGGGGGGGTGGGTGGTGGGTTTAGGCACTTAGTCTCGGGGGTGTGGGTTGTGGGTTTAGAGACATAGTCTCCGTGAGGGGGGTTCGTGGGTTTAGGGACATAGTCTCGGGGTGGGGGTGGTGGGAAAAGGGACAAAGTCTCGGGGGTATGGGTGTTGGGTTTAGGGACATAGTCTCGGGGGGTGGGTAGTGGGTTTAGGGACATAGTCTCGGGGGGCGTGAGTGGTGGGTTTCGCGACATAGTCTCGGGGGTGTGGGTGGTGGGTTTACGGATGTAGTCTCGGGTGGGGTGGGTGGTTGGTTTAGTGACATTCTCTCGGTGGAGTGGGTGGTGGGTTTAGGGACGTAGTCTCCGGGGGGTGTGGGGTGTTTGATTGAGCGACGTAGTCTCGGGGGGTGTGGGTGGTGGGTTTAGGGACATAGTCACGTAGGGGGGTTGGTGGTGGGTTTTGGGTCATAGTCCCGGTGAGCTGGGAGGTGGGTTTGGGACATATTCTCACGGGTGGTGGGTGGCGGCTTTAGGGACATAGTCTCCGTGGGGGTGGGTGGTGGGTTTAGGGACATAGTCTCCATGGGGGTGGGTGGTGGGATAAGGGACATAGTCTCGGGGGGGTGGGTGTTGGGTTTTGGGACGTAGTCTCGGGGGGGGGGGGTGGTGGGTTTAGGGACATAGTCTCAGGTGTGGTGGGTAGTGGGTTTGAGACATAGTCTCGGGGGGTGGGTGGTGGGTTAAGCGACATAGTCTCCCTGGGGGTGAGTGGTGAGTTTAGGGACATAGTCTCGGTGTGGGGGTGGTGGGTTTAGGGACATAGTCTCGGGTGGGTGGGTGTTGAGTTTAGGGACATTGTCTCGGGGGGGTGGGTGCTAGGTTTAGGGACATTGTCTCGGGGGGCTTGGTGGTGGGTTTAGGGACATAGTCTCGGGGGTGTGGGATGTGGGTTTACGGACGTAGTCTCAGGTGGGGTGGGTCGTGGGTTTGGGACATAGTCTCGGGGGTGGTGTGTGGTGGGTTTAGGGACATAGTCTCCGTGGGGGTGGGTGGTTGGTTTAGGGACATAGACACCGTGGGTGTGGGTGGTGGGTTTAGGGACATAGTCTCGGGGTGGGTGTGGTGGGTTCAGGGACAAAGTCTCGGGGGGGTGGGTGTTGGGTTTAGGGACATGGTCTCGGGGAGGTGGGTGTTGGGTTTAGGGACATAGTCTCGGGGGGGTGGGTGGTGGGTTTAGGGACATAGTCTCTGGGGTGTGGGTGGTCGGTTTAGGGACGTAGTCTAGGGTGGGTTGGGTGGTGGGTTTAGGGACATTGTCTTGGTGGAGTGGTTGGAGGGTTTAGGGACGCAGTCTCTGGGGGGTGTGGGTGTTTTGTTTAGCGACGTAGTCTCTGGGTTGGGTGTTGGGTTTAGGGACATAGTCTCGGGGGGGGTGGGTGTTGGGTTTTGGGACATAGTCTCGGGGGTGTGTGGTGGGTTTAGGGACATAGTCTCGGGAGTGGTGGGTGGTGGGTTTAGGGACATAGTCTCCGTGGGGGTGGGTGGTGGATTTAGGAACATAGTCTCGGGGGTGTGGGTGGTGGGTTTAGGGACATAGTCTCGGGGTGGTGGGTGGTGGGTTTAGGGAAATAGTGTCGGGGTGGGTGTGGTGGGTTAAGGGACAAAGTCTCGGGGGGCTGGTTGTTGGGTTTAGGGAATAGTCTCGGGGAGGTGGGTGTTGGTTTTAGGGACATAGTCTCGGGGGGGTGTGTGGTGGGTTTAGGGTCATAGTCTCGGATGTGGTCGGTGTTGGGTTTAGGGACATAGTCTCGGGGTGGGTGTGGTGGGTTCAGGGACAAAGTCTCGGGGGGGTGGGTGTTGGGTTTAGGGACATAGTCTCGGGGAGGTGGGTGTTGGGTTTAGGGACATTGTCTTGGTGGAGTGGGTGGAGGGTTTAGGGACGTAGTCTCCGGGGGGTGTGGGTGTTTGGTTTAGCGACGTAGTCTCTGGGGTGGGTGTTGGGTTTAGGGACAAAGTCTCGGGGTGGGGGTGGTGGGTTTAGGGACAAAGTCTCGGGGGGGTGGTTGTTGGGTTTAGGGATATAGTCCCTGGGGGGTGTGGTGGGTTTAGGGACATAGTCTCGGGTGTGGTGGGTGTTGGGTTTCGGACATAGTCTCGGAGGGGTGGGTGGTGTGTTTAGGGACATAGTCTCCGTGGGGGTGGGTGGTGGATTTAGGAACATAGTCTCGGGGTGGTGGGTGGTGGGTTTAGGGACATAGTCTCGGGGTGGTGGGTGGTGGGTTTAGGGACATAGTCTCGGGGTTGGGGTGGTGGGATTAGGGACAAAGTCTCGGGAGGGGTTGGTTGTTGGGTTTAGGGACATAGACTCTGGGGGGTGTGGTGGATTTAGGGACATAATCTCGGGAGTGGTGGGTGTTGGGTTTCGGACATAGTCTCGGGGGGGTGGGTGGTGGGTTTAGGGACATAGTCTCCATGAGGGTGAGTGGTGGGTTTAGGGACATAGTCTCGGGGTGGGTGTGGTGGGTTCAGGGACAAAGTCTCGGGGGGGTGGTTGTTGGGTTTAGGGACATAGTCTCGGGGAGGTGGGTGTTGGGTTTAGGGACATAGTCTCGGGGGGGTGGGTGGTGGGTTTAGGGACATAGTCTCGGGGGGGTGGGTGGTGGGTTTAGGGACATTGTCCTGGTGGAGTGGGTGGAGGGTTTAGGGACGTAGTCTCTGGGGGGTGTGGGTGTTTGGTTTAGCGACGTAGTCTCGGGGGTGGTTGTTGGGTTTAGGGACATAGTCTCGGTGTGGGAGTGCTGGGTTTAGGGACAAAGTCTCGGGGGGGGTTGGGTGTTGGGTTTTGGGACATAGTCTCGGGGGTGTTTGGTGGGTTTAGGGACATAGTCTCGGGAGTGGTGCGTGGTGGGTTTGAGACATAGTCTCGGGGGTGTGGGTGGTGGGTTTAGGGACACAATCTCAGTGTGGTCGGGGCGTGGGGGGTGGGTTTAGGGACAGTCTCAGGGCGATTGCGGGCGTCGGTGGTGGGTTTAGGGACATAGTCTCGGGGGTGTCGGGGCGTTCGTGGTTGGTTTAGGGACACAATCTCGGGGGGATTGGGGGCGTGGGTGGTGGGTTTATGGACACAGTCTCGGGGGAGTGGGGGCGTGGGTGGTGGGTTTAGGGACACAGTTGCGGAAGGGGTGGGGGCTTGTGTGGAGGGTTTAGGGACACAGTCTCGGAGGGTGGGGGTGTGGGTGGTGAGTTTAGGGACACAGTTGCGGGGGGTGGGGGCTTGTGTGGTGTGTTTAGGGACACAGTCTAGGGGTGGTGAGTGGTCGGTTTAGGGACATAGTCTCGGGGGTGTGTGATGGGTTTAGGGACATAGTCTCGGGGGTGGTGGGTGGTGGGTTTAGGGACATAGTCTCGGGGGGGTGGGTGTTGGGTTTAGGGACAAAGTCTCCATGAGGGTTGGTGGTGGGTTTAGGGACAAAGTCTCGGGGGGTTAGGTGTTGGGTTTTGGGACATAGTCTCGGGGGTGTGTGGTGGGTTTAGGGACATAGTCTCGGGAGTGGTGGGTGGTGGGTTTGAAACATAGTCTCGGGGGTGTGGGTGGTGGGTTTAGGGACATAGTCTCGGGGTTGTGGGTTGTGGGTTTAGGGACATAGTCTCCGTGGGGGTGGGTGGTGGGTTTAGGGACACAATCTCGGTGTGGTCGGGGCGTGGGGGGTGGGTTTAGGGACACAGTCTGGGGGCAATTGCGGGCGTCGGGGGTGGGTTTAGGGACATAGTCTCGGGGGTGTCGGGGCGTTCGTGGTTGGTTTAGGGACACAATCTCGGGGGGATTGGGGGCGTGGGTGGTGGGTTTATGGACACAGTCTCGGGGGAGTGGGGGCGTGGGTGGTGGGTTTAGGGACACAGTTGCGGAAGGGGTGGGGGCTTGTGTGGAGGGTTTAGGGACACAGTCTCGGAGGGTGGGGGTGTGGGTGGTGAGTTTAGGGACACAGTTGCGGGGGGTGGGGGCTTGTGTGGTGTGTTTAGGGACACAGTCTAGGGGTGGTGAGTGGTCGGTTTAGGGACATAGTCTCGGGGGTGTGTGATGGGTTTAGGGACATAGTCTCGGGGGTGGTGGGTGGTGGGTTTAGGGACATAGTCTCGGGGGGGTGGGTGTTGGGTTTAGGGACAAAGTCTCCATGAGGGTTGGTGGTGGGTTTAGGGACAAAGTCTCGGCTGGGGTAGGTGTTGGGTTTTGGGACATAGTCTCGGGGGTGTGTGGTGGGTTTAGGGACATAGTCTCGGGAGTGGTGGGTGGTGGGTTTGAGACATAGTCTCGGGGGTGTGGGTGGTGGGTTTAGGGACATAGTCTCGGGGTTGTGGGTTGTGGGTTTAGGGACATAGTCTCCGTGGGGGTGGGTGGTTGGTTTAGGGACACAATCTCGGTGTGGTCGGGGTGTGGGGGGTGGGTTTAGGGACACAGTCTGGGGGCAATTGCGGGCGTCGGGGGTGGGTTTAGGGACATAGTCTCGGGGGTGTCGGGGCGTTCGTGGTTGGTTTAGGGACACAATCTCGAGGGGATTGGGGCCGTGGGTGGTGGGTTTATGGACACAGTCTCGGGGGTGTGGGGGCGTGGGTGGTGGGTTTAGGGACACAGTTGCGGAAGGGGTGGGGGCTTGTGTGGAGGGTTTAGGGACACAGTCTCGGAGGGTGGGGGTGTGGATGGTGGGTTTAGGGACACAGTTGCGGGGGGTGGGGGCTTGTGTGGTGTGTTTAGAGACACAGTCTAGGGGTGGTGAGTGGTCGGTTTAGGGACATAGTCTCGGGGGGGGTGTGATGGGTTTAGGGACATAGTCTCGGGGGTGGTGGGTGTTGGGTTTCGGACATAGTCTCGGGGGGGGTGGGTGGTGTGTTTTGGGACATAGTCTCCGTGGGGGTGTGTGGTGGATTTAGGAACATAGTCTCGGGGGGGTGGGTGGTGTGTTTAGGGACATAGTCTCGGGGTGGTGGGTGGTGGGTTTAGGGACATAGTCTCGGGGTGGGGGTGGTGGGATTAGGGACAAAGTCTCGGGGGGGGTGGTTGTTGTGTTTAGGGACATAGTCTCTGGGGGGTGTGGTGGGTTTAGGGACATAGTCTCGGGGTGGTGGGTGGTGGGTTTAGGGACATAGTCTCGGGGTTGGGGTGGTGGGATTAGGGACAAAGTCTCGGGAGGGGTTGGTTGTTGGGTTTAGGGACATAGACTCTGGGGGGTGTGGTGGATTTAGGGACATAATCTCGGGAGTGGTGGGTGTTGGGTTTCGGACATAGTCTCGGGGGGGTGGGTGGTGGGTTTAGGGACATAGTCTCCATGAGGGTGAGTGGTGGGTTTAGGGACATAGTCTCGGGGTGGGTGTGGTGGGTTCAGGGACAAAGTCTCGGGGGGGTGGTTGTTGGGTTTAGGGACATAGTCTCGGGGAGGTGGGTGTTGGGTTTAGGGACATAGTCTCGGGGGGGTGGGTGGTGGGTTTAGGGACATAGTCTCGGGGGGGTGGGTGGTGGGTTTAGGGACATTGTCCTGGTGGAGTGGGTGGAGGGTTTAGGGACGTAGTCTCTGGGGGGTGTGGGTGTTTGGTTTAGCGACGTAGTCTCGGGGGTGGTTGTTGGGTTTAGGGACATAGTCTCGGTGTGGGAGTGCTGGGTTTAGGGACAAAGTCTCGGGGGGGGTTGGGTGTTGGGTTTTGGGACATAGTCTCGGGGGTGTGTGGTGGGTTTAGGGACATAGTCTCGGGAGTGGTGCGTGGTGGGTTTGAGACATAGTCTCGGGGGGTGTGGGTGGTGGGTTTAGGGACACAATCTCAGTGTGGTCGGGGCGTGGGGGGTGGGTTTAGGGACAGTCTCAGGGCGATTGCGGGCGTCGGTGGTGGGTTTAGGGACATAGTCTCGGGGGTGTCGGGGCGTTCGTGGTTGGTTTAGGGACACAATCTCGGGGGGATTGGGGGCGTGGGTGGTGGGTTTATGGACACAGTCTCGGGGGAGTGGGGGCGTGGGTGGTGGGTTTAGGGACACAGTTGCGGAAGGGGTGGGGGCTTGTGTGGAGGGTTTAGGGACACAGTCTCGGAGGGTGGGGGTGTGGGTGGTGAGTTTAGGGACACAGTTGCGGGGGTTGGGGGCTTGTGTGGTGTGTTTAGGGACACAGTCTAGGGGTGGTGAGTGGTCGGTTTAGGGACATAGTCTCGGGGGTGTGTGATGGGTTTAGGGACATAGTCTCGGGGGTGGTGGGTGGTGGGTTTAGGGACATAGTCTCGGGGGGGTGGGTGTTGGGTTTAGGGACAAAGTCTCCATGAGGGTTGGTGGTGGGTTTAGGGACAAAGTCTCGGGGGGTTAGGTGTTGGGTTTTGGGACATAGTCTCGGGGGTGTGTGGTGGGTTTAGGGACATAGTCTTGGGAGTGGTGGGTGGTGGGTTTGAGACATAGTCTCGGGGGTGTGGGTGGTGGGTTTAGGGACATAGTCTCGGGGTTGTGGGTTGTGGGTTTAGGGACATAGTCTCCGTGGGGGTGGGTGGTGGGTTTAGGGACACAATCTCGGTGTGGTCGGGGCGTGGGGGGTGGGTTTAGGGACACAGTCTGGGGGCAATTGCGGGCGTCGGGGGTGGGTTTAGGGACATAGTCTCGGGGGTGTCGGGGCGTTCGTGGTTGGTTTAGGGACACAATCTCGGGGGGATTGGGGGCGTGGGTGGTGGGTTTATGGACACAGTCTCGGGGGAGTGGGGGCGTGGGTGGTGGGTTTAGGGACACAGTTGCGGAAGGGGTGGGGGCTTGTGTGGAGGGTTTAGGGACACAGTCTCGGAGGGTGGGGGTGTGGGTGGTGAGTTTAGGGACACAGTTGCGGGGGGTGGGGGCTTGTGTGGTGTGTTTAGGGACACAGTCTAGGGGTGGTGAGTGGTCGGTTTAGGGACATAGTCTCGGGGGTGTGTGATGGGTTTAGGGACATAGTCTCGGGGGTGGTGGGTGGTGGGTTTAGGGACATAGTCTCGGGGGGGTGGGTGTTGGGTTTAGGGACAAAGTCTCCATGAGGGTTGGTGGTGGGTTTAGGGACAAAGTCTCGGCTGGGGTAGGTGTTGGGTTTTGGGACATAGTCTCGGGGGTGTGTGGTGGGTTTAGGGACATAGTCTCGGGAGTGGTGGGTGGTGGGTTTGAGACATAGTCTCGGGGGTGTGGGTGGTGGGTTTAGGGACATAGTCTCGGGGTTGTGGGTTGTGGGTTTAGGGACATAGTCTCCGTGGGGGTGGGTGGTGGGTTTAGGGACACAATCTCGGTGTGGTCGGGGTGTGGGGGGTGGGTTTAGGGACACAGTCTGGGGGCAATTGCGGGCGTCGGGGGTGGGTTTAGGGACATAGTCTCGGGGGTGTCGGGGCGTTCGTGGTTGGTTTAGGGACACAATCTCGAGGGGATTGGGGCCGTGGGTGGTGGGTTTATGGACACAGTCTCGGGGGAGTGGGGGCGTGGGTGGTGGGTTTAGGGACACAGTTGCGGAAGGGGTGGGGGCTTGTGTGGAGGGTTTAGGGACACAGTCTCGGAGGGTGGGGGTGTGGATGGTGGGTTTAGGGACACAGTTGCGGGGGGTGGGGGCTTGTGTGGTGTGTTTAGAGACACAGTCTAGGGGTGGTGAGTGGTCGGTTTAGCGACGTAGTCTCTGGGGTGGGTGTTGGGTTTAGGGACAAAGTCTCGGGGTGGGGGTGGTGGGTTTAGGGACAAAGTCTCGGGGGCGTGGTTGTTGGGTTTAGGGATATAGTCCCTGGGGGGTGTGGTGGGTTTAGGGACATAGTCTCGGGTGTGGTGGGTGTTGGGTTTCGGACATAGTCTCGGGGTGTGGGTGGTGTGTTTAGGGACATAGTCTCCGTGGGGGTGGGAGGTGGATTTAGGAACATAGTCTCGGGGTGGTGCGTGGTGGGTTTAGGGACATACTCTTGGGGTGGGGGTGGTGGGATTAGGGACAAAGTTTCGGGGGCGTTGGTTGTTGGGTTTAGGGACATAGACTCTGGGGGGTGTGGTGGATTTAGGGACATAATCTCGGGTGTGGTGGGTGTTGGGTTTCGGACAAAGTCTCGGGGGGGTGGGTGGTGGGTTTAGGGACATAGTCTCCATGAGGGTGAGTGGTGGGTTTAGGGACATAGTCTCGGGGTGGGTGTGGTGGGTTCAGGGACAAAGTCTCGGGGGGGGGGTTGTTGTGTTTAGGGACATAGTCTCGGGGAGGTGGGTGTTGGGTTTAGGGACATAGTCTCGGGGGGGTGGGTGGTGGGTTTAGGGACTTAGTCTCGGGGGGGTGGGTGGTGGGTTTAGGGACATTGTCCTGGTGGAGTGGGTGGAGGGTTTAGGGACGTAGTCTCTGGCGGGTGTGGGTGTTTGGTTTAGCGACGTAGTCTCGGGGGTGGTTGTTGGGTTTAGAGACATAGTCTCGGTGTGGGAGTGCTGGGTTTAGGGACAAAGTCTCGGCGGGGGGTGGGTGTTGGGTTTTGGGACATAGTCTCGGGGGTGTGTGGTGGGTTTAGGGACATAGTCTCGGGAGTGGTGCGTGGTGGGTTTGAGACATAGTCTCGGGGGTGTGGGTGGTGGGTTTAGGGACATAGGCTCGGGGTTGTGGGTTGTGGGTTTATGGACATAGTCTCCGTGGGTGTGGGTGGTGGGTTTAGGGACACAATCTCGGTGTGGTCGGGGCGTGGGGCGTGGGTTTAGGGACACAGTCTCGGGGCGATTGCGGGCGTCGGTGGTGGGTATAGGGACATAGTCTCGGGGGTGTCGGGGCGTTCGTGGTTGGTTTAGGGACACAATCTCGTGGGGATTGGGGGCGTGTGTGGTGGGTTTATGGACACAGTCTCGGGGGAGTGGTGGCGTGGGTGGTGGGTTTAGGGACACAGTTGCGGAAGGGTTGGGGGCTTGTGTGGAGGGTTTAGGGACACAGTCTCGGAGGGTGGGGGTGTGCGTGGTGGGTTTAGGGACACAGTTGCGGGGGGTGGGGGCTTGTGTGGTGTGTTTAGGGACACAGTCTAGGGGTGGTGAGTGGTCGGTTTAGGGACATAATCTCGGGGGGGTGTGATGGGTTTAGGGACATAGTCTCGGGGGTGGTGGGTGGTGGGTTTAGGGACATAGTCTCGGGGGGGTGGGTGTTGGGTTTAGGGACAAAGTCTCCATGAGGGCTGGTGGTGGGTTTAGGGACAAAGTCTCGGTGGGGGTAGGTGTTGGGTTTTGGGACATAGTCTCGGGGGTGTGTGGTGGGTTTAGGGACAAAGTCTCGGGGGGGTTAGGTGTTGGGTTTTGGGACATAGTCTCGGGGGTGTGTGGTGGGTTTAGGGACATAGTCTCGGGAGTGGTGCGTGGTGGGTTTGAGACATAGTCTCGGGGGTGTGGGTGGTGGGTTTAGGGACATAGGCTCGGGGTTGTGGGTTGTGGGTTTAGGGACATAGTCTCCGTGGGGGTGGGTGGTGGGTTTAGGGACACAATCTCAGTGTGGTCGGGGCGTGGGGGGTGGGTTTAGGGACACAGTCTCAGGGCGATTGCGGGCGTCGGTGGTGGGTTTAGGGACATAGTCTCGGGGGTGTCGGGGCGTTCGTGGTTGGTTTAGGGACACAATCTCGGGGGGATTGGGGGCGTGGGTGGTGGGTTTATGGACACAGTCTCGGGGGAGTGGGGGCGTGGGTGGTGGGTTTAGGGACACAGTTGCGGAAGGGGTGGGGGCTTGTGTGGAGGGTTTAGGGACACAGTCTCGGAGGGTGGGGGTGTGGGTGGTGAGTTTAGGGACACAGTTGCGGGGGGTGGGGGCTTGTGTGGTGTGTTTAGGGACACAGTCTAGGGGTGGTGAGTGGTCGGTTTAGGGACATAGTCTCGGGGGGGTGTGATGGGTTTAGGGACATAGTCTCGGGGGTGGTGGGTGGTGGGTTTAGGGACATAGTCTCGGGGGGGTGGGTGTTGGGTTTAGGGACAAAGTCTCCATGAGGGTTGGTGGTGGGTTTAGGGACAAAGTCTCGGGGGGTTAGGTGTTGGGTTTTGGGACATAGTCTCGGGGGTGTGTGGTGGGTTTAGGGACATAGTCTCGGGAGTGGTGGGTGGTGGGTTTGAGACATAGTCTCGGGGGTGTGGGTGGTGGGTTTAGGGACATAGTCTCGGGGTTGTGGGTTGTGGGTTTAGGGACATAGTCTCCGTGGGGGTGGATGGTGGGTTTAGGGACACAATCTCGGTGTGGTCGGGGTGTGGGGGGTGGGTTTAGGGACACAGTCTGGGGGCAATTGCGGGCGTCGGGGGTGGGTTTAGGGACATAGTCTCGGGGGTGTCGGGGCGTTCGTGGTTGGTTTAGGGACACAATCTCGAGGGGATTGGGGCCGTGGGTGGTGGGTTTATGGACACAGTCTCGGGGGAGTGGGGGCGTGGGTGGTGGGTTTAGGGACACAGTTGCGGAAGGGGTGGGGGCTTGTGTGGAGGGTTTAGGGACACAGTCTCGGAGTGTGGGGGTGTGGATGGTGGGTTTAGGGACACAGTTGCGGGGGGTGGGGGCTTGTGTGGTGTGTTTAGAGACACAGTCTAGGGGTGGTGAGTGGTCGGTTTAGGGACATAGTCTCGGGGGGGGTGTGATGGGTTTAGGGGCATAGTCTCGGGGGTGGTGGGTGTTGGGTTTCGGACATAGTCTCGGGGGGGTGGGTGGTGTGTTTTGGGACATAGTCTCCGTGGGGGTGTGTGGTGGATTTAGGAACATAGTCTCGGGGGGGTGGGTGGTGTGTTTAGGGACATAGTCTCGGGGTGGTGGGTGGTGGGTTTAGGGACATAGTTCGCGTGGTGGGGGTGGTGGGATTAGGGACAAAGTCTCGGGGGGGGTGGTTGTTGGGGTTAGGGACATAGTCTCTGGGGGGTGTGGTGGGTTTAGGGACATAATCTCGGGTGTGGTGGGTGTTGGGTTTCGGACATAGTCACGGGAGGGTGGGTGGTGGGTTTAGGGACATAGTCTCCATGAGGGTGGGTGGTGGGTTTAGGGACATAGTCTCGGGGTGGGTGTGGTGGGTTCAGGGACAAAGTCTCGAGGGCGTGGTTGTTGGGTTTAGGGACATAGTCTCGGGGAGGTGGGTGTTGGGTTTAGGGACATAGACCCGGGGGGGTGGGTGGTGGGTTTAGGGACATAGTCTCGGGGAGGTGGGTGTTGGGTTTAGGGACATTGTCTTGGTGGAGTGGGTGGAGGGTTTAGGGACGTAGTCTCCGGGGGGTGTGGGTGTTTGGTTTAGCGACGTAGTCTCTGGGGTGGGTGTTGGGTTTAGGGACAAAGTCTCGGGGTGGGGGTGGTGGGTTTAGGGACAAAGTCTCGGGGGGGTGGTTGTTGGGTTTAGGGATATAGTCCCTGGGGGGTGTGGTGGGTTTAGGGACATAGTCTCGGGTGTGGTGGGTGTTGGGTTTCGGACATAGTCTCGGGGGGGTGGGTGGTGTGTTTAGGGACATAGTCTCCGTGGGGGTGGGTGGTGGATTTAGGAACATAGGCTCGGGGTGGTGCGTGGTGGGTTTAGGGACATAGTCTCGGGGTGGTGGGTGGTGGGTTTAGGGACATACTCTTGGGGTGGGGGTGGTGGGATTAGGGACAAAGTCTCGGGGGGGTTGTTTGTTGGGTTTAGGGACATAGACTCTGGGGGGTGTGGTGGATTTAGGGACATAATCTCGGGTGTGGTGGGTGTTGGGTTTCGGACATAGTCTCGGGGGGGTGGGTGTTGGGTTTAGGGACACAGTCTCCATGAGGGTGAGTGGTGGGTTTAGGGACATAGTCTCGGGGTGGGTGTGGTGGGTTCAGGGACAAAGTCTCGGGGGGGTGGTTGTTGGGTTTAGGGACATAGTCTCGGGGAGGTGGGTGTTGGGTTTAGGGACATAGTCACGGGGGGGGTGGGTGGTGGGTTTAGGGACATAGTCTCGGGGGGGTGGGTGGTGGGTTTAGGGACATTGTCCTGGTGGAGTGGGTGGAGGGTTTAGGGACGTAGTCTCTGGGGGGTGTGGGTGTTTGGTTTAGCGACGTAGTCTCGGGGGTGGTTGTTGGGTTTAGGGACATAGTCTCGGTGTGGGAGTGCTGTGTTTAGGGACAAAGTCTCGGGGGGGGTTGGGTGTTGGGTTTTGGGACATAGTCTCGGGGGTGTGTGGTGGGTTTAGGGACATAGTCTCGGGAGTGGTGCGTGGTTGGTTTGAGACATAGTCTCGGGGGTGTGGGTGGTGGGTTTAGGGACACAATCTCAGTGTGGTCGGGGCGTGGGGGGTGGGTTTAGGGACAGTCTCAGGGCAATTGCGGGCGTCGGTGGTGGGTTTAGGGACATAGTCTCGGGGGTGTCGGGGCGTTCGTGGTTGGTTTAGGGACACAATCTCGGGGGGATTGGGGGCGTGGGTGGTGGGTTTATGGACACAGTCTCGGGGGAGTGGGGGCGTGGGTGGTGGGTTTAGGGACACAGTTGCGGAAGGGGTGGGGGCTTGTGTGGAGGGTTTAGGGACACAGTCTCGGAGGGTGGGGGTGTGGGTGGTGAGTTTAGGGACACAGTTGCGGGGGGTGGGGGCTTGTGTGGTGTGTTTAGGGACACAGTCTAGGGGTGGTGAGTGGTCGGTTTAGGGACATAGTCTCGGGGGTGTGTGATGGGTTTAGGGACATAGTCTCGGGGGTGGTGGGTGGTGGGTTTAGGGACATAGTCTCGGGGGTTGGGTGTTGGGTTTAGGGACAAAGTCTCCATGAGGGTTGGTGGTGGGTTTAGGGACAAAGTCTCGGGGGGTTAGGTGTTGGGTTTTGGGACATAGTCTCGGGGGTGTGTGGTGGGTTTAGGGACATAGTCTCGGGAGTGGTGGGTGGTGGGTTTGAAACATAGTCTCGGGGGTGTGGGTGGTGGGTTTAGGGACATAGTCTCGGGGTTGTGGGTTGTGGGTTTAGGGACATTGTCTCCGTGGGGGTGGGTGGTGGGTTTAGGGACACAATCTCGGTGTGGTCGGGGCGTGGGGGGTGGGTTTAGGGACACAGTCTGGGGGCAATTGCGGGCGTCGGGGGTGGGTTTAGGGACATAGTCTCGGGGGTGTCGGGGCGTTCGTGGTTGGTTTAGGGACACAATCTCGGGGGGATTGGGGGCGTGGGTGGTGGGTTTATGGACACAGTCTCGGGGGAGTGGGGGCGTGGGTGGTGGGTTTAGGGACACAGTTGCGGAAGGGGTGGGGGCTTGTGTGGAGGGTTTAGGGACACAGTCTCGGAGGGTGGGGGTGTGGGTGGTGAGTTTAGGGACACAGTTGCGGGGGGTGGGGGCTTGTGTGGTGTGTTTAGGGACACAGTCTAGGGGTGGTGAGTGGTCGGTTTAGGGACATAGTCTCGGGGGTGTGTGATGGGTTTAGGGACATAGTCTCGGGGGTGGTGGGTGGTGGGTTTAGGGACATAGTCTCGGGGGGGTGGGTGTTGGGTTTAGGGACAAAGTCTCCATGAGGGTTGGTGGTGGGTTTAGGGACAAAGTCTCGGCTGGGGTAGGTGTTGGGTTTTGGGACATAGTCTCGGGGGTGTGTGGTGGGTTTAGGGACATAGTCTCGGGAGTGGTGGGTGGTGGGTTTGAGACATAGTCTCGGGGGTGTGGGTGGTGGGTTTAGGGACACAATCTCGGTGTGGTCGGGGTGTGGGGGGTGGGTTTAGGGACACAGTCTGGGGGCAATTGCGGGCGTCGGGGGTGGGTTTAGGGACATAGTCTCGGGGGTGTCGGGGCGTTCGTGGTTGGTTTAGGGACACAATCTCGAGGGGATTGGGGCCGTGGGTGGTGGGTTTATGGACACAGTCTCGGGGGAGTGGGGGCGTGGGTGGTGGGTTTAGGGACACAGTTGCGGAAGGGGTGGGGGCTTGTGTGGAGGGTTTAGGGACACAGTCTCGGAGGGTGGGGGTGTGGATGGTGGGTTTAGGGACACAGTTGCGGGGGGTGGGGGCTTGTGTGGTGTGTTTAGAGACACAGTCTAGGGGTGGTGAGTGGTCGGTTTAGGGACATAGTCTCGGGGGGGGTGTGATGGGTTTAGGGACATAGTCTCGGGGGTGGTGGGTGTTGGGTTTCGGACATAGTCTCGGGGGGGTGGGTGGTGTGTTTTGGGACATAGTCTCCGTGGGGGTGTGTGGTGGATTTAGGAACATAGTCTCGGGGGGGTGGGTGGTGTGTTTAGGGACATAGTCTCGGGGTGGTGGGTGGTGGGTTTAGGGACATAGTCTCGGGGTGGGGGTGGTGGGATTAGGGACAAAGTCTCGGGGGGGGTGGTTGTTGGGTTTAGGGACATAGTCTCTGGGGGGTGTGGTGGGTTTAGGGACATAATCTCGGGTGTGGTGGGTGTTGGGTTTCGGACATAGTCACGGGAGGGTGGGTGGTGGGTTTAGGGACATAGTCTCCATGAGGGTGGGTGGTGGGTTTAGGGACATAGTCTCGGGGTGGGTGTGGTGGGTTCAGGGACAAAGTCTCGGGGGCGTTGTTGTTGGGTTTAGGGACATAGTCTCGGGGAGGTGGGTGTTGGGTTTAGGGACATAGACCCGGGGGGGTGGGTGGTGGGTTTAGGGACATAGTCTCGGGGAGGTGGGTGTTGGGTTTAGGGACATTGTCTTGGTGGAGTGGGTGGAGGGTTTAGGGACGTAGTCTCCGGGGGGTGTGGGTGTTTGGTTTAGCGACGTAGTCTCTGGGGTGGGTGTTGGGTTTAGGGACAAAGTCTCGGGGTGGGGGTGGTGGGTTTAGGGACAAAGTCTCGGGGGCGTGGTTGTTGGGTTTAGGGATATAGTCCCTGAGGGGTGTGGTGGGTTTAGGGACATAGTCTCGGGTGTGGTGGGTGTTGGGTTTCGGACATAGTCTCGGGGGGGTGGGTGGTGTGTTTAGGGACATAGTCTCCGTGGGGGTGGGTGGTGGATTTAGGAACATAGTCTCGGGGTGGTGCGTGGTGGGTTTAGGGACATAGTCTCGGGGTGGTGGGTGGTGGGTTTAGGGACATACTCTTGGGGTGGGGGTGGTGGGATTAGGGACAAAGTTTCGGGGGCGTTGGTTGTTGGGTTTAGGGACATAGACTCTGGGGGGTGTGGTGGATTTAGGAACATAATCTCGGGTGTGGTGGGTGTTGGGTTTCGGACATAGTCTCGGGGGGGTGGGTGGTGGGTTTAGGGACATAGTCTCCATGAGGGTGAGTGGTGGGTTTAAGGACTTAGTCTCGGGGTTGTGGGGTGGGGTGTGGTGGGTTTAGGGACGAGTCTCGGTTGGGGTTGGGGGGGGTTGTTGGGTTTAGAGACTTAGTCTCGGGGAGATTAGGACGGGTGGTGGGTTTAGGGACATAGTCTCGGGGGGGGGGGGGGGTGGGTTTAGGGACATAGTCTCGGGGGGGTGGGTGGTGGGTTTAGGGACATTGTCCTGGTGGAGTGGGTGGAGGGTTTAGGGACGTAGTCTCTGGCGGGTGTGGGTGTTTGGTTTAGCGACGTAGTCTCGGGGGTGGTTGTTGGGTTTAGAGACATAGTCTCGGTGTGGGAGTGCTGGGTTTAGGGACAAAGTCTCGGGGGGGGGTGGGTGTTGGGTTTTGGGACATAGTCTCGGGGGTGTGTGGTGGGTTTAGGGACATAGTCTCGGGAGTGGTGCGTGGTGGGTTTGAGACATAGTCTCGGGGGTGTGGGTGGTGGGTTTAGGGACATAGGCTCGGGGTTGTGGGTTGTGGGTTTATGGACATAGTCTCCGTGGGTGTGGGTGGTGGGTTTAGGGACACAATCTCGGTGTGGTCGGGGCGTGGGGCGTGGGTTTAGGGACACAGTCTCGGGGCGATTGCGGGCGTCGGTGGTGGGTATAGGGACATAGTCTCGGGGGTGTCGGGGCGTTCGTGGTTGGTTTAGGGACACAATCTCGGGGGGATTGGGGGCGTGTGTGGTGGGTTTATGGACACAGTCTCGGGGGAGTGGGGGCGTGGGTGGTGGGTTTAGGGACACAGTTGCGGAAGGGGTGGGGGCTTGTGTGGAGGGTTTAGGGACACAGTCTCGGAGGGTGGGGGTGTGGGTGGTGGGTTTAGGGACACAGTTGCGGGGGGTGGGGGCTTGTGTGGTGTGTTTAGGGACACAGTCTAGGGGTGGTGAGTGGTCGGTTTAGGGACATAATCTCGGGGGGGTGTGATGGGTTTAGGGACATAGTCTCGGGGGTGGTGGGTGGTGGGTTTAGGGACATAGTCTCGGGGGGGTGGGTGTTGGGTTTAGGGACAAAGTCTCCATGAGGGCTGGTGGTGGGTTTAGGGACAAAGTCTCGGGGGGGGTAGGTGTTGGGTTTTGGGACATAGTCTCGGGGGTGTGTGGTGGGTTTAGGGACAAAGTCTCGGGGGGGTTAGTTGTTGGGTTTTGGGACATAGTCTCGGGGGTGTGTGGTGGGTTTAGGGACATAGTCTCGGGAGTGGTGCGTGGTGGGTTTGAGACATAGTCTCGGGGGTGTGGGTGGTGGGTTTAGGGACATAGGCTCGGGGTTGTGGGTTGTGGGTTTAGGGACATAGTCTCCGTGGGGGTGGGTGGTGGGTTTAGGGACACAATCTCAGTGTGGTCGGGGCGTGGGGGGTGGGTTTAGGGACACAGTCTCAGGGCGATTGCGGGCGTCGGTGGTGGGTTTAGGGACATAGTCTCGGGGGTGTCGGGGCGTTCGTGGTTGGTTTAGGGACACAATCTCGGGGGGATTGGGGGCGTGGGTGGTGGGTTTATGGACACAGTCTCGGGGGAGTGGGGGCGTGGGTGGTGGGTTTAGGGACACAGTTGCGGAAGGGGTGGGGGCTTGTGTGGAGGGTTTAGGGACACAGTCTCGGAGGGTGGGGGTGTGGGTGGTGAGTTTAGGGACACAGTTGCGGGGGGTGGGGGCTTGTGTGGTGTGTTTAGGGACACAGTCTAGGGGTGGTGAGTGGTCGGTTTAGGGACATAGTCTCGGGGGGGTGTGATGGGTTTAGGGACATAGTCTCGGGGGTGGTGGGTGGTGGGTTTAGGGACATAGTCTCGGGGGGGTGGGTGTTGGGTTTAGGGACAAAGTCTCCATGAGGGTTGGTGGTGGGTTTAGGGACAAAGTCTCGGCTGGGGTAGGTGTTGGGTTTTGGGACATAGTCTCGGGGGTGTGTGGTGGGTTTAGGGACATAGTCTCGGGAGTGGTGGGTGGTGGGTTTGAGACATAGTCTCGGGGGTGTGGGTGGTGGGTTTAGGGACACAATCTCGGTGTGGTCGGGGTGTGGGGGGTGGGTTTAGGGACACAGTCTGGGGGCAATTGCGGGCGTCGGGGGTGGGTTTAGGGACATAGTCTCGGGGGTGTCGGGGCGTTCGTGGTTGGTTTAGGGACACAATCTCGAGGGGATTGGGGCCGTGGGTGGTGGGTTTATGGACACAGTCTCGGGGGAGTGGGGGCGTGGGTGGTGGGTTTAGGGACACAGTTGCGGAAGGGGTGGGGGCTTGTGTGGAGGGTTTAGGGACACAGTCTCGGAGGGTGGGGGTGTGGATGGTGGGTTTAGGGACACAGTTGCGGGGGGTGGGGGCTTGTGTGGTGTGTTTAGAGACACAGTCTAGGGGTGGTGAGTGGTCGGTTTAGGGACATAGTCTCGGGGGGGGTGTGATGGGTTTAGGGACATAGTCTCGGGGGTGGTGGGTGTTGGGTTTCGGACATAGTCTCGGGGGGGTGGGTGGTGTGTTTTGGGACATAGTCTCCGTGGGGGTGTGTGGTGGATTTAGGAACATAGTCTCGGGGGGGTGGGTGGTGTGTTTAGGGACTTCGTCTCGGGGTGGTGGGTGGTGGGTTTAGCGACTTAGTCTCGGTGGGGGTGGTGGGTTTAGGGACTTAGTCTCGGGTGGGGGTTGCTGGGTTTAGGGCCATAGTCTCGGTGGGGGTGGTGGGTTTAGGGACATAATCTCGGGTGTGGTGGGTGTTGGGTTTCGGACATAGTCACGGGAGGGTGGGTGGTGGGTTTAGGGACATAGTCTCCATGAGGGTGGGTGGTGGGTTTAGGGACATAGTCTCGGGGTGGGTGTGGTGGGTTCAGGGACAAAGTCTCGGGGGCGTGGTTGTTGGGTTTAGGGACATAGTCTCGGGGAGGTGGGTGTTGGGTTTAGGGACATAGACCCGGGGGGGTGGGTGGTGGGTTTAGGGACTTAGTCTCGGGGAGGTGGGTGTTGGGTTTAGGGACATTGTCTTGGTGGAGTGGGTGGAGGGTTTAGGGACGTAGTCTCCGGGGGTGTGGGTGTTTGGTTTAGCGACGTAGTCTCTGGGGTGGGTGTTGGGTTTAGGGACAAAGTCTCGGGGTGGGGGTGGTGGGTTTAGGGACAAAGTCTCGGGGGCGTGGTTGTTGGGTTTAGGGATATAGTCCCTGGGGGGTGTGGTGGGTTTAGGGACATAGTCTCGGGTGTGGTGGGTGTTGGGTTTCGGACATAGTCTCGGGGGGGTGGGTGGTGTGTTTAGGGACATAGTCTCGGGGTGGTGGGTGGTGGGTTTAGGGACATACTCTTGGGGTGGGGGTGGTGGGATTAGGGACAAAGTTTCGGGGGCGTTGGTTGTTGGGTTTAGGGACATAGACTCTGGGGTGTGTGGTGGATTTAGGGACATAATCTCGGGTGTGGTGGGTGTTGGGTTTCGGACATAGTCTCGGGGGGGTGGGTGGTGGGTTTAGGGACATAGTCTCCATGAGGGTGAGTGGTGGGTTTAGGGACATAGTCTCGGGGTGGGTGTGGTGGGTTCAGGGACAAAGTCTCGGGGGGGGGGTTGTTGGGTTTAGGGACATAGTCTCGGGGAGGTGGGTGTTGGGTTTAGGGACATAGTCTCGGGGGGGTGGGTGGTGGGTTTAGGGACATAGTCTCGGGGGGGTGGGTGGTGGGTTTAGGGACATTGTCCTGGTGGAGTGGGTGGAGGGTTTAGGGACGTAGTCTCTGGCGGGTGTGGGTGTTTGGTTTAGCGACGTAGTCTCGGGGGTGGTTGTTGGGTTTAGAGACATAGTCTCGGTGTGGGAGTGCTGGGTTTAGGGACAAAGTCTCGGGGGGGGGTGGGTGTTGGGTTTTGGGACATAGTCTCGGGGGTGTGTGGTGGGTTTAGGGACATAGTCTCGGGAGTGGTGCGTGGTGGGTTTGAGACATAGTCTCGGGGGTGTGGGTGGTGGGTTTAGGGACATAGGCTCGGGGTTGTGGGTTGTGGGTTTATGGACATAGTCTCCGTGGGTGTGGGTGGTGGGTTTAGGGACACAATCTCGGTGTGGTCGGGGCGTGGGGGTTGGGTTTAGGGACACAGTCTCGGGGCGATTGCGGGCGTCGGTGGTGGGTATAGGGACATAGTCTCGGGGGTGTCGGGGCGTTCGTGGTTGGTTTAGGGACACAATCTCGGGGGGATTGGGGGCGTGTGTGGTGGGTTTATGGACACAGTCTCGGGGGAGTGGGGGCGTGGGTGGTGGGTTTAGGGACACAGTTGCGGAAGGGGTGGGGGCTTGTGTGGAGGGTTTAGGGACACAGTCTCGGAGGGTGGGGGTGTGGGTGGTGGGTTTAGGGACACAGTTGCGGGGGGTGGGGGCTTGTGTGGTGTGTTTAGGGACACAGTCTAGGGGTGGTGAGTGGTCGGTTTAGGGACATAATCTCGGGGGGGTGTGATGGGTTTAGGGACATAGTCTCGGGGGTGGTGGGTGGTGGGTTTAGGGACATAGTCTCGGGGGGGTGGGTGTTGGGTTTAGGGACAAAGTCTCCATGAGGGCTGGTGGTGGGTTTAGGGACAAAGTCTCGGGGGGGGTAGGTGTTGGGTTTTGGGACATAGTCTCGGGGGTGTGTGGTGGGTTTAGGGACAAAGTCTCGGGGGGGTTAGGTGTTGGGTTTTGGGACATAGTCTCGGGGGTGTGTGGTGGGTTTAGGGACATAGTCTCGGGAGTGGTGCGTGGTGGGTTTGAGACATAGTCTCGGGGGTGTGGGTGGTGGGTTTAGGGACATAGTCTCGGGGTTGTGGGTTGTGGGTTTAGGGACATAGTCTCCGTGGGGGTGGGTGGTGGGTTTAGGGACACAATCTCGGTGTGGTCGGGGTGTGGGGGGTGGGTTTAGGGACACAGTCTGGGGGCAATTGCGGGCGTCGGTGGTGGGTTTAGGGACATAGTCTCGGGGGTGTCGGGGCGTTCGTGGTTGGTTTAGGGACACAATCTCGAGGGGATTGGGGCCGTGGGTGGTGGGTTTATGGACACAGTCTCGGGGGAGTGGGGGCGTGGGTGGTGGGTTTAGGGACACTGTTGCGGAAGGGGTGGGGGCTTGTGTGGAGGGTTTAGGGACACAGTCTCGGAGTGTGGGGGTGTGGATGGTGGGTTTAGGGACACAGTTGCGGGGGGTGGGGGCTTGTGTGGTGTGTTTAGAGACACAGTCTAGGGGTGGTGAGTGGTCGGTTTAGGGACATAGTCTCGGGGGGGGTGTGATGGGTTTAGGGGCATAGTCTCGGGGGTGGTGGGTGTTGGGTTTCGGACATAGTCTCGGGGGGGTGGGTGGTGTGTTTTGGGACATAGTCTCCGTGGGGGTGTGTGGTGGATTTAGGAACATAGTCTCGGGGGGGTGGGTGGTGTGTTTAGGGACATAGTCTCGGGGTGGTGGGTGGTGGGTTTAGGGACATAGTCGCGGGGTGGGTGTGGTGGGATTAGGGACAAAGTCTCGGGGGGGGTGGTTGTTGGGGTTAGGGACATAGTCTCTGGGGGGTGTGGTGGGTTTAGGGACATAATCTCGGGTGTGGTGGGTGTTGGGTTTCGGACATAGTCACGGGAGGGTGGGTGGTGGGTTTAGGGACATAGTCTCCATGAGGGTGGGTGGTGGGTTTAGGGACATAGTCTCGGGGTGGGTGTGGTGGGTTCAGGGACAAAGTCTCGGGGGCGTGGTTGTTGGGTTTAGGGACATAGTCTCGGGGAGGTGGGTGTTGGGTTTAGGGACATAGACCCGGGGGGGTGGGTGGTGGGTTTAGGGACATAGTCTCGGGGAGGTGGGTGTTGGGTTTAGGGACATTGTCTTGGTGGAGTGGGTGGAGGGTTTAGGGACGTAGTCTCCGGGGGGTGTGGGTGTTTGGTTTAGCGACGTAGTCTCTGGGGTGGGTGTTGGGTTTAGGGACAAAGTCTCGGGGTGGGGGTGGTGGGTTTAGGGACAAAGTCTCGGGGGGGTGGTTGTTGGGTTTAGGGATATAGTCCCTGGGGGGTGTGGTGGGTTTAGGGACATAGTCTCGGGTGTGGTGGGTGTTGGGTTTCGGACATAGTCTCGGGGGGATGGGTGGTGTGTTTAGGGACATAGTCTCCGTGGGGGTGGGTGGTGGATTTAGGAACATAGTCTCGGGGTGGTGCGTGGTGGGTTTAGGGACATAGTCTCGGGGTGGTGGGTGGTGGGTTTAGGGACATACTCTTGGGGTGGGGGTGGTGGGATTAGGGACAAAGTTTCGGGGGCGTTGGTTGTTGGGTTTAGGGACATAGACTCTGGGGGGTGTGGTGGATTTAGGGACATAATCTCGGGTGTGGTGGGTGTTGGGTTTCGGACATAGTCTCGGGGGGGTGGGTGGTGGGTTTAGGGACATAGTCTCCATGAGGGTGAGTGGTGGGTTTAGGGACATAGTCTCGGGGTGTGTGTGGTGGGTTCAGGGACAAAGTCTCGGGGGGGGGGGTTGTTGGGTTTAGGGACATAGTCTCGGGGAGGTGGGTGTTGGGTTTAGGGACATAGTCTCGGGGGGGTGGGTGGTGGGTTTAGGGACATAGTCTCGGGGGGGTGGGTGGTGGGTTTAGGGACATTGTCCTGGTGGAGTGGGTGGAGGGTTTAGGGACGTAGTCTCTGGCGGGTGTGGGTGTTTGGTTTAGCGACGTAGTCTCGGGGGTGGTTGTTGGGTTTAGAGACATAGTCTCGGTGTGGGAGTGCTGGGTTTAGGGACAAAGTCTCGGGGGGGGGTGGGTGTTGGGTTTTGGGACATAGTCTCGGGGGTGTGTGGTGGGTTTAGGGACATAGTCTCGGGAGTGGTGCGTGGTGGGTTTGAGACATAGTCTCGGGGGTGTGGGTGGTGGGTTTAGGGACATAGGCTCGGGGTTGTGGGTTGTGGGTTTATGGACATAGTCTCCGTGGGTGTGGGTGGTGGGTTTAGGGACACAATCTCGGTGTGGTCGGGGCGTGGGGGTTGGGTTTAGGGACACAGTCTCGGGGCGATTGCGGGCGTCGGTGGTGGGTATAGGGACATAGTCTCGGGGGTGTCGGGGCGTTCGTGGTTGGTTTAGGGACACAATCTCGGGGGGATTGGGGGCGTGTGTGGTGGGTTTATGGACACAGTCTCGGGGGAGTGGGGGCGTGGGTGGTGGGTTTAGGGACACAGTTGCGGAAGGGGTGGGGGCTTGTGTGGAGGGTTTAGGGACACAGTCTCGGAGGGTGGGGGTGTGGGTGGTGGGTTTAGGGACACAGTTGCGGGGGGTGGGGGCTTGTGTGGTGTGTTTAGGGACACAGTCTAGGGGTGGTGAGTGGTCGGTTTAGGGACATAATCTCGGGGGGGTGTGATGGGTTTAGGGACATAGTCTCGGGGGTGGTGGGTGGTGGGTTTAGGGACATAGTCTCGGGGGGGTGGGTGTTGGGTTTAGGGACAAAGTCTCCATGAGGGCTGGTGGTGGGTTTAGGGACAAAGTCTCGGGGGGGGTAGGTGTTGGGTTTTGGGACATAGTCTCGGGGGTGTGTGGTGGGTTTAGGGACAAAGTCTCGGGGGGGTTAGGTGTTGGGTTTTGGGACATAGTCTCGGGGGTGTGTGGTGGGTTTAGGGACATAGTCTCGGGAGTGGTGCGTGGAGGGTTTGAGACATAGTCTCGGGGGTGTGGGTGGTGGGTTTAGGGACATAGGCTCGGGGTTGTGGGTTGTGGGTTTAGGGACATAGTCTCCGTGGGGGTGGGTGGTGGGTTTAGGGACACAATCTCAGTGTGGTCGGGGCGTGGGGGGTTTGTTTAGGGACACAGTCTCAGGGCGATTGCGGGCGTCGGTGGTGGGTTTAGGGACATAGTCTCGGGGGTGTCGGGGCGTTCGTGGTTGGTTTAGGGACACAATCTCGGGGGGATTGGGGGCGTGGGTGGTGGGTTTATGGACACAGTCTCGGGGGAGTGGGGGCGTGGGTGGTGGGTTTAGGGACACAGTTGCGGAAGGGGTGGGGGCTTGTGTGGAGGGTTTAGGGACACAGTCTCGGAGGGTGAGGGTGTGGGTGGTGAGTTTAGGGACACAGTTGCGGGGGGTGGGGGCTTGTGTGGTGTGTTTAGGGACACAGTCTAGGGGTGGTGAGTGGTCGGTTTAGGGACATAGTCTCGGGGGGTGTGATGGGTTTAGGGACATAGTCTCGGGGGTGGTGGGTGGTGGGTTTAGGGACATAGTCTCGGGGGGGTGGGTGTTGGGTTTAGGGACAAAGTCTCCATGAGGGTTGGTGGTGGGTTTAGGGACAAAGTCTCGGCTGGGGTAGGTGTTGGGTTTTGGGACATAGTCTCGGGGGTGTGTGGTGGGTTTAGGGACATAGTCTCGGGAGTGGTGGGTGGTGGGTTTGAGACATAGTCTCGGGGGTGTGGGTGGTGGGTTTAGGGACATAGTCTCGGGGTTGTGGGTTGTGGGTTTAGGGACATAGTCTCCGTGGGGGTGGGTGGTGGGTTTAGGGACACAATCTCGGTGTGGTCGGGGTGTGGGGGGTGGGTTTAGGGACACAGTCTGGGGGCAATTGCGGGCGTCGGGGGTGGGTTTAGGGACATAGTCTCGGGGGTGTCGGGGCGTTCGTGGTTGGTTTAGGGACACAATCTCGAGGGGATTGGGGCCGTGGGTGGTGGGTTTATGGACACAGTCTCGGGGAAGTGGGGGCGTGGGTGGTGGGTTTAGGGACACTGTTGCGGAAGGGGTGGGGGCTTGTGTGGAGGGTTTAGGGACACAGTCTCGGAGTGTGGGGGTGTGGATGGTGGGTTTAGGGACACAGTTGCGGGGGGTGGGGGCTTGTGTGGTGTGTTTAGAGACACAGTCTAGGGGTGGTGAGTGGTCGGTTTAGGGACATAGTCTCGGGGGGGGTGTGATGGGTTTAGGGGCATAGTCTCGGGGGTGGTGGGTGTTGGGTTTCGGACATAGTCTCGGGGGGGTGGGTGGTGTGTTTTGGGACATAGTCTCCGTGGGGGTGTGTGGTGGATTTAGGAACATAGTCTCGGGGGGGTGGGTGGTGTGTTTAGGGACATAGTCTCGGGGTGGTGGGTGGTGGGTTTAGGGACATAGTCGCGGGGTGGGGGTGGTGGGATTAGGGACAAAGTCTCGGGGGGGGTGGTTGTTGGGGTTAGGGACATAGTCTCTGGGGGGTGTGGTGGGTTTAGGGACATAATCTCGGGTGTGGTGGGTGTTGGGTTTCGGACATAGTCACGGGAGGGTGGGTGGTGGGTTTAGGGACATAGTCTCCATGAGGGTGGGTGGTGGGTTTAGGGACATAGTCTCGGGGTGGGTGTGGTGGGTTCAGGGACAAAGTCTCGGGGGCGTGGTTGTTGGGTTTAGGGACATAGTCTCGGGGAGGTGGGTGTTGGGTTTAGGGACATAGACCCGGGGGGGTGGGTGGTGGGTTTAGGGACATAGTCTCGGGGAGGTGGGTGTTGGGTTTAGGGACATTGTCTTGGTGGAGTGGGTGGAGGGTTTAGGGACGTAGTCTCCGGGGGGTGTGGGTGTTTGGTTTAGCGACGTAGTCTCTGGGGTGGGTGTTGGGTTTAGGGACAAAGTCTCGGGGTGGGGGTGGTGGGTTTAGGGACAAAGTCTCGGGGGGGTGGTTGTTGGGTTTAGGGATATAGTCCCTGGGGGGTGTGGTGGGTTTAGGGACATAGTCTCGGGTGTGGTGGGTGTTGGGTTTCGGACATAGTCTCGGGGGGATGGGTGGTGTGTTTAGGGACATAGTCTCCGTGGGGGTGGGTGGTGGATTTAGGAACATAGTCTCGGGGTGGTGCGTGGTGTGTTTAGGGACATAGTCTCGGGGTGGTGGGTGGTGGGTTTAGGGACATACTCTTGGGGTGGGGGTGGTGGGATTAGGGACAAAGTCTCGGGGGGGTTGTTTGTTGGGTTTAGGGACATAGACTCTGGGGGGTGTGGTGGATTTAGGGACATAATCTCGGGTGTGGTGGGTGTTGGGTTTCGGACATAGTCTCGGGGGGGTGGGTGGTGGGTTTAGGGACACAGTCTCCATGAGGGTGAGTGGTGGGTTTAGGGACATAGTCTCGGGGTGGGTGTGGTGGGTTCAGGGACAAAGTCTCGGGGGGGTGGTTGTTGGGTTTAGGGACATAGTCTCGGGGAGGTGGGTGTTGGGTTTAGGGACATAGTCTCGGGGGGGTGGGTGGTGGGTTTAGGGACATAGTCTCGGGGGGGTGGGTGGTGGGTTTAGGGACATTGTCCTGGTGGAGTGGGTGGAGGGTTTAGGGACGTAGTCTCTGGGGGGTGTGGGTGTTTGGTTTAGCGACGTAGTCTCTGGGGTGGTTGTTGGGTTTAGAGACATAGTCTCGGTGTGGGAGTGCTGGGTTTAGGGACAAAGTCTCGGGGGGGGTGGGTGTTGGGTTTTGGGACATAGTCTCGGGGGTGTGTGGTGGGTTTAGGGACATAGTCTCGGGAGTGGTGCGTGGTGGGTTTGAGACATAGTCTCGGGGGTGTGGGTGGTGGGTTTAGGGACATAGGCTCGGGGTTGTGGGTTGTGGGTTTAGGGACATAGTCTCCGTGGGTGTGGGTGGTGGGTTTAGGGACACAATCTCGGTGTGGTCGGGGCGTGGGGGGTGGGTTTAGGGACACAGTCTCGGGGCGATTGCGGGCGTCGGTGGTGGGTATAGGGACATAGTCTCGGGGGTGTCGGGGCGTTCGTGGTTGGTTTAGGGACACAATCTCGGGGGGATTGGGGGCGTGTGTGGTGGGTTTATGGACACAGTCTCGGGGGAGTGGGGGCGTGGGTGGTGGGTTTAGGGACACAGTTGCGGAAGGGGTGGGGGCTTGTGTGGAGGGTTTAGGGACACAGTCTCGGAGGGTTGGGGTGTGGGTGGTGGGTTTAGGGACACAGTTGCGGGGGGTGGGGGCTTGTGTGGTGTGTTTAGGGACACAGTCTAGGGGTGGTGAGTGGTCGGTTTAGGGACATAATCTCGGGGGGGTGTGATGGGTTTAGGGACATAGTCTCGGGGGTGGTGGGTGGTGGGTTTAGGGACATAGTCTCGGGGGGGTGGGTGTTGGGTTTAGGGACAAAGTCTCCATGAGGGTTGGTGGTGGGTTTAGGGACAAAGTCTCGGCTGGGGTAGGTGTTGGGTTTTGGGACATAGTCTCGGGGGTGTGTGGTGGGTTTAGGGACATAGTCTCGGGAGTGGTGGGTGGTGGGTTTGAGACATAGTCTCGGGGGTGTGGGTGGTGGGTTTAGGGACATAGTCTCGGGGTTGTGGGTTGTGGGTTTAGGGACATAGTCTCCGTGGGGGTGGGTGGTGGGTTTAGGGACACAATCTCGGTGTGGTCGGGGTGTGGGGGGTGGGTTTAGGGACACAGTCTTGGGGCAATTGCGGGCGTCGGGGGTGGGTTTAGGGACATAGTCTCGGGGGTGTCGGGGCGTTCGTGGTTGGTTTAGGGACACAATCTCGAGGGGATTGGGGCCGTGGGTGGTGGGTTTATGGACACAGTCTCGGGGGAGTGGGGGCGTGGGTGGTGGGTTTAGGGACACAGTTGCGGAAGGGGTGGGGGCTTGTGTGGAGGGTTTAGGGACACAGTCTCGGAGGGTGGCGGTGTGGGTGGTGGGTTTAGGGACACAGTTGCGGGGGGTGGGGGCTTGTGTGGTGTGTTTAGGGACACAGTCTAGGGGTGGTGAGTGGTCGGTTTAGGGACATAGTCTCGGGTGGGGTGTGATGGGTTTAGGGACATAGTCTCGGGGGTGGTGGGTGTTGGGTTTCGGACATAGTCTCGGGGGGTGGGTGGTGTGTTTTGGGACATAGTCTCCGTGGGGGTGGGTGGTGGATTTAGGAACATAGTCTCGGGGGGGTGGGTGGTGGGTTTAGGGACATAGTCTCGGGGTGGTGGGTGGTGGGTTTAGGGACATAGTCTCGGGGTGGGTGTGGTGGGATTAGGGACAAAATCTCGGCGGGGGGTGGTTGTTGGGTTTAGGGACATAGTCTCTGGAGGGTGTGGTGGGTTTAGGAACATAATCTCGGGTGTGGTGGGTGTTGGGTTTCGGACATAGTCACGGGGGGGTGGGTGGTGGGTTTAGGGACATAGTCTCCATGAGGGTGGGTGGTGGGTTTAGGGACCTAGTCTCCGGGGGGGTGTGGGTGTTTGATTGAGCGACGTAGTCTCGGGGGGTGTGGGTGGTGGGTTTAGGGACATAGTCTCGGGGGTGGTGGGTGGCGGCTTTAGGGACATAGTCTCCGTGGTGGTGGGTGTTGGGTTTAGGGACATAGTCTCCATGGGGGTGGGTGGTGGGTTTAGGGAAATAGTCTCGGGGGAGTGGGTGGTGTGTTTAGGGACATAGTCTCGGTGGGGGGTGGGTGGTGAGTTTAGGGACATAGTCTCCGTGTGTGTGGGTGGTGGGTTTAGGAACATAGTCTCGGGGGTGTGGGTGGTGGGTTTAGGGACATAGTCTCTGGGTGGTGGGTGGTTGGTTTAGGGACATAGTCTCGGGGGTGGGTTGGTGGTGGGTTTAGGGACATAGTCTCGGTGGGCTGGTTGGTGGGTTTGGGACATAGTCTCGGGGATGGTGGGTGGTGGGATTAGGGACATAGTCTCCGTGGGGTTGGGTGGTGGGTTTAGGGACATAGTCTCCGTGGGGGTGGGTGGTGGCTTTAGGGACATAGTCTCGGGTGGATGGGTGGTGGGTTGAGGGACATAGTCTCCATGGGGGGTGAGTGGTGGGTTTAGGGACATAGTCTCGGGGTGGGGGTGCTGGGTTTAGGGACAAAGTCTCGGGGGGGTGGCTGTTAGGTTTTGGGACATAGTCTCGGGGGTGTGTGGTGGGTTTAGGGACATAGTCTGGGGAGTGGTGGGTGTTGGGTTTGAGACATAGTCTCGGGGGGGTGGGTGGTGGGTTTAGGGACATCGTCTCGGGGTTGTGGGTTGTGGGTTTAGGGACATAGTCTCCGTGGGGGTGGGTGGTGGGTTTAGGGACACAATCTCGGTTTGGTCGGGGCGTGGGTGGTGGGTTTAGGGACACCGTCTCGGGGCGATTGCGGGCGTCGGTGGTGGGTTTAGGGACATAGTCTCGGGGGTGTCGGGGCGTTGGTGGTTGGTTTAGGGACACAGTCTTGGGGGGGTGGGGTCGTGGGTGGTGGGTTTAGGGACACAATCTCGGGGGGTTTGGGGGCGTGGGTGGTGGGTTTATGGACACAGTCTCGGGGTAGTGGGGTCGTGGGTGGTGGGTTTAGGGACATAGTCTCGGAGGGGTGGGGGTGTGGGTGGTGGGTTTAGGGACACAGTCTCGGGGGGATTGGGGGCGTGGGTGATGGGCTTAGTGACACAGTTGCGGGGGGTTTGGGCTTGTGTGGTGTGTTTAGGGACACGGTCTAGGGGTGATGAGTGGTGGGTTTAGGGACATAGTCTCGGGGGGGGTGTGATGGGTTTAACTACATAGTCTCGGGGGTGGTGGGTTTTGGGTTTAGGGACATAGTCTCGGTGGGGTGGGTGTTGGGTTTAGGGACAAAGTCTCCATTGGGGGTGGGTGGTGGGTTTAGGGACGTAGTCTCGGGGTAGGTGTGCTGGGTTTAGGGACAAAGTCTTGGGGGGGGTGGGTGTTGGGTTTTGTGACATAGTCTCAAGGGGAGGTGTGGTGGATTCAGGGACATAGTCTCAGGTGTGGTGGGTGGTGGGTTTGAGACATAGTCTCGGGGGGGTGGGTGGTGGGTTTAGGCACATAGTCTCGGGGGTGTGGGTTGTGGGTTTAGAGACATAGTCTCCGTGAGGGGTGTTCGTGGGTTTAGGGACATAGTCACGGGGTGGGGGTGGTGGGTTTAGGGACAAAGTCTCGGGGGTATGGGTGTTGGGATTAGGGACATAGTCTCGGGGGGTGGGTAGTGGGTTTAGGGACATAGTCTCGGGGGGCGTGAGTGGTGGGTTTCGCGACATAGTCTCGGGGGTGTGGGTGGTGGGTTTACGGATGTAGTCTCGGGTGGGGTGGGTGGTTGGTTTAGTGACATTGTCTCGGTGGAGTGGGTGGTGGGTTTAGGGACGTAGTCACCGGGGGGTGTGGGTGTTTGATTGAGCGACGTAGTCTCGGGGGATGTGGGTGGTGGGTTTAGGGACATAGTCTCGGGGGTTGGGTGGTCGGTTTAGGGACATAGTCATGTAGGGGGGTTGGTGGTGGGTTTTGGGTCATAGTCCCGGTGAGCTGGGAGGTGGGTTTGGGACATATTCTCACGGCTGGTGGGTGGCGGCTTTAGGGACATAGTCTCCGTGGGGGTGGGTGGTGGGTTTAGGGACATAGTCTCCATGGGGGTGTGTGGTGGGTTTAAGGACATAATCTCGGGTGTGGTGGGTAGTGGGTTTGAGACAGAGTCTCGGGGGGGTGGGTGTTGGGTTTTGGGACGTAGTCTCGGGGGGGGGGGTGTGGTGGGTTTAGGGACATAGTCTCGGGTGTGGTGGCTAGTGGGTCTGATACATAGTCTCGGGGGTGTGGGTGGTGGGTTTAGGGACATAGTCTCGGGGTGGTGGGTGGTGGGTTTAGGGACATAGTCTCCATGAGGGTGGGTGGTGGGTTTAGGGACATAGTCTCGGGGTGGGTGTGGTGGGCTCAGGGACAAAGTCTTGGGGGGGTGGTTGTTGGGTTTAGGGACATAGTCTCTAAGAGGTGGGTGTTGGGTTTAGGGACATAGTCTCGGGGGTTGGGTGGTGGGTTTAGGGTCATAGTCTCGGGGGGCATTGGTGTGGGTTTAGGGACATAGTCTCTGGGGTGTGGGTGGTGGGTTTAGGGACGTAGTCTCGGGTGGGGTGGGTGGTGGGTTTAGGGACATTGTCTTGGTGGAGTGGGTGGAGGGTTTAGGGACGTAGTCTCCGGGGGGTGTGGGTGTTTGGTTTAGCGACGTAGTCTCTGGGGTGGTTGTTGGGTTTAGAGACATAGTTTCGGTGTGGGGGTGCTGGGTTTAGGGACAAAGTCTCGGGGGGGGGTGGGTGTTGGGTTTTGGGACATAGTCTCGGGGGTGTGTGGTGGGTTTAGGGACATAGTCTCGGGAATGGTGCGTGGTGCGTTTGAGACATAGTCTCGGTGGTGTGGGTGGTGGGTTTAGGGACATAGTCTCGGGGTTGTGGGTTGAGGGTTTAGGGACATAGACTCCGTGGGGGTGGGTGGTGGGTTTAGGGACACAATCTCGGTGTGGTCGGGGCGTGGGGGGTGGGTTTAGGGACACAGTCTCGGGGCGATTGCGGGCGTCGGTGGTCGGTTTAGGGACATAGTCTCAGGGGTGTCGGGGCGTTCGTGGTTGGTTTTGGGACACAGTCTCGGGGGGGTGGGGGCGTGGATGGTGGGTTTAGGGACACAATCTCGGGGGGATTGGGGACGTGGGTGGTGGGTTTATGGACACAGTCTCGGGGGAGTGGGGGCGTGGGTGGTGGGTTTAGGGACAAATTGCGGGGGGTGGGGGCTTGTGTGGTATGTTTAGGGACACAGTCTAGGGGTGGTGAGTGGTCGGTTTAGGGACATAGTCTCGGGGGGGTGTGATGGGTTTAGGGACATAGTCTCGGGGGTGGTGGGTGGTGGGTTTAGGGACGTAGTCTCGGGGGGCATGGGTGGTGGGTTCAGGGACAGAGTCTCTGGGGTGTGGGTGGTGGGTTTAGGGACGTAGTCTCGGGTGGGGTGGGTGGTGGGTTTAGGGACATTGTCTTGGTGGAGTGGGTGGAGGGTTTAGGGATATATTCTCCGGGGGGTGTGGGTGTTTGGTTTAGCGACGTAGTCTCTGGGGTGGGTGTTGGGTTTAGGGACATGGTCTCGGGGTGGGGGTGGTGGGTTTAGGGACAAAGTCTCGGGGGGGTGGTTGTTGGGTTTAGGGATATAGTCCCTGGGGGGTGTGGTGGGTTTAGGGACATAGTCTCGGGTGTGGTGGTGTTGGGTTTCGGACATAGTCTCGGGGGGGTGGGGGCGTGGATGGTGGGTTTAGGGACACAATCTCGGGGGGATTGGGGCCGTGGGTGGTGGGTTTATGGACACAGTCTCGGGGGAGTGGGGGCGTGGGTGGTGGGTTTAGGGACACAGTTGCAGGGGGTGGGGGCTTGTGTGGTGTGTTTAGGGACACAGTCTAGGGGTGGTGAGTGGTCGGTTTAGGGACATAGTCTCGGGGGGGTGTGATGGGTTTAGGGACATAGTCTCGGGGGTGGTGGGTGGTGGGTTTAGGCACATAGTCTCGGGGTGGTGGGTGTTGGGTTTAGGGACAAAGTCTCCATGGGGGGTGGGTGGTGGGTTTAGGGACATAGTCTCGGGGTGGGGGTGGTGGGTTTAGGGACAAAGTCTCGGGGGGATGGGTGTTGGGTTTAGGGACATATTCTCGGGGTGGGGGTGCTGGGTTTAGGGACAAAGTCTCGTGGCGGGGTGTCTGTTGGGTTTTGGGACATAGTCTCGGGGGGGGTGTGGTGGGTTTAGGGACATAGTCTCGGGTGTGGTGGGTGGTGGGTTTGAGACATAGTCTCGGGGGGGTGGGTGGTGGGTTTAGGGAGATAGTCTCGGCCGTGTGGTTTGTGGGTTTAGGGACATAGTCTCCGTGGGGATGGGTGGTGAGTTTAGGGACATAGTCTCGGGATGCGGGTGGTGGGTTTAGTGACATAGTCTCGGGGGGCATGTGTGGTGGGTTTAGGGACATAGTCTCGGGGGTGTGGTTTGTGGGTTTACGGACGTACTCTCGGGTGGGGTGGGTGGTGGGTTTAGTGACATTGTCTCGGTGGAGTGGGTGGTGGGTTTAGGGACGTAGTCTTCGGGGGGTGTGGGTGTTTGATTTCGCGGCGTAGTCTCGCGGGGGGTGGGTGGTGGGTTTAGGGACATAGTCTCGGTGGGCAAGGTGGTGGGTTTCGGACATAGTCTCGGGGGTGGTGGATGGTGGTTTTAGGGACATAGTCTCGGGGGTTGGGTGGTGGGTTTAGGGACATAGTCTCCGTGGGGGAGGAAGGTTCGTTTAGGGACATAGTCTCCTGGGGGTGGGTGGTGGGTTTTGGGACATAGTCTCAGGGTGGGGGTGGTGGCTTTAGGGACAAAGCCTCGGGGGGGTGTGTGTTGGGTTTAGCGACATAGTCTCGGTGAGGTGTGGTGGGTTTAGGGACATAGTCTCGGGGGTGGTGGGTGGTAGATTTAGGGACATAGTCTCGGTGGGCTGGGTGGTGGGTTTGGGGACATAGTCTCGGCGGGGTGGGGGGTGGGTTTAGGGACATAGTCTCCGTGGGGGTGGGTGGTGGGTTTAGGGACATAGTCTCGGGGGGGTGGTTGGTAGGTTTAGGGACATAGTCTCGGGGGTGTGGGTGGTGGGTTTAGGGACATAGTCTCCGTGGGTGTGGGTGGTGGGTTTAGGAACATAGTCTTGGGGGTGTGGGTGGTGGGTTTAGGGACATAGTCTCGGGGTGGTGGGTGGTTGGTTTAGGGACATAGTCTCGGGGTGGGGTTGGTGGGTTTAGGGACAAAGTCTCAGGGGGGTGGGTGGTGGGTTTAGGGACATAGTCTCGGCGGTGTGGGTTTTGGGTTTAGGGACATAGTCTCCGTGGGGGTGGGAGGTGAGTGTAGGGACATAGTCTCGGGGTAGGGGTGGTGGGTTTAGGGACATAGTCTCGGGGGTGTTGGTTGTGGGTTTACGGATGTAGTCTCGGGTGAGGTGGATGGTGGGTTTAGTCACATTGTCTCGGTGGTGCGGGTGGTGGGTTTAGGGACGTAGTCTTCGGGGGGTGTGGGTGTTTGATTTCACGACGTAGTCTCGCGGGGGGTGGGAAGTGGGTTTAGGGACAGAGTCTCGGGGATTGGGTGTTGGGTTTCGGACATAGTCTCGGGGGGGTGGGTGGTGGGTTTAGGGACATAGTCTTGGGTGTGGTGGGTGTTGGGTTTAGGGACATAGTCTCGGGGTGGGTGTGGTGGGTTCAGGGACAAAGTCTCGGGGGGGTGGGTGATGGGTTTAGGGACATAGTCTCGGGGAGGTGGGTGTTGGGTTTAGGGACATAGTCTCGGGGGTTGGGTGGTGGGTTTAGGGACATAGTCTCGGGGGGCGTGGGTGGTGGGTTTAGGGACATAGTCTCTAGGGTGTGGGAGGTCGGTTTAGGGACGTAGTCTCGGGTGGGGTGGGTGGTGGGTTTAGGGACATTGTCTTGGTGGAGTAGGTGGAGGCTTTAGGGACGTAGTCTCCGGGGGGTGTGGGTGTTTGGTTTAGCGACGTAGTCTCGGGGGTGGTTGTTGGGTTTAGAGACATAGTTTCGGTGTGGGGGTGCTGGGTTTAGGGACAAAGTCTCGGGGGGGGGTGGGTGTTGGGTTTTGGGACATAGTCTCGGGGGTGTGTGGTGGGTTTAGGGACATAGTCTCGGGAGTGGTGCGTGGTGCGTTTGAGACATAGTCTCGGTGGTGTGGGTGGTGGGTTTAGGGACATAGTCTCGGGGTTGTGGGTTGTGGGTTTAGGGACATAGACTCCGTGGGGGTGGGTGGTGGGTTTAGGGACACAATCTCGGTGTGGTCGGGGCGTGGGGGGTGGGTTTAGGGACACAGTCTCGGGGCGATTGCGGGCTTCGGTGGTCGGTTTAGGGACATAGTCTCAGGGGTGTCGGGGCGTTCGTGGTTGGTTTTGGGACACAGTCTCGGGGGGGTGGGGGCGTGGATGGTGGGTTTAGGGAAACAATCTCGGGGGATTGGGGACGTGGGTGGTGGGTTTATGGACACAGTCTCGGGGGAGTGGGGGCGTGGGTGGTGGGTTTAGGGACACAGTTGCGGGGGGTGGGGGCTTGTGTGGTGTGTTTAGGGACACAGTCTAGGGGTGGTGAGTGGTCGGTTTAGGGACATAGTCTCGGGGGGGTGTGATGGGTTTAGGGACATAGTCTCGGGGGTGGTTGGTGGTGGGTTTAGGGACGTAGTCTCGGGGGGCATGGGTGGTGGGTTCAGGGACAGAGTCTCTGGGGTGTGGGTGGTGGGTTTAGGGACGTAGTCTCGGGTGGGGTGGGTGGTGGGTTTAGGGACATTGTCTTGGTGGAGTGGGTGGAGGGTTTAGGGATATAGTCTCCGGGGGGTGTGGGTGCTTTGGTTTAGCGACGTAGTCTCTGGGTGGGTGTTGGGTTTAGGGACATGGTCTCGGGGTGGGGGTGGTGGGTTTAGGGACAAAGTCTCGGGGGGGTGGTTGTTGGGTTTAGGGATATAGTCCCTAGGGGGTGTGGTGGGTTTAGGGACATAGTCTCGGGTGTGGTGGTGTTGGGTTTCGGACATAGTCTCGGGGGGGTGGGGGCGTGGATGGTGGGTTTAGGGACACAATCTCGGGGGATTGGGGCCGTGGGTGGTGGGTTTATGGACACAGTCTCGGGGGAGTGGGGGCGTGGGTGGTGGGTTTAGGGACACAGTTGCGGGGGGTGGGGGCTTGTGTGGTGTGTTTAGGGACACAGTCTAGGGGTGGTGAGTGGTCGGTTTAGGGAAATAGTCTCGGGGGGGTGTGATGGGTTTAGGGACATAGTCTCGGGGGTGGTGGGTGGTGGGTTTAGGCACATAGTCTCGGGGTGGTGGGTGTTGGGTTTAGGGACAAAGTCTCCATGGGGGGTGGGTGGTGGGTTTAGGGACATAGTCTCGGGGTGGGGGTGGTGGGTTTAGGGACAAAGTCTCGGGGGGATGGGTGTTGGGTTTAGGGACATATTCTCGGGGTGGTGGTGCTGGGTGTAGGGACAAAGTCTCGTGGCGGGGTGTCTGTTGGGTTTTGGGACATAGTCTCGTGGGGGGTGTGGTGGGTTTAGGGACATAGTCTCGGGTGTGGTGGGTGGTGGGTTTGAGACATAGTCTCGGGGGGGTGGGTGGTGGGTTTAGGGAGATAGTCTCGGCCGTGTGGTTTGTGGGTTTAGGGACATAGTCTCCGTGGGGATGGGTGGTGAGTTTAGGGACATAGTCTCGGGATGCGGGTGGTGGGTTTAGTGACATAGTCTCGGGGGGCATGTGTGGTGGGTTTAGGGACATAGTCTCGGGGGTGTGGTTTGTGGGTTTACGGACGTACTCTCGGGTGGGGTGGGTGGTGGGTTTAGTGACATTGTCTCGGTGGAGTGGGTGGTGGGTTTAGGGACGTAGTCTTCGGGAGGTGTGGGTGTTTGATTTCGCGGCGTAGTCTCGCGGGGGGTGGGTGGTGGGTTTAGGGACATAGTCTCGGTGGGCAAGGTGGTGGGTTTCGGACATAGTCTCGGGGGTGGTGGATGGTGGTTTTAGGGACATAGTCTCGGGGGTGTGGGTGGTGGGTTTAGGAACATAGTCTTGGGGGTGTGGGTGGTGGGTTTAGGGACATAGTCTCGGGGTGGTGGGTGGTTGGTTTAGGGACATAGTCTCGGGGTGGGGTTGGTGGGTTTAGGGACAAAGTCTCAGGGGGGTGGGTGGTGGGTTTAGGGACATAGTCTCGGCGGTGTGGGTTTTGGGTTTAGGGACATAGTCTCCGTGGGGGTGGGAGGTGAGTGTAGGGACATAGTCTCGGGGTAGGGGTGGTGGGTTTAGGGACATAGTCTCGGGGGGCATGGGTGGTGGGTTTAGGGACATAGTCTCGGGGGTGTTGGTTGTGGGTTTACGGACGTAGTCTCGGGTGAGGTGGATGGTGGGTTTAGTCACATTGTCTCGGTGGTGTGGGTGGTGGGTTTAGGGACGTAGTCTTCGGGGGGTGTGGGTGTTTGATTTCGCGACGTAGTCTCGCGGGGGGTGGGAAGTGGGTTTAGGGACATAGTCTCGGGGATTGGGTGTTGGGTTTCGGACATAGTCTCGGGGGGTGGGTGGTGGGTTTAGGTACATAGTCTTGGGTGTGGTGGGTGTTGGGTTTAGGGACATAGTCTCGGGGTGGGTGTGGTGGGTTCAGGGACAAAGTCTCGGGGGGGTGGGTGATGGGTTTAGGGACATAGTCTCGGGGAGGTGGGTGTTGGGTTTAGGGACATAGTCTCGGGGGTTGGGTGGTGGGTTTAGGGACATAGTCTCGGGGGGCGTGGGTGGTGGGTTTAGGGACAGAGTCTCTAGGGTGTGGGAGGTCGGTTTAGGGACGTAGTCTCGGGTGGGGTGGGTGGTGGGTTTAGGGACATTGTCTTGGTGGAGTGGGTGGAGGGTTTAGGGACGTAGTCTCTGGGGGGTGTGGGTGTTTGGTTTAGCGACGTAGTCTCGGGGGTGGTTGTTGTGTTCAGGGACATAGTCTCGGTGTGGGGGTGCTGGGTTTAGGGACAAAGTCACGGGGGGGGTGGTGTTGGGTTTTGGGACATAGTCTCGGGGGTGTGTGGTGGGTTTAGGGACATAGTCTCGGGAGTGGTGCGTGGTGGGTTTGAGACATAGTCTCGGGGGTGTGGGTGGTGGGTTTAGGGACATAGGCTCGGGGTTGTGGGTTGTGGGTTTAGGGACATAGACTCCGTGGGGGTGGGTGGTGGGTTTAGGGACACAATCTCGGTGTGGTCGTGGCGTGGGGGGTGGGTTAAGGGATACAGTCTCGGGGCGATTGCGGGCGTCGGTTGTGGGTTTAGGGACATAGTCTCGGGGGTATCGGGGCGCTCGTGTTTGGTTTAGGGATACAGTCTCGGGGGGGTGGGGGCGTGGATGGTGGGTTTAGGGACACAATCTCGGGGGGATTGGGGGCGTGGGTGGTGGGTTTATGGACACAGTCTCGGGGGAGTGGGGGCGTGGGTGGTGGGTTTAGGGACACAGTTGCGGAAGGGGTGGGGGCTTGTGTGGAGGGTTTAGGGACACAGTCTTGGAGGGTGGGGGTGTGGGTGGTGGGTTTAGGGACACAGTTGTGGGGGGTGGGGGCTTGTGTGGTGTGTTTAGGGACACAGTCTAGGGGTGGTGAGTGGTCGGTTTAGGGACATTTTCTCGGGGGGGTGTGATGGGTTTAGGGACATAGTCACGGGGGTGGTGTGTGGTGGGTTTAGGGACGTAGTCTCGGGGGGCATGGGTGGTGGGTTCAGGGACAGAGTCTCTGGGGTGTGTGTGGTGGGTTTAGGGACGTACTCTCGGGTGGGGTGGGTGGTGGGTTTAGGGACATTGTCTTGGTGGAGTGGGTGGAGGGTTTAGGGACGTAGTCTCCGGGGGGTGTGGGTGTTTGGTTTAGCGACGTAGTCCCTGGGGTGGGTGTTGGGTTTAGGGACATAGTCTCGGGGTGGGGGTGGTGGGTTTAGGGACAAAGACTCGGTGGGGTGGTTGTTGGGTTTAGGGATATAGTCCCTGGGGGGTGTGGTGGGTTTAGGGACATAGTCTCGGGAATGGTGGGTGTTGGGTTTCGGACATAGTCTCGGGGGGGTGTGTGGTGTGTTTAGGGACATAGTCTCCGTGGGGGTGGGTGGTGGATTTAGGAACATAGTCTCGGGGGGGGGGGGTGGTGGGTTTAGGGACTTAGTCTTGGGGTGGGGATGGTGGGATTAGGGACAAGGTCTCGGGGGGGGTGGTTGTTGGGTTTAGGGACATAGACTCTGGGGGGTGTGGTGGGTTTAGGGACATAATCTCGGGTGTGGTGGGTCTTGGGTTTCGGACATAGTCTCGGGGTGTCGGTGGTGGGTTTAGGGACATAGTCTCCATGAGGGTGGGTGGTGGGTTTAGGGACATAGTCTCAGGGTGGGTGTGGTGGGTTCAGGGACAAAGTCTCGGGGGGGTGGTTGTTGGGTTTAGGGACATAGTCTCGGGGAGGTGGGTGTTGGGTTTAGGGACACAGTCTCGGGGGGGTGGGTGGTGGGTTTAGGGACATAGTCTCGGGGGGGTGGGTGGTGGGTTTAGGGACATAGTCTCCGTGGGTGTGGGTGGTGGGTTTAGGAACATAGTCTTGGGGGTGTGGGTGGTGGTTTTAGGGACATAGTCTCGGGGTGGTGGGTGGTTGGTTTAGGGACATAGTCTCGGGGTGGGGTTGGTGGCTTTAGGGACATAGTCTCGGCGGTGTGCGTTTTGGGTTTAGGGACATAGTCTCTGTGGGGGTGGGTGGTGAGTGTAGGGACATAGTCTCGGGGTGGGGGTGGTGGGTTTAGGGACATAGTCTCGGGGGGCATGGCTGGTGGGTTTAGGGACATAGTCTCGGGGGTGTTGGTTGTGGGTTTACGGACGTAGTCTCGGGTGAGGTGGATGGTGGGTTTAGTCACATTGTCTCGGTGGTGTGGGTGGTGGGTTTAGGGACGTAGTCTTCGGGGGGTGTGGGTGTTTGATTTCGCGACGTAGTCTCGCGGGGGGTGGGTGGTGGGTTTAGGGACATAGTCTCGGGGACTGGGTGTTGAGTTTCGGACATAGTCTCGGGGGGGTGGGTGGTGGGTTTAGGGACATAGTCTCGGGTGTGGTGGGTGTTGGGTTTAGGGACATAGTCTCGGGGTGGGTGTGGTGGGTTTAGGGACATAGTCACGGGGGTTGGGTGGTGGGTTTAGGGACATAGTATCGGGGGGCGTGGGTGGTGGGTTTTGGGACATAGTCTCTGGGGTGTGGGAGGTCGGTTTAGGGACGTAGTCTCGGGTGGTGTGGGTGGTGGGTTTAGGGACATTGTCTTGGTGGAGTGGGTGGAGGGATTAGGGACGTAGTCTCTAGGGGGTGTGGGTGTTTGGTTTAGCGACGTAGTCTCGGGGGTGGTTGTTGGGTTCAGGGACATAGTCTCGGTGTGGGGGTGCTGGGTTTAGGGACAAAGTCTCGGGGGGGGGATGTTGGGTTTTGGGACATAGTCTCGGGGGTGTGTGGTGGGTTTAGGGACATAGTCTCGGGAGTGGTGCATGGTGGGTTTGAGACATAGTCTCGGGGGTGTGGGTGGTGGGTTTAGGGACATAGTCTCGGGGTTGTGGGTTGTGGGTTTAGGGACATAGTCTCCGTGGGGTTGTGTGGTGGGTTTAGGGACACAATCTCGGTGTGGTCGGGGCGTGGGTGGTGGGTTTAGGGACACAGTTTCGTGGCGATTGCGGGCGTCGGTGGTGGGTTTAGGGACATAGTCTCGGGGGTGTCGGGGCGTTCGTGGTGGTTTTAGGGACACAGTCTCGGGGGGGTGGGGGCGTGGATGGTGGGTTTAGGGACATAGTCTCGGGGGTGGTGCGTGGTGGGTTTAGGGACGTAGTCTCGGGGGGCATGGGTGGTGGGTTCAGGGACAGAGTCTCTGGGGTGTGGGTGGTGGGTTTAGGGACGTAGTCTCGGGTGGGGTGGGTGGTGGGTTTAGGGACATTGTCTTGGTGGAGTTGGTGGAGGGTTTAGGGACGTACTCTCCGGGGGTGTGGGTGTTTGGTTTAGCGACGTACTCTGGGGTGGGTGTTGGGTTTAGGGACATAGTCTCGGGGTGGGGGAGGTGGGTTTAGGGACAAAGTCTCGGTGGGGTGGTTGTTGGGTTTAGGGATATAGTCCCTGGGGGGTGTGGTGGGTTTAGGGACATAGTCTCGGGAATGGTGGGTGTTGGGTTTTCGGACATAGTCTCGGGGGGGTGGGTGGTGTGTTTAGGGACATAGTCTCCGTGGGGGTGGGTGGTGGATTTAGGAACATAGTCTCGGGGGGGTGGGTGGTGGGTTTAGGGACATAGTCTCGGGGTGGGGGTGGTGGGATTAGGGACAAAGTCTCGGGGGGGGTGGTTGTTGGGTTTAAGGACATAGACTCTGGGGGGTGTGGTGGGTTTAGGGACATAATCTCGGGTCTGGTGGGTGTTGGGTTTCGGACATAGTCTCGGGGTGTCGGTGGTGGGTTTAGGGACATAGTCTCCATGAGGGTGGGTGGTGGGTTTAGGGACATAGTCTCAGGGTGGGTGTGGTGGGTTCAGGGACAAAGTCTCGGGGGGGTGGTTGTTGGGTTTAGGGACATAGTCTCGGGGAGGTGGGTGTTGGGTTTAGGGACACAGTCTCCGGGGGGTGGGTGGTGGGTTTAGGGACATAGTCTCGGGGGGGTGGGTGGTGGGTTTAGGGACATAGTCTCCGTGGGTGTGGGTGGTGGTTTTAGGGACATAGTCTCGGGGTGGTGGGTGGTTGGTTTAGGGACATAGTCTCGGGGTGGGGTTGGTGGGTTTAGGGACATAGTCTCGGCGGTGTGCGTTTTGGGTTTAGGGACATAGTCTCCGTGGGCGTGGGTGGTGAGTGTAGGGACATAGTCTCGGGGTGCGGGTGGTGGGTTTAGGGACATAGTCTCGGGGGGCATGGGTGGTGGGTTTAGGGACATAGTCTCGGGGGTGTTGGTTGTGGGTTTACGGACGTAGTCTCGGGTGAGGTGGATGGTGGGTTTAGTCACATTGTCTCGGTGGTGTGGGTGGTGGGTTTAGGGACGTAGTCTTCGGTGGGTGAGGGTGTTTGATTTCGCGACGTAGTCTCGCGGGGGGTGGGTGGTGGGTTTAGGGACATAGTCTCAGGGATTGGGTGTTGGGTTTCGGACATAGTCTCGGGGGGGTGGGTGGTGGGTTTAGGGACATAGTCCCGGGTGTGGTGGGTGTTGGGTTTTGGGACATAGTCTCGGGGGTGCGTCGTGGGTTTAGGGACATATTCTCGGGAGTGGTGCGTGGTGGGTTTGAGACATAGTCTCGGGGGTGTGGGTGGTGGGTTTAGGGACATAGTCTCGGGGTTGTGGGTTGTGGGTTTAGGGACATAGTCTCCGTGGGGGTGGGTGGCGGGTTTTGGGACACAATCTCGGTGTGGTCGGGGCGTGGGGGGTGGGTTTAGGGACACAGTCTCGGTGGGGTGTGATGGGTTTAGGGACATAGTCTCGGGGGTGGTGGGTGGTGGGTTTAGGGACGTAGTCTCGGGGGGCATGGGTGGTGGGTTCAGGGACAGAGTCTCTGGGGTGTGGCTGGTGGGTTTAGGGACGTAGTCTCGGGTGGGGTGGGTGGTGGGTTTAGGGACATTGTCTTGGTGGAGTGGGTGGAGGGTTTAGGGACGTAGTCTCCGGGGGGTGTGGGTGTTTGGTTTAGCGACGTAGTCTCTGGGGTGGGTGTTGGGTTTAGGGACATAGTCTCGGTGTGGGGGTGCTGGGTTTAGGGACAAAGTCTCGGGGGGGGTGGGTGTTGGGTTTTGGGACATAGTCTCGGGGGTGCGTGGTGGGTTTAGGGACATAGTCTCGGGAGTGGTGCGTGGTGGGTTTGAGACATAGTCTCGGCGGTGTGGGTGGTGGGTTTAGGGACATAGTCTCGGGGTTGTGGGTTTTGGGTTTAGGGTCATAGTCTCCGTGGGGGTGGGTGGTGGGTTTAGGGACACAATCTCGGTGTGGTCGGGGCGTGGGGGGTTGGTTTAGGGACACAGTCTCGGGGGATTGGGGGCGTGGGTGGTGGGTTTAGGGACACAGTCTCGGAGGGTGGGGGTGTGGGTGGTTGGTTTAGGGACACAGTTGCGGGGGGTGGGGGCTTGTGTGGTGTGTTTAGGGACACCTTCTAGGGGTGGTGAGTGGTCGGTTTAGGGACATAGTCTCGGGGGTGTGTGATGGGTTTAGGGACATAGTCTCGGGGGTGGTGGGTGGTGGGTTTAGGGACATAGTCTCGGTGTGGGGGTGCTGGGTTTAGGGACAAAGTCTCGGGGGGTGTGGGTGTTGGGTTTTGGGACATAGTCTCGGTGGTGCGTGGTGGGTTTAGGGACATATTCTCGGGAGTGGTGCGTGGTGGGTTTGAGACTTAGTCTCGGGGGTGTGGGTGGTGGGTTTAGGGACATAGACTCGTGGTTGTGGGTTGTGGGTTTAGGGACATAGACTCTGGGGTGTGTGGTGGGTTTAGGGACATAATCTCGGGTGTGGTGGGTGTTGGGTTTCGGACATAGTCTCGGGGTGTCGGTGGTGGGTTTAGGGACATAGTCTCCATGAGGGTGGGTGGTGGGTTTAGGGACATAGTCTCAGGGTGGGTGTGGTGGGTTCAGGGACAAAGTCTCGGGGGGGTGGATGTTGGGTTTAGGGACATAGTCTCGGGGAGGTGGGTGTTGGGTTTAGGGACACAGTCTCCGGGGGGTGGGTGGTGGGTTTAGGGACATAGTCTCGGGGGGGTGGGTGGTGGGTTTAGGGACATAGTCTCCGTGGGTGTGGGTGGTGGGTTTAGGAACATAGTCTTGGGGGTGTGCGTGGTGGTTTTAGAGACATAGTCTCGGGGTGGTGGGTGGTTGGTTTAGGGACATAGTCTCGGGGTGGGGTTGGTGGGTTTAGGGACATAGTCTCGGCGGTGTGCGTTTTGGGTTTAGGGACATAGTCTCCGTGGGGGTGGGTGGTGAGTGTAGGGACATAGTCTCGGGGTGCGGGTGGTGGGTTTAGGGACATAGTCTCGGGGGGCATGGGTGGTGGGTTTAGGGACATAGTCTCGGGGGTGTTGGTTGTGGGTTTACGGACGTAGTCTCGGGTGAGTTGGATGGTGGGTTTATGCACATTTTCTCGGTGGTGTGGGTGGTGGGTTTAGGGACGTAGTCTTCGGTGGGTGTGGGTGTTTGATTTCGCGACGTAGTCTCGCGGGGGGTGGGTGGTGGGTTTAGGGACATAGTCTCAGGGATTGGGTGTTGGGTTTCGGACATAGTCTCGGGGGGGTGGGTGGTGGGTTTAGGGACATAGTCTCGGGTGTGGTGGGTGTTGGGTTTTGGGACATAGTCTCGGGGGTGCGAGGTGGGTTTAGGGACATATTCTCGGGAGTGGTGCGTGGTGGGTTTGAGACATAGTCTCGGGGGTGTGGGTGGTGGGTTTAGGGACATAGTCTCGGGGTTGTGGGTTGTGGGTTTAGGGACATAGTCTCCGTGGGGGTGGGTGGTGGGTTTTGGGACACAATCTCGGTGTGGTCGGGGCGTGGGGGGTGGGTTTAGGGACACAGTCTCGGTGGGGTGTGATGGGTTTAGGGACATAGTCTCGGGGGTGGTGGGTGGTGGGTTTAGGGACGTAGTCTCGGGGGGCATGGGTGGTGGGTTCAGGGACAGAGTCTCTGGGGTGTGGCTGGTGGGTTTAGGGACGTAGTCTCGGGTGGGGTGGGTGGTGGGTTTAGGGACATTGTCTTGGTGGAGTGGGTGGAGGGTTTAGGGACGTAGTCTCCGGGGGGTGTGGGTGTTTGGTTTAGCGACGTAGTCTCTGGGGTGGGTGTTGGGTTTGGGACATAGTCTCGGTGTGGGGGTGCTGGGTTTAGGGACAAAGTCTCGGGGGGGGTGGGTGTTGGGTTTTGGGACATAGTCTCGGGGGTGCGTGGTGGGTTTAGGGACATAGTCTCGGGAGTGGTGCGTGGTGGGTTTGAGACATAGTCTCGGCGGTGTGGGTGGTGGGTTTAGGGACATAGTCTCGGGGTTGTGGGTTTTGGGTTTAGGGACATAGTCTCCGTGGGGGTGGGTGGTGGGTTTAGGGACACAATCTCGGTGTGGTCGGGGCGTGGGGGGTGGGTTTAGGGACACAGTCTTGGGGCGATTGCGGGCGTCGGTGGTGGGTTTAGGGACATAGTCTCGGGGGTGTCGGGGCGTTCGTGGTTGGTTTAGGGACACAGTCTCGGGGGGATTGGGGGCGTGGGTGGTGGGTTTAGGGACACAGTCTCGGAGGGTGGGGGTGTGGGTGGTGGGTTTAGGGACACAGTTGCGGGGGGGTGGGGGCTTGTGTGGTGTGTTTAGGGACACCTTCTAGGGGTGGTGAGTGGTCGGTTTAGGGACATAGTCTCGGGGGTGTGTGATGGGTTTAGGGACATAGTCTCGGGGGTGGTGGGTGGTGGGTTTAGGGACATAGTCTCGGTGTGGGGGTGCTGGTTTAGGGACAAAGTCTCGGGGGGTGTGGGTGTTGGGTTTTGGGACATAGTCTCGGTGGTGCGTGGTGGGTTTAGGGACATATTCTCGGGAGTGGTGCATGGTGGGTTTGAGACATAGTCTCGGGGGTGTGGGTGGTGGGTTTAGGGACATAGTCTCGGGGTTGTGGGTTGTGGGTTTAGGGACATAGACTCTGGGGTGTGTGGTGGGTTTAGGGACATAATCTCGGGTGTGGTGGGTGTTGGGTTTCGGACATAGTCTCGGGGTGTCGGTGGTGGGTTTAGGGACATAGTCTCCATGAGGGTGGGTGGTGGGTTTAGGGACATAGTCTCAGGGTGGGTGTGGTGGGTTCAGGGACAAAGTCTCGGGGGGGTGGTTGTTGGGTTTAGGGACATAGTCTCGGGGAGGTGGGTGTTGGGTTTAGGGACACAGTCTCGGGGGGGTGGGTGGTGGGTTTAGGGACATAATCTCGGGGGGGTGGGTGGTGGGTTTAGGGACATAGTCTCCGTGGGTGTGGGTGGTGGGTTTAGGAACATAGTCTTGGGGGTGTGCGTGGTGGTTTTAGAGACATAGTCTCGGGGTGGTGGGTGGTTGGTTTAGGGACATAGTCTCGGGGTGGGGTTGGTGGGTTTAGGGACATAGTCTCGGCGGTGTGCGTTTTGGGTTTAGGGACATAGTCTCCGTGGGGGTGGGTGGTGAGTGTAGGGACATAGTCTCGGTGTGGGGGTGGTGGGTTTAGGGACATAGTCCCGGGGGGCATGGGTGGCGGGTTTAGGGACATAGTCTCGGGGGTGTTGGTTGTGGGTTTACGGACGTAGTCTCGGGTGAGGTGGATGGTGGGTTTAGTCACATTGTCTCGGTGGTGTGGGTGGTGGGTTTAGGGACGTATTCTTCGGTGGGTGTGGGTGTTTGATTTCGCGACGTAGTCTCGCGGGGGTGGGTGGTGGGTTTAGGGACATAGTCTCAGGGATTGGGTGTTGGGTTTCGGACATAGTCTCGGGGAGGTGGGTGGTGGGTTTAGGGACATAGTCTTGGGTGTGGTGGGTGTTGGGTTTAGGGACATAGTCTCGGGGTGGGTGTGGTGGGTTCAGGGACAAAGTCTCGGGGGGGGTGGGTGATGGGTTTAGGGACATAGTCTCGGGGAGGTGGGTGTTGGGTTTAGGGACATAGTCTCGGGGGTTGGGTGGTGGGTTTAGGGACATAGTCTCGGGGGGCGTGGGTGGTGGGTTTAGGGACAGAGTCTCTAGGGTGTGGGAGGTCGGTTTAGGGACGTAGTCTCGGGTGGGGTGGGTGGTGGGTTTAGGGACATTGTCTTGGTGGAGTAGGTGGAGGCTTTAGGGACGTAGTCTCCGGGGGGTGTGGGTGTTTGGTTTAGCGACGTAGTCTCGGGGGTGGTTGTTGGGTTTAGAGACATAGTTTCGGTGTGGGGGTGCTGGGTTTAGGGACAAAGTCTCGGGGGGGGGGTGGGTGTTGGGTTTTGGGACATAGTCTCGGGGGTGTGTGGTGGGTTTAGGGACATAGTCTCGGGAGTGGTGCGTGGTGCGTTTGAGACATAGTCTCGGTGGTGTGGGTGGTGGGTTTAGGGACATAGTCTCGGGGTTGTGGGTTGTGGGTTTAGGGACATAGACTCCGTGGGGGTGGGTGGTGGGTTTAGGGACACAATCTCGGTGTGGTCGGGGCGTGGGGGGTGGGTTTAGGGACACAGTCTCGGGGCGATTGCGGGCTTCGGTGGTCGGTTTAGGGACATAGTCTCAGGGGTGTCGGGGCGTTCGTGGTTGGTTTTGGGACACAGACTCGGGGGGGTGGGGGCGTGGATGGTGGGTTTAGGGAAACAATCTTGGGGGATTGGGGACGTGGGTGGTGGGTTTATGGACACAGTCTCGGGGGAGTGGGGGCGTGGGTGGTGGGTTTAGGGACACAGTTGCGGGGGGTGGGGGCTTATGTGGTGTGTTTAGGGACACAGTCTAGGGGTGGTGAGTGGTCGGTTTAGGGACATAGTCTCGGGGGGGTGTGATGGGTTTAGGGACATAGTCTCGGGGGTGGTTGGTGGTGGGTTTAGGGACGTAGTCTCGGGGGGCATGGGTGGTGGGTTCAGGGACAGAGTCTCTGGGGTGTGGGTGGTGGGTTTAGGGACGTAGTCTCGGGTGGGGTGGGTGGTGGGTTTAGGGACATTGTCTTGGTGGAGTGGGTGGAGGGTTTAGGGATATAGTCTCCGGGGGGTGTGGGTGTTTGGTTTAGCGACGTAGTCTCTGGGGTGGGTGTTGGGTTTAGGGACATGGTCTCGGGGTGGGGGTGGTGGGTTTAGGGACAAAGTCTCGGGGGGGTGGTTGTTGGGTTTAGGGATATAGTCCCTAGGGGGTGTGGTGGGTTTAGGGACATAGTCTCGGGTGTGGTGGTGTTGGGTTTCGGACATTGTCTCGGGGGGGTGGGGGCGTGGATGGTGGGTTTAGGGACACAATCTCGGGGGGATTGGGGCCGTGGGTGGTGGGTTTATGGACACAGTCTCGGGGGAGTGGGGGCGTGGGTGGTGGGTTTAGGGACACAGTTGCGGGGGGTGGGGGCTTGTGTGGTGTGTTTAGGGACACAGTCTAGGGGTGGTGAGTCGTCGGTTTAGGGACATAGTCTCGGCGGGGTGTGATGGGTTTAGGGACATAGTCTCGGGGTGGTGGGTGTTGGGTTTAGGGACAAAGTCTCCATGGGGGGTGGGTGGTGGGTTTAGGGACATAGTCTCGGGGTGGGGGTGGTGGGTTTAGGGACAAAGTCTCGGGGGGATGGGTGTTGGGTTTAGGGACATATTCTCGGGGTGGGGGTGCTGGGTGTAGGGACAAAGTCTCGTGGCGGGGTGTCTGTTGGGTTTTGGGACATAGTCTCGTGGGGTGTGTGGTGGGTTTAGGGACATAGTCTCGGGTGTGGTGGGTGGTGGGTTTGAGACATAGTCTCGGGGGGGTGGGTGGTGGGTTTAGGGAGATAGTCTCGGCCGTGTGGTTTGTGGGTTTAGGGACATAGTCTCCGTGGGGATGGGTGGTGAGTTTAGGGACATAGTCTCGGGATGCGGGTGGTGGGTTTAGTGACATAGTCTCGGGGGGCATGTGTGGTGGGTTTAGGGACATAGTCTCGGGGGTGTGGTTTGTGGGTTTACGGACGTACTCTCGGGTGGGGTGGGTGGTGGGTTTAGTGACATTGTCTCGGTGGAGTGGGTGGTGGGTTTAGGGACGTAGTCTTCGGGAGGTGTGGGTGTTTGATTTCGCGGCGTAGTCTCGCGGGGGGTGGGTGGTGGGTTTAGGGACATAGTCTCGGTGGGCAAGGTGGTGGGTTTCGGACATAGTCTCGGGGGTGGTGGATGGTGGTTTTAGGGACATAGTCTCGGGGGTTGGGTGGTGGGTTTAGGGACTTAGTCTCCGTGGGGGAGGAAGGTTCGTTTAGGGACATAGTCTCCTGGGGGTGGGTGGTGGGATGTGGGACATAGTATCGGGGTGGGGGTGGTGGCTTTAGGGACAAAGCCTCGGGGGTGTGTGTGTTGGGTTTAGGGACATAGTCTCGGTGAGGTGTGGTGGGTTTAGGGACATAGTCTCGGGGGTGGTGGGTTGTAGATTTAGGGACATAGTCTCGGTGGGCTGGGTGGTGGGTTTGGGGACATAGTCTCGGCGGGGTGGGGGGTGGGTTTAGGGACATAGTCTCCGTGGGGGTGGGTGGTGGGTTTAGGGACATAGTCTCGGGGGGGTGGTTGGTAGGTATAGGGACATAGTCTCGGGGGGGTGGGTGGTGGGTTTAGGGACATAGTCTCCGTGGGTGTGGGTGGTGGGTTTAGGAACATAGTCTTGGGGGTGTGGGTGGTGGGTTTAGGGACATAGTCTCGGGGTGGTGGGTGGTTGGTTTAGGGACATAGTCTCGGGGTGGGGTTGGTGGGTTTAGGGACAAAGTCTCACGCGGGTGTGTGGTGGGTTTAGGGACATAGTCTCGGCGGTGTGGGTTTTGGGTTTAGGGACATAGTCTCCGTGGGGGTGGGAGGTGAGTGTAGGGACATAGTCTCGGGGTAGGGGTGGTGGGTTTAGGGACATAGTCTCGGGGGGCATGGGTGGTGGGTTTAGGGACATAGTCTCGGGGGTGTTGGTTGTGGGTTTACGGACGTAGTCTCGGGTGAGGTGGATGGTGGGTTTAGTCACATTGTCTCGGTGGTGTGGGTGGTGGGTTTAGGGACGTAGTCTTCGGGGGGTGTGGGTGTTTGATTTCGAGACGTAGTCTCGCGGGGGGTGGGAAGTGGGTTTAGGGACATAGTCTCGGGGATTGGGTGTTGGGTTTCGGACATAGTCTCGGGGGGTGGGTGGTGGGTTTAGGGACATAGTCTTGGGTGTGGTGGGTGTTGGGTTTAGGGACATAGTCTCGGGGTGGGTGTGGTGGGTTCAGGGACAAAGTCTCGGGGGGGTGGGTGATGGGTTTAGGGACATAGTCTCGGGGAGGTGGGTGTTGGGTTTAGGGACATAGTCTCGGGGGGTGGGTGGTGGGTTTAGGGACATAGTCTCGGGGGGCGTGGGTGGTGGGTTTAGGGACAGAGTCTCTAGGGTGTGGGAGGTCGGTTTAGGGACGTAGTCTCGGGTGGGGTGGGTGGTGGGTTTAGGGACATTGTCTTGGTGGAGTGGGTGGAGGGTTTAGGGACGTAGTCTCTGGGGGGTGTGGGTGTTTGGTTTAGCGACGTATGTCTCGGGGGTGGTTGTTGGGTTCAGGGACATAGTCTCGGTGTGGGGGTGCTGGGTTTAGGGTCAAAGTCTCGGGGGGGGGGTGGTGTTGGGTTTTTGGACATAGTCTCGGGGGTGTGTAGTGGGTTTAGGGACATAGTCTCGGGAGTGGTGCGTGGTGGGTTTGAGACATAGTCTCGGGGGTGTGGGTGGTGGGTTTAGGGACATAGGCTCGGGGTTGTGGGTTGTGGGTTTAGGGACATAGACTCCGTGGGGGTGGGGTGGTGGGTTTAGGGACACAATCTCGGCGTGGTCGGGGCGTGGGGGGTGGGTTAAGGGACACAGTCTCGGGGCGATTGCGGGCGTCGGTTGTGGGTTTAGGGACATAGTCTCGGGGGTATCGGGGCGCTCGTGTTTGGTTTAGGGATACAGTCTCGGGGGGGGTGGGGGCGTGGATGGTGGGTTTAGGGACACAATCTCGGGGGGATTGGGGGCGTGGGGTGGTGGGTTTATGGACACAGTCTCGGGGGAGTGGGGGCGTGGGTGGTGGGTTTAGGGACACAGTTGCGGAAGGGGTGGGGGCTTGTGTGGAGGGTTTAGGGACACAGTCTTGGAGGGTGGGGGTGTGGGTGGTGGGTTTAGGGACACAGTTGTGGGGGGTGGGGGCTTGTGTGGTGTGTTTAGGGACACAGTCTAGGGGTGGTGAGTGGTCGGTTTAGGGACATTTTCTCGGGGGGGTGTGATGGGTTTAGGGACATAGTCTCGGGGGTGGTGTGTGGTGGGTTTAGGGACGTAGTCTCGGGGGGCATGGGTGGTGGGTTCAGGGACAGAGTCTCTGGGGTGTGGGTGGTGGGTTTAGGGACGTAGTCTCGGGTGGGGTGGGTGGTGGGTTTAGGGACATTGTCTTGGTGGAGTGGGTGGAGGGTTTAGGGACGTAGTCTCCGGGGGGTGTGGGTGTTTGGTTTAGCGACGTAGTCTCTGGGGTGGGTGTTGGGTTTCGGGACATAGTCTCGGGGTGGGGGTGGTGGGTTTAGGGACAAAGTCTCGGTGGGGTGGTTGTTGGGTTTAGGGATATAGTCCCTGGGGGGTGTGGTGGGTTTAGGGACATAGTCTCGGGAATGGTGGCTGTTGGGTTTCGGACATAGTCTCGGGGGGGTGTGTGGTGTGTTTAGGGACATAGTCTCCGTGGGGGAGGGTGGTGGATTTAGGAACATAGTCTCGGGGGGGGGGTGGTGGGTTTAGGGACTTAGTCTCGGGGTGGGGATGGTGGGATTAGGGACAAGGTCTCGGGGGGGGTGGTTGTTGGGTTTAGGGACATAGACTCTGGGGGGTGTGGTGGGTTTAGGGACATAATCTCGGGTGTGTTGGGTCTTGGGTTTCGGACATAGTCTCGGGGTGTCGGTGGTGGGTTTAGGGACATAGTCTCCATGAGGGTGGGTGGTGGGTTTAGGGACATAGTCTCAGGGTGGGTGTGGTGGGTTCAGGGACAAAGTCTCGGGGGGGTGGTTGTTGGGTTTAGGGACATAGTCTCGGGGAGGTGGGTGTTGGGTTTAGGGACACAGTCTCGGGGGGGTGGGTGGTGGGTTTAGGGACATAGTCTCGTGGGGGTGGGTGGTGGGTTTAGGGACATAGTCTCGGGTGTGGTGGGTGGTGGGTTTGAGACATAGTCTCGGGGGGGTGGGTGGTGGGTTTAGGGAGATAGTCTCGGCCGTGTGGTTTGTGGGTTTAGGGACATAGTCTCCGTGGGGATGGGTGGTGAGTTTAGGGACATAGTCTCGGGATGCGGGTGGTGGGTTTAGTGACATAGTCTCGGGGGGCATGTGTGGTGGGTTTAGGGATATAGTCTCGGGGGTGTGGTTTGTGGGTTTACGGACGTACTCTCGGGTGGGGTGGGTGGTGGGTTTAGTGACATTGTCTCGGTGGACTGGGTGGTGGGTTTAGGGCCGTAGTCTTCGGGAGGTGTGGGTGTTTGATTTCGCGGCGTAGTCTCGCGGGGGGTGGGTGGTGGGTTTAGGGACATAGTCTCGGTGGGCAAGGTGGTGGGTTTCGGACATAGTCTCGGGGGTGGTGGATGGTGGTTTTAGGGACATAGTCTCGGGGGTGTGGGTGGTGGGTTTAGGAACATAGTCTTGGGGGTGTGGGTGGTGGGTTTAGGGACATAGTCTCGGGGTGGTGGGTGGTTGGTTTAGGGACATAGTCTTGGGGTGGGGTTGGTGGGTTTAGGGACAAAGTCTCAGGGGGGTGGGTGGTGGGTTTAGGGACATAGTCTCGGCGGTGTGGGTTTTGGGTTTAGGGACATAGTCTCCGTGGGGGTGGGAGGTGAGTGTAGGGACATAGTCTCGGGGTAGGGGTGGTGGGTTTAGGGACATAGTCTCGGGGGGCATGGGTGGTGGGTTTAGGGACATAGTCTCGGGGGTGTTGGTTGTGGGTTTACGGACGTAGTCTCGGGTGAGGTGGATGGTGGGTTTAGTCACATTGTCTCGGTGGTGTGGGTGGTGGGTTTAGGGACGTAGTCTTCGGGGGGTGTGGGTGTTTGATTTCGCGACGTAGTCTCGCGGGGGGGTGGGAAGTGGGTTTAGGGACATAGTCTCGGGGATTGGGTGTTGGGTTTCGGACATAGTCTCGGGGGGTGGGTGGTGGGTTTAGGTACATAGTCTTGGGTGTGGTGGGTGTTGGGTTTAGGGACATAGTCTCGGGGTGGGTGTGGTGGGTTCAGGGACAAAGTCTCGGGGGGGTGGGTGATGGGTTTAGGGACATAGTCTCGGGGAGGTGGGTGTTGGGTTTAGGGACATAGTCTCGGGGGTTGGGTGGTGGGTTTAGGGACATAGTCTCGGGGGGCGTGGGTGGTGGGTTTAGGGACAGAGTCTCTGGGGTGTGGGAGGTCGGTTTAGGGACGTAGTCTCGGGTGGGGTGGGTGGTGGGTTTAGGGACATTGTCTTGGTGGAGTGGGTGGAGGGTTTAGGGACGTAGTCTCTGGGGGGTGTGGGTGTTTGGTTTAGCGACGTAGTCTCGGGGGTGGTTGTTGGGTTCAGGGACATAGTCTCGGTGTGGGGGTGCTGGGTTTAGGGACAAAGTCTCGGGGGGGGGGGTGGTGTTGGGTTTTGGGACATAGTCTCGGGGGTGTGTGGTAGGTTTAGGGACATAGTCTCGGGGGTGTGGGTGGTGGGTTTAGGGACATAGGCTCGGGGTTGTGGGTTGTGGGTTTAGGGACATAGACTCCGTGGGGGTGGGTGGTGGGTTTAGGGACACAATCTCGGTGTGGTCGTGGCGTGGGGGGTGGGTTAAGGGACACAGTCTCGGGGCGATTGCGGGCGTCGGTGGTGGGTTTAGGGACATAGTCTCGGGGGTATCGGGGCGCTCGTGTTTGGTTTAGGGATACAGTCTCGGGGGGGTGGGGGCGTGGATGGTGGGTTTAGGGACACAATCTCGGGGGGATTGGGGGCGTGGGTGGTGGGTTTATGGACACAGTCTCGGGGGAGTGGGGGCGTGGGTGGTGGGTTTAGGGACACAGTTGCGGAAGGGGTGGGGGCTTGTGTGGAGGGTTTAGGGACACAGTCTTGGAGGGTGGGGGTGTGGGTGGTGGGTTTAGGGACACAGTTGTGGGGGGTGGGGGCTTGTGTGGTGTGTTTAGGGACACAGTCTAGGGGTGGTGAGTGGTCGGTTTAGGGACATTTTCTCGGGGGGGTGTGATGGGTTTAGGGACATAGTCACGGGGGTGGTGTGTGGTGGGTTTAGGGACGTAGTCTCGGGGGGCATGGGTGGTGGGTTCAGGGACAGAGTCTCCGAGGTGTGGGTGGTGGGTTTAGGGACGTAGTCTCGGGTGGGGTGGGTGGTGGGTTTAGGGACATTGTCTTGGTGGAGTGGGTGGAGGGTTTAGGGACGTAGTCTCCGGGGGGTGTGGGTGTTTGGTTTAGCGACGTAGTCTCTGGGGTGGGTGTTGGGTTTAGGGACATAGTCTCGGGGTGGGGGTGGTGGGTTTAGGGACAAAGTCTCGGTGGGGTGGTTGTTGGGTTTAGGGATATAGTCCCTGGGGGGTGTGGTGGGTTTAGGGACATAGTCTCGGGAATGGTGGGTGTTGGGTTTCGGACATAGTCTCGGGGGGGTGTGTGGTGTGTTTAGGGACATAGTCTCCGTGGGGGTGGGTGGTGGATTTAGGAACATAGTCTCGGGGGGGGGGTGGTGGGTTTAGGGACTTAGTCTTGGGGTGGGGATGGTGGGATTAGGGACAAGGTCTCGGGGGGGGTGGTTGTTGGGTTTAGGGACATAGACTCTGGGGGGGTGTGGTGGGTTTAGGGACATAATCTCGGGTGTGGTGGGTCTTGGGTTTCGGACATAGTCTCGGGGTGTCGGTGGTGGGTTTAGGGACATAGTCTCCATGAGGGTGGGTGGTGGGTTTAGGGACATAGTCTCAGGGTGGGTGTGGTGGGTTCAGGGACAAAGTCTCGGGGGGGTGGTTGTTGGGTTTAGGGACATAGTCTCGGGGAGGTGGGTGTTGGGTTTAGGGACACAGTCTCGGGGGGGTGGGTGGTGGGTTTAGGGACATAGTCTCGGGGGGGTGGGTGGTGGGTTTAGGGACATAGTCTCCGTGGGTGTGGGTGGTGGGTTTAGGAACATAGTCTTGGGGGTGTGGGTGGTGGTTTTAGGGACATAGTCTCGGGGTGGTGGGTGGTTGGTTTAGGGACATAGTCTCGGGGTGGGGTTGGTGGCTTTAGGGACATAGTCTCGGCGGTGTGCGTTTTGGGTTTAGGGACATAGTCTCCGTGGGGGTGGGTGGTGAGTGTAGGGACATAGTCTCGGGGTGGGGGTGGTGGGTTTAGGGACATAGTCTCGGGGGGCATGGGTGGTGGGTTTAGGGACATAGTCTCGGGGGTGTTGGTTGTGGGTTTACGGACGTAGTCTCGGGTGAGGTGGATGGTGGGTTTAGTCACATTGTCTCGGTGGTGTGGGTGGTGGGTTTAGGGACGTAGTCTTCGGGGGGTGTGGGTGTTTGATTTCGCGACGTAGTCTCGCGGGGGGTGGGTGGTGGGTTTAGGGACATAGTCTCGGGGACTGGGTGTTGAGTTTCGGACATAGTCTCGGGGGGGTGGGTGGTGGGTTTAGGGACATAGTCTCGGGTGTGGTGGGTGTTGGGTTTAGGGACATAGTCTCGGGGTGGGTGTGGTGGGTTTAGGGACATAGTCACGGGGGTTGGGTGGTGGGTTTAGGGACATAGTATCGGGGGGCGTGTGTGGTGGGTTTTGGGACATAGTCTCTGGGGTGTGGGAGGTCGGTTTAGGGACGTAGTCTCGGGTGGTGTGGGTGGTGGGTTTAGGGACATTGTCTTGGTGGAGTGGGTGGAGGGATTAGGGACGTAGTCTCTAGGGGGTGTGGGTGTTTGGTTTAGCGACGTAGTCTCGGGGGTGGTTGTTGGGTTCAGGGACATAGTCTCGGTGTGGGGGTGCTGGGTTTAGGGACAAAGTCTCGGGGGGGGGATGTTGGGTTTTGGGACATAGTCTCGGGGGTGTGTGGTGGGTTTAGGGACATAGTCTCGGGAGTGGTGCATGGTGGGTTTGAGACATAGTCTCGGGGGTGTGGGTGGTGGGTTTAGGGACATAGTCTCGGGGTTGTGGGTTGTGGGTTTAGGGACATAGTCTCCGTGGGGTTGTGTGGTGGGTTTAGGGACACAATCTCGGTGTGGTCGGGGCGTGGGTGGTGGGTTTAGGGACACAGTTTCGGGGCGATTGCGGGCGTCGGTGGTGGGTTTAGGGACATAGTCTCGGGGGTGTCGGGGCGTTCGTGGTTGTTTTAGGGACACAGTCTCGGGGGGGGTGGGGGCGTGGATGGTGGGTTTAGGGACATAGTCTCGGGGGTGGTGGGTGGTGGGTTTAGGGACGTAGTCTCGGGGGGCATGGGTGGTGGGTTCAGGGACAGAGTCTCTGGGGTGTGGGTGGTGGGTTTAGGGACGTAGTCTCGGGTGGGGTGGGTGGTGGGTTTAGGGACATTGTCTTGGTGGAGTTGGTGGAGGGTTTAGGGACGTACTCTCCGGGGGTGTGGGTGTTTGGTTTAGCGACGTAGTCTCTGGGGTGGGTGTTGGGTTTAGGGACATAGTCTCGGGGTGGGGGAGGTGGGTTTAGGGACAAAGTCTCGGTGGGGTGGTTGTTGGGTTTAGGGATATAGTCCCTGGGGGGTGTGGTGGGTTTAGGGACATAGTCTCGGGAATGGTGGGTGTTGGGTTTTCGGACATAGTCTCGGGGGGGTGGGTGGTGTGTTTAGGGACATAGTCTCCGTGGGGGTGGGTGGTGGATTTAGGAACATAGTCTCGGGGTGGTGGGTGGTGGGTTTAGGGACATAGTCTCGGGGTGGGGGTGGTGGGATTAGGGACAAAGTCTCGGGGGGGGTGGTTGTTGGGTTTAGGGACATAGACTCTGGGGGGTGTGGTGGGTTTAGGGACATAATCTCGGGTCTGGTGGGTGTTGGGTTTCGGACATAGTCTCGGGGTGTCGGTGGTGGGTTTAGGGACATAGTCTCCATGAGGGTGGGTGGTGGGTTTAGGGACATAGTCTCAGGGTGGGTGTGGTGGGTTCAGGGACAAAGTCTCGGGGGGGTGGTTGTTGGGTTTAGGGACATAGTCTCGGGGAGGTGGGTGTTGGGTTTAGGGACACAGTCTCCGGGGGGTGGGTGGTGGGTTTAGGGACATAGTCTCGGGGGGGTGGGTGGTGGGTTTAGGGACATAGTCTCCGTGGGTGTGGGTGGTGGTTTTAGGGACATAGTCTCGGGGTGGTGGGTGGTTGGTTTAGGGACATAGTCTCGGGGTGGGGTTGGTGGGTTTAGGGACATAGTCTCGGCGGTGTGCGTTTTGGGTTTAGGGACATAGTCTCCGTGGGCGTGGGTGGTGAGTGTAGGGACATAGTCTCGGGGTGCGGGTGGTGGGTTTAGGGACATAGTCTCGGGGGGCATGGGTGGTGGGTTTAGGGACATAGTCTCGGGGGTGTTGGTTGTGGGTTTACGGACGTAGTCTCGAGTGAGGTGGATGGTGGGTTTAGTCACATTGTCTCGGTGGTGTGGGTGGTGGGTTTAGGGACGTAGTCTTCGGTGGGTGTGGGTGTTTGATTTCGCGACGTAGTCTCGCGGGGGGTGGGTGGTGGGTTTAGGGACATAGTCTCAGGGATTGGGTGTGGGTTTGGGACATAGTCTCGGGGGTGGTGGATGGTGGGTTTAGGGACATAGTCTCGGGTGTGGTGGGTGTTGGGTTTTGGGACATAGTCTCGGGGGTGCGTGGTGGGTTTAGGGACTTATTCTCGGGAGTGGTGCGTGGTGGGTTTGAGACATAGTCTCGGGGGTGTGGGTGGTGGGTTTAGGGACATAGTCTCGGGGTTGTGGGTTGTGGGTTTAGGGACATAGTCTCCGTGGGGGTGGGTGGTGGGTTTTGGGACACAATCTCGGTGTGGTCGGGGCGTGGGGGGTGGGTTTAGGGACACAGTCTCGGTGGGGTGTGATGGGTTTAGGGACATAGTCTCGGGGGTGGTGGGTGGTGGGTTTAGGGACGTAGTCTCGGGGGGCATGGGTGGTGGTTCAGGGACAGAGTCTCTGGGGTGTGGCTGGTGGGTTTAGGGACGTAGTCTCGGGTGGGGTGGGTGGTGGGTTTAGGGACATTGTCTTGGTGGAGTGGGTGGAGGGTTTAGGGACGTAGTCTCCGGGGGGTGTGGGTGTTTGGTTTAGCGACGTAGTCTCTGGGGTGGGTGTTGGGTTTAGGGACATAGTCTCGGTGTGGGGGTGCTGGGTTTAGGGACAAAGTCTCGGGGGGGGTGGGTGTTGGGTTTTGGGACATAGTCTCGGGGGTGCGTGGTGGGTTTAGGGACATAGTCTTGGGAGTGGTGCGTGGTGGGTTTGAGACATAGTCTCGGCGGTGTGGGTGGTGGGTTTAGGGACATAGTCTCGGGGTTGTGGGTTTTGGGTTTAGGGTCATAGTCTCCGTGGGGGTGGGTGGTGGGTTTAGGGACACAATCTCGGTGTGGTCGGGGCGTGGGGGGTTGGTTTAGGGACACAGTCTCGGGGGGATTGGGGGCGTGGGTGGTGGGTTTAGGGACACAGTCTCGGAGGGTGGGGGTGTGGGTGGTTGGTTTAGGGACACAGTTGCGGGGGGGTGGGGGCTTGTGTGGTGTGTTTAGGGACACCTTCTAGGGGTGGTGAGTGGTCGGTTTAGGGACATAGTCTCGGGGGGTGTGTGATGGGTTTAGGGACATAGTCTCGGGGGTGGTGGGTGGTGGGTTTAGGGACATAGTCTCGGTGTGGGGGTGCTGGTTTAGGGACAAAGTCTCGGGGGGTGTGGGTGTTGGGTTTTGGGACATAGTCTCGGTGGTGCGTGGTGGGTTTAGGGACATATTCTCGGGAGTGGTGCGTGGTGGGTTTGAGACATAGTCTCGGGGGTGTGGGTGGTGGGTTTAGGGACATAGTCTCGGGGTTGTGGGTTGTGGGTTTAGGGACATAGTCTCCGTGGGGGTGGGTGGTGGGTTTTGGGACACAATCTCGGTGTGGTCGGGGCGTGGGGGGTGGGTTTAGGGACACAGTCTCGGTGGGGTGTGATGGGTTTAGGGACATAGTCTCGGGGGTGGTGGGTGGTGGGTTTAGGGACGTAGACTCTGGGGGGTGTGGTGGGTTTAGGGACATAATCTCGGGTCTGGTGGGTGTTGGGTTTCGGACATAGTCTCGGGGTGTCGGTGGTGGGTTTAGGGACATAGTCTCCATGAGGGTGGGTGGTGGGTTTAGGGACATAGTCTCAGGGTGGGTGTGGTGGGTTCAGGGACAAAGTCTCGGGGGGGTGGTTGTTGGGTTTAGGGACATAGTCTCGGGGAGGTGGGTGTTGGGTTTAGGGACACAGTCTCCGGGGGGTGGGTGGTGGGTTTAGGGACATAGTCTCGGGGGGGTGGGTGGTGGGTTTAGGGACATAGTCTCCGTGGGTGTGGGTGGTGGTTTTAGGGACATAGTCTCGGGGTGGTGGGTGGTTGGTTTAGGGACATAGTCTCGGGGTGGGGTTGGTGGGTTTAGGGACATAGTCTCGGCGGTGTGCGTTTTGGGTTTAGGGACATAGTCTCCGTGGGCGTGGGTGGTGAGTGTAGGGACATAGTCTCGGGGTGCGGGTGGTGGGTTTAGGGACATAGTCTCGGGGGGCATGGGTGGTGGGTTTAGGGACATAGTCTCGGGGGTGTTGGTTGTGGGTTTACGGACGTAGTCTCGAGTGAGGTGGATGGTGGGTTTAGTCACATTGTCTCGGTGGTGTGGGTGGTGGGTTTAGGGACGTAGTCTTCGGTGGGTGTGGGTGTTTGATTTCGCGACGTAGTCTCGCGGGGGGTGGGTGGTGGGTTTAGGGACATAGTCTCAGGGATTGGGTGTTGGGTTTCGGACATAGTCTCGGGGGGGTGGGTGGTGGGTTTAGGGACATAGTCTCGGGTGTGGTGGGTGTTGGGTTTTGGGACATAGTCTCGGGGGTGCGTGGTGGGTTTAGGGACATATTCTCGGGAGTGGTGCGTGGTGGGTTTGAGACATAGTCTCGGGGGTGTGGGTGGTGGGTTTAGGGACATAGTCTCGGGGTTGTGGGTTGTGGGTTTAGGGACATAGTCTCCGTGGGGGTGGGTGGTGGGTTTTGGGACACAATCTCGGTGTGGTCGGGGCGTGGGGGGTGGGTTTAGGGACACAGTCTCGGTGGGGTGTGATGGGTTTAGGGACATAGTCTCGGGGGTGGTGGGTGGTGGGTTTAGGGACGTAGTCTCGGGGGGCATGGGTGGTGGGTTCAGGGACAGAGTCTCTGGGGTGTGGCTGGTGGGTTTAGGGACGTAGTCTCGGGTGGGGTGGGTGGTGGGTTTAGGGACATTGTCTTGGTGGAGTGGGTGGAGGGTTTAGGGACGTAGTCTCCGGGGGGTGTGGGTGTTTGGTTTAGCGACGTAGTCTCTGGGTGGGTGTTGGGTTTAGGGACATAGTCTCGGTGTGGGGGTGCTGGGTTTAGGGACAAAGTCTCGGGGGGGGTGGGTGTTGGGTTTTGGGACATAGTCTCGGGGGTGCGTGGTGGGTTTAGGGACATAGTCTCGGGAGTGGTGCGTGGTGGGTTTGAGACATAGTCTCGGCGGTGTGGGTGGTGGGTTTAGGGACATAGTCTCGGGGTTGTGGGTTTTGGGTTTAGGGTCATAGTCTCCGTGGGGGTGGGTGGTGGGTTTAGGGACACAATCTCGGTGTGGTCGGGGCGTGGGGGGTTGGTTTAGGGACACAGTCTCGGGGGGATTGGGGGCGTGGGTGGTGGGTTTAGGGACACAGTCTCGGAGGGTGGGGGTGTGGGTGGTTGGTTTAGGGACACAGTTGCGGGGGGTGGGGGCTTGTGTGGTGTGTTTAGGGACACCTTCTAGGGGTGGTGAGTGGTCGGTTTAGGGACATAGTCTCGGGGGTGTGTGATGGGTTTAGGGACATAGTCTCGGGGGTGGTGGGTGGTGGGTTTAGGGACATAGTCTCGGTGTGGGGGTGCTGGGTTTAGGGACAAAGTCTCGGGGGGTGTGGGTGTTGGGTTTTGGGACATAGTCTCGGTGGTGCGTGGTGGGTTTAGGGACATATTCTCGGGAGTGGTGCGTGGTGGGTTTGAGACATAGTCTCGGGGGTGTGGGTGGTGGGTTTAGGGACATAGACTCGTGGTTGTGGGTTGTGGGTTTAGGGACATAGACTCTGGGGTGTGTGGTGGGTTTAGGGACATAATCTCGGGTGTGGTGGGTGTTGGGTTTCGGACATAGTCTCGGGGTGTCGGTGGTGGGTTTAGGGACATAGTCTCCATGAGGGTGGGTGGTGGGTTTAGGGACATAGTCTCAGGGTGGGTGTGGTGGGTTCAGGGACAAAGTCTCGGGGGGGTGGATGTTGGGTTTAGGGACATAGTCTCGGGGAGGTGGGTGTTGGGTTTAGGGTCACAGTCTCGGGTGGGTGGGTGGTGGGTTTAGGGACATAGTCTCGGGGGGGGTGGGTGGTGGGTTTAGGGACATAGTCTCGATGGAGGTGGGTGGTGGGTTTAGGTACATAGTCTTGGGGGTGTGCGTGGTGGTTTTAGAGACATAGTCTCGGGGTGGTGGGTGGTTGGTTTAGGGACATAGTCTCGGGGTGGGGTTGGTGGGTTTAGGGACATAGTCTCGGCGGTGTGCGTTTTGGGTTTAGGGACATAGTCTCCGTGGGGGTGGGTGGTGAGTGTAGGGACATAGTCTCGGGGTGCGGGTGGTGGGTTTAGGGACATAGTCTCGGGGGGCATGGGTGGTGGGTTTAGGGACATAGTCTCGGGGGTGTTGGTTGTGGGTTTACGGACGTAGTCTCGGGTGAGTTGGATGGTGGGTTTATGCACATTTTCTCGGTGGTGTGGGTGGTGGGTTTAGGGACGTAGTCTTCGGTGGGTGTGGGTGTTTGATTTCGCGACGTAGTCTCGCGGGGGGTGGGTGGTGGGTTTAGGGACATAGTCTCAGGGATTGGGTGTTGGGTTTCGGACATAGTCTCGGGGGGGTGGGTGGTGGGTTTAGGGACATAGTCTCGGGTGTGGTGGGTGTTGGGTTTTGGGACATAGTCTCGGGGGTGCGAGGTGGGTTTAGGGACATATTCTCGGGAGTGGTGCGTGGTGGGTTTGAGACATAGTCTCGGGGGTGTGGGTGGTGGGTTTAGGGACATAGTCTCGGGGTTGTGGGTTGTGGGTTTAGGGACATAGTCTCCGTGGGGGTGGGTGGTGGGTTTTGGGACACAATCTCGGTGTGGTCGGGGCGTGGGGGGTGGGTTTAGGGACACAGTCTCGGTGGGGTGTGATGGGTTTAGGGACATAGTCTCGGGGGTGGTGGGTGGTGGGTTTAGGGACGTAGTCTCGGGGGGCATGGGTCGTGGGTTCAGGGACAGAGTCTCTGGGGTGTGGCTGGTGGGTTTAGGGACGTAGTCTCGGGTGGGGTGGGTGGTGGGTTTAGGGACATTGTCTTGGTGGAGTGGGTGGAGGGTTTAGGGACGTAGTCTCCGGGGGGTGTGGGTGTTTGGTTTAGCGACGTAGTCTCTGGGGTGGGTGTTGGGTTTGGGACATAGTCTCGGTGTGGGGGTGCTGGGTTTAGGGACAAAGTCTCGGGGGGGGTGGGTGTTGGGTTTTGGGACATAGTCTCGGGGGTGCGTGGTGGGTTTAGGGACATAGTCTCGGGAGTGGTGCGTGGTGGGTTTGAGACATAGTCTCGGCGGTGTGGGTGGTGGGTTTAGGGACATAGTCTCGGGGTTGTGGGTTTTGGGTTTAGGGACATAGTCTCCGTGGGGGTGGGTGGTGGGTTTAGGGACACAATCTCGGTGTGGTCGGGGCGTGGGGGGTGGGTTTAGGGACACAGTCTTGGGGCGATTGCGGGCGTCGGTGGTGGGTTTAGGGACATAGTCTCGGGGGTGTCGGGGCGTTCGTGGTTGGTTTAGGGACACAGTCTCGGGGGGATTGGGGGCGTGGGTGGTGGGTTTAGGGACACAGTCTCGGAGGGTGGGGGTGTGGGTGGTGGGTTTAGGGACACAGTTGCGGGGGGTGGGGGCTTGTGTGGTGTGTTTAGGGACACCTTCTAGGGGTGGTGAGTGGTCGGTTTAGGGACATAGTCTCGGGGGTGTGTGATGCGTTTAGGGACATAGTCTCGGGGGTGGTGGGTGGTGGGTTTAGGGACATAGTCTCGGTGTGGGGGTGCTGGGTTTAGGGACAAAGTCTCGGGGGGTGTGGGTGTTGGGTTTTGGGACATAGTCTCGGTGGTGCGTGGTGGGTTTAGGGACATATTCTCGGGAGTGGTGCATGGTGGGTTTGAGACATAGTCTCGGGGGTGTGGGTGGTGGGTTTAGGGACATAGTCTCGGGGTTGTGGGTTGTGGGTTTAGGGACATAGACTCTGGGGTGTGTGGTGGGTTTAGGGACATAATCTCGGGTGTGGTGGGTGTTGGGTTTCGGACATAGTCTCGGGGTGTCGGTGGTGGGTTTAGGGACATAGTCTCCATGAGGGTGGGTGGTGGGTTTAGGGACATAGTCTCAGGGTGGGTGTGGTGGGTTCAGGGACAAAGTCTCGGGGGGGTGGTTGTTGGGTTTAGGGACATAGTCTCGGGGAGGTGGGTGTTGGGTTTAGGGACACAGTCTCGGGGGGGTGGGTGGTGGGTTTAGGGACATAGTCTCGGGGGGGTGGGTGGTGGGTTTAGGGACATAGTCTCCGTGGGTGTGGGTGGTGGGTTTAGGAACATAGTCTTGGGGGTGTGCGTGGTGGTTTTAGAGACATAGTCTCGGGGTGGTGGGTGGTTGGTTTAGGGACATAGTCTCGGGGTGGGGTTGGTGGGTTTAGGGACATAGTCTCGGCGGTGTGCGTTTTGGGTTTAGGGACATAGTCACATAGTCTCCGTGGGGGTGGGTGGTGAGTGTAGGGACATAGTCTCGGTGTGGGGGTGGTGGGTTTAGGGACATAGTCTCGGGGGGCATGGGTGGCGGGTTTAGGGACATAGTCTCGGGGGTGTTGGTTGTGGGTTTACGGACGTAGTCTCGGGTGAGGTGGATGGTGGGTTTAGTCACATTGTCTCGGTGGTGTGGGTGGTGGGTTTAGGGACGTAGTCTTCGGTGGGTGTGGGTGTTTGATTTCGCGACGTAGTCTCGCGGGGGGTGGGTGGTGGGTTTAGGGACATAGTCTCAGGGATTGGGTGTTGGGTTTCGGACATAGTCTCGGGGAGGTGGGTGGTGGGTTTAGGGACATAGTCTCGGGTGTGGTGGGTGTTGGGTTTTGGGACATAGTCTCGGGGGTGCGTGGTGGGTTTAGGGACATATTCTCGGGAGTGGTGCGTGGTGGGTTTGAGACATAGTCTCGGGGGTGTTGGTGGTGGGTTTAGGGACATAGTCTCGGGGTTGTGGGTTGTGGGTTTAGGGACATAGTCTCCGTGGGGGTGGGTGGTGGGTTTTGGGACACAATCTCGGTGTGGTCGGGGCGTGGGGGGTGGGTTTAGGGACACAGTCTCGGGGGGGTGTGATGGGTTTAGGGACATAGTCTCGGGGGTGGTGGGTGGTGGGTTTAGGGACGTAGTCTCGGGGGGCATGGGTGGTGGGTTCAGGGACAGAGTCTCTGGGGTGTGGGTGGTGGGTTTAGGGACGTAGTCTCGGGTGGGGTGGGTGGTGGGTTTAGGGACATTGTCTTGGTGGAGTGGGTGGAGGGTTTAGGGACGTAGTCTCCGGGGGGTGTGGGTGTTTGGTTTAGCGACGTAGTCTCTGGGGTGGGTGTTGGGTTTAGGGACATAGTCTCGGTGTGGGGGTGCTGGGTTTAGGGACAAAGTCTCGGGGGGGGTGGGTGTTGGGTTTTGGGACATAGTCTCGGGGGTGCGTGGTGGGTTTAGGGACATAGTCTCGGGAGTGGTGCGTGGTGGTTTTGAGACATAGTCTCGGCGGTGTGGGTGGTGGGTTTAGGGACATAGTCTCGGGGTTGTGGGTTTTGGGTTTAGGGACATAGTCTCCGTGGGGGTGGGTGGTGGGTTTAGGGACACAATCTCGGTGTGGTCGGGGCGTGGGGTGTGGGTTTACGGACACAGTCTTGGGCCGATTGCGGGCGTCGGTGGTGGGTTTAGGGACATAGTCTCGGGGGTGTCGGGGCGTTCGTGGTTGGTTTAGGGACACAGTCTCGGGGGGATTGGGGGCGTGGGTGGTGGGTTTAGGGACACAGTCTCGGAGGGTGGGGGTGTGGATGGTGGGTTTAGGGACACAGTTGCGGGGGGTGGGGGCTTGTGTGGTGTGTTTAGGGACACCTTCTAGGGGTGGTGAGTGGTCGGTTTAGGGACATAGTCTCGGGGGTGTGTGATGGGTTTAGGGACATAGTCTCGGGGGTGGTGGGTGGTGGGTTTAGGGACATAGTCTCGGTGTGGGGGTGCTGGGTTTAGGGACAAAGTCTCGGGGGGTGTGGGTGTTGGGTTTTGGGACATAGTCTCGGTGGTGCGTGGTGGGTTTAGGGACATATTCTCGGGAGTGGTGCGTGGTGGGTTTGAGACATAGTCTCGGGGGTGTGGGTGGTGGGTTTAGGGACATAGTCTCGGGGTTGTGGGTTGTGGGTTTAGGGACATAGACTCTGGGGTGTGTGGTGGGTTTAGGGACATAATCTCGGGTGTGGTGGGTGTTGGGTTTCGGACATAGTCTCGGGGTGTCGGTGGTGGGTTTAGGGACATAGTCTCCATGAGGGTGGGTGGTGGGTTTAGGGACATAGTCTCAGGGTGGGTGTGGTGGGTTCAGGGACAAAGTCTCGGGGGGGTGGTTGTTGGGTTTAGGGACATAGTCTCGGGGAGGTGGGTGTTGGGTTTAGGGACACAGTCTCGGGGGGGTGGGTGGTGGGTTTAGGGACATAGTCTCGGGGGGGTGGGTGGTGGGTTTAGGGACATTGTCTCCGTGGGTGTGGGTGGTGGGTTTAGGAACATAGTCTTGGGGGTGTGGGTGGTGGTTTTAGGGACATAGTCTCGGGGTGGTGGGTGGTTGGTTTAGGGACATAGTCTCGGGGTGGGGTTGGTGGGTTTAGGGACATAGTCTCGGCGGTGTGCGTTTTGGGTTTAGGGACATAGTCTCCGTGGGGGTGGGTGGTGAGTGTAGGGACATAGTCTCGGGGTGCGGGTGGTGGGTTTAGGGACATAGTCTCGGGGGGCATGGGTGGTGGGTTTAGGGACATAGTCTCGGGGGTGTTGGTTGTGGGTTTACGGACGTAGTCTCGGGTGAGGTGGATGGTGGGTTTAGTCACATTGTCTCGGTGGTGTGGGTGGTGGGTTTAGGGACGTAGTCTTCGGTGGGTGTGGGTGTTTGATTTCGCGACGTAGTCTCGCGGGGGGTGGGTGGTGGGTTTAGGGACATAGTCTCAGGGATTGGGTGTTGGGTTTCGGACATAGTCTCGGGGGGGTGGGTGGTGGGTTTAGGGACATAGTCTCGGGTGTGGTGGGTGTTGGGTTTTGGGACATAGTCTCGGGGGTGCGTGGTGGGTTTAGGGACATATTCTCGGGTGTGGTGCGTGGTGGGTTTGAGACATAGTCTCGGGGGTGTGGGTGGTGGGTTTAGGGACATAGTCTCGGGGTTGTGGGTTGTGGGTTTAGGGACATAGTCTCCGTGGGGGTGGGTGGTGGGTTTTGGGACACAATCTCGGTGTGGTCGGGGCGTGGGGGGTGGGTTTAGGGACACAGTCTCGGTGGGGTGTGATGGGTTTAGGGACATAGTCTCGGGGGTGGTGGGTGGTGGGTTTAGGGACGTAGTCTCGGGGGGCATGGGTGGTGGGTTCAGGGACAGAGTCTCTGGGGTGTGGGTGGTGGGTTTAGGGACGTAGTCTCGGGTGGGGTGGGTGGTGGGTTTAGGGACATTGTCTTGGTGGAGTGGGTGGAGGGTTTAGGGACGTAGTCTCCGGGGGGTGTGGGTGTTTGGTTTAGCGACGTAGTCTCTGGGGTGGGTGTTGGGTTTAGGGACATAGTCTCGGGGTGGGGGTGGTGGGTTTAGGGACAAAGTCTCGGGGGGGTGGTTGTTGGGAAAAGGGATATAGTCCCTGGGGGGTGTGCTGGGTTTAGGGACATAGTCTCGGGAATGGTGGGTGTTGGGTTTCGGACATAGTCTCGGGGGGGTGGGTGGTGTGTTTAGGGACATAGTCTCCGTGGGGGTGGGTGGTGGATTTATGGACATAGTCTCGGGGGGGTGGGTGGTGGGTTTAGGGGCATTGTCTCGGAGGGGTGGGTGGTGGGTTTAGGGACATAGTCTCGGGGGTGGTGGGTGGTGGGTTTAGGGACATAGTCTAGGCGGGGTGGATGGTGGGTTTAGGGACATAGTCTCGGGTGGGTGGGTGGTGGGTTTAGGGACATAGTCTCTGGGGTGTGGGTGGTGGGTTTAGGGACGTAGTCTCGGGTGGGGTGGGTGGTGGGTTTAGGGACATTGTATTGGTGGAGTGGGTTGGCGGTTTAGGGACGTAGTCTCTGGGGGGTGTGGGTGTTTGGTTTAGCGAAGTAGTCTCGGGGGTGGTTGTTGGGTTTAGGGACATAGTCTCGGTGTGGGGGTGCTGAGTTTAGGGACAAAGTCTCGGGGGGGGTGGGTGTTGGGTTTTGGGACATAGTCTCGGGGGTGCGTGGTGGGTTTAGGGACATAGTCTCGGGAGTGGTGCGTGGTGGGTTTGAGACATAGTCTCGGCGGTGTGGGTGGTGGGTTTAGGGACATAGTCTCGGGGTTGTGGGTTTTGGGTTTAGGGACATAGTCTCCGTGGGGGTGGGTGGTGGGTTTAGGGACATATTCTCGGGGGTGTCGGGGCGTTCGTGGTTGGTTTAGGGACACAGTCTCGGGGGGATTGGGGGCGTGGGTGGTGGGTTTAGGGACACAGTCTCGGAGGGTGGGGGTGTGGGTGGTGGGTTTAGGGACACAGTTGCGGGGGGTGGGGGCTTGTGTGGTGTGTTTAGGGACACCTTCTAGGGGTGGTGAGTGGTCGGTTTAGGGACATAGTGTCGGGGGGGTGTGATGGGTTTTGGGACATAGTCTCGGGGGTGGTGGGTGGTGGTTTTAGGGACATAGTCTCGGTGTGGGGGTGCTGGGTTTAGGGACAAAGTCTCGGGGGGTGTGGGTGTTGGGTTTTGGGACATAGTCTCGGGGGTGCGCGGTGGGTTTAGGGACATATTCTCGGGAGTGGTGCGTGGTGGGTTTGAGACATAGTCTCGGGGGTGTGGGTGGTGGGTTTAGGGACATAGTCTCGGGGTTGTGGGTTGTGGGTTTAGGGACATAGTCTCCGTGGGGGTGGGTGGTGGGTTTTGGGACACAATCTCGGTGTGGTCGGGGCGTGGGGGGTGGGTTTAGGGACACAGTCTCGGGGGGGTGTGATGGGTTTAGGGACATAGACTCGGGGGTGGTGGGTGGTGGGTTTAGGGTATTAGTTTCGGGGGGCATGGGTGGTGGGTTCAGGGACAGAGTCTCTGGGGTGCGGGTGGTGGGTTTAGGGACGTAGTCTCGGGTGGGGTGGGTGGTGGGTTTAGGGACATTGTCTTGGTGGAGTGGGTGGAGGGTTTAGGGACGTAGTCTCCGGGGGGTGTGGGTGTTTGGTTTAGCGACGTAGTCTCTGGGGTGGGTGTTGGGTTTAGGGACATAGTCTCGGGGTGGGGGTGGTGGGTTTAGGGACAAAGTCTCGGGGGGGTGGTTGTTGGGTTTAGGGATATAGTCCATGGGGGGTGTGGTGGGTTTAGGGACATAGTCTCGGGAGTGGTGCGTGGTGGGTTTGAGACATAGTCTCGGCGGTGTGGGTGGTGGGTTTAGGGACATAGTCTCGGGGTTGTGGGTTTTGGGTTTAGGGACATAGTCTCCGTGGGGGTGGGTGGTGGGTTTAGGGACACAATCTCGGTGTGGTCGGGGCATGGGGGGTGGGTTTAGGGACACAGTCTCAGGGCGATTGCGGGCGTCGGTGGTGGGTTTAGGGACATAGTCTCGGGGTTGTTGGGGCGTTCGTGGTTGGTTTAGGGACACAGTCTCGGGGGGGTGGGGGCGTGGATGGTGGGTTTAGGGACACAATCTCGGGGGGATTGGGGGCGTGGGTGGTGGGTTTAGGGACACAGTCTCGGAGGGTGGGGGTGTGGGTGGTGGGTTTAGGGACACAGTTGCGGGGGGTGGGGGCTTGTGTGGTGTGTTTAGGGACACAGTCTAGGGGTGGTGAGTGGTCGGTTTAGGGACATAGTCTCGGGGGGGTGTGATGGGTTTATGGACATAGTTTCGGGGTTGGTGGGTGGTGGGTTTAGGGACATAGTCTCGGGGGGGTGGGTGTTGGGTTTAGGGACAAAGTCTCCATGAGGGTTGGGTGGTGGGTTTAGGGACATAGTCTCGGGGTTGTGGGTTGTGGGTTTAGGGAAATAGTCTCCGTGGGGGTGGGTGGTGGGTTTAGGGACACAATCTCGGTGTGGTCGGGGTGTGGGGGGTGGGTTTAGGGACACAGTCTCGGGGCGATTGCGGGCGTCGGTGGTGGGTTTAGGGGCATAGTCTCGGGGGTGTCGCGGCGTTCGTGGTTGGTTTAGGGACACAGTCTCGGGGGGGTGGGGGCGTGGATGGTGGGTTTAGGGACACAATCTCGGTGGGATTGGGGCCGTGGGTGGTGGGTTTATGGACACAGTCTCGGGGGAGTGGGGGCGTGTGTGGTGGGTTTAGGGACACAGTTGCGGAAGTGGTGGGGGCTTGTGTGGAGGGTTTAGGGACACAGTCTCGGAGGGTGGGGGTGTGGGTGGTGGGTTTAGGGACACAGTTGCGGGGGGTGGGGGCTTGTGTGGTGTGTTTAGGGACACAGTCTAGGGGTGGTGAGTGGTCGGTTTAGGGACATATTCTTGGGGGGGTGTGATGGGTTTAGGGACATAGTCTCGGGGGTGGTGGGTGGTGGGTTTAGGGACATAGTCTCAGGGTGGTGGGTGTTGGGTTTAGGGACAAAGTCTCCATGGGGGGTGGGTGGTGGGTTTAGGGACATAGTCTCGGGGGGGCGTGAGTGGTGGGTTTCGCGACATAGTCTCGGGGGTGTGGGTAGTGGGTTTACGGAAGTGGTCTCAGGTGGGGTGGGTGGTTGGTTTAGTGACATTGTCTCGGTGGAGTGGGTGGTGGGTTTCGGGACCTAGTCTCCGCGGGGTGTGGGTGTTTGATTGAGCGACGTAGTCTCGGGGAGTGTGGGTGGTGGGTTTAGGGACATAGTCTCGGGGGTGGTGGGTGGCGGCTTTAGGGACATAGTCTCCGTGGGGGTGCGTGGTGGGTTTAGGGACATAGTCTCCGTGGAGGGTGGGTGGTGGGTTTAGGGACATAGTCTCGGGGTGTGGTTGGTAGGTTTAGGGACATAGTCTCGGGGGGGTGGGTGGTGGGTTTAGGGACATAGTCTCCGTGGGTGTGGGTGGTGGGTTTAGGAACATAGTCCCGGGGGTGTGGGTGGTGGGTTTAGGGACATAGTCTCGGGGTGGTGGGTGGTTGGTTTAGGGACATAGTCTCGGGGTGGGGTTGGTGGGTTTAGGGACAAAGTCTCAGGGGGGTGGGTGGTGGGTTTTGGGACATAGTCTCGGCGGGGTGGGTTTTGCGTTTAGGTACGTAGTCTCCGTGGGGGTGGGTGGTGAGTTTAGGGACATAGTCTCGGGGTGGGTGTGGTGTTTTTAGGGACATAGTCTCGGGGGGCATGGGTGGTGGGTTTAGGAACATAGTCTCGGGGGTGTTGGTTGTGCGTTTACGGATGTAGTCTCGGGTGGGGTGGATGGTGGGTTTAGTGACATTGTCTCGGTGGAGTGGGTGGTGGGTTTAGGGACGTAGTCTTCGGGGGGTGTGGGTGTTTGATTTCGCAACGTAGTCTCGCGGGGGGTGGGTGGTGGGTTTAGGGACATATTCTCAGGGATTGGGTGGTGGGTTTAGGGACATAGTCTCGGTGGGCTGGGTGGTGGGTTTGGGACAGAGTCTCGGGAGTGGTGGGTGGTGGGTTTAGGGACATAGTCTCGGGGGTTGGGTGGTGGGTATAGGGACATAGTCTCCGTGGGGGTGGGAGGTTTGTTTAGGGTCATAGTCTCCTTGGGATGGGTGGTGGGTTATGGAACATAGTCTCGGGGTGGGGGTGGTGGGTTTAGGGACAAAGCCACGGGGGGGGGTGGGTGTTGGGTTTAGGGACAAAGTCTCGGGGGGGTGGGTGTTGGGTTTAGGGACAAAGTCTCCATGAGGGGTGGGTGGTGGGTTTAGGGACAAAGTCTCGGTGGGGGGTGGGTGTTGGGTTTTGGGACATAGTCTCGGGGGTGTGTGGTGGGTTTAGGGACATTATCTCGGGAGTGGTGGGTGGTGGGTTTGAGACATAGTCTCGCGGGTGTGGGTGGTGGGTTTAGGGACATAGTCTCGGGGTTGTGGGTTGTGGGTTTAGGGTCATAGTCTCCGTGGGGGTGGGTGGTGGGTTTAGGGGCATAGTCTCGGGGGTGTCTGGGCGTTCGTGGTTGGTTTAGGGACACAGTCTCGGGGGGGTGGGGGCGTGGATGGTGGGTTTAGGGACACAATCTCGGTGGGATTGGGGCCGTGGGTGGTGGGTTTATGGACACAGTCTCGGGGGAGTGGGGGCGTGGATGGTGGGTTTAGGGACACAGTTGCGGAAGGGGTGGGGGCTTGTGTGGAGGGTTTAGGGACACAGTCTCGGAGGGTGGGGGTGTGGGTGGTGGGTTTAGGGACACAGTTGCGGGGTTTGGGGGCTTGTGTGGTGTGTTTAGGGACACAGTCTGGGGTGGTGAGTGGTCGGTTTAGGGACATATTCTCGGCGGGGTGTGATGGGTTTAGGGACATAGTCTCGGGGGTGGTGGGTGGTGGGTTTAGGGACATAGTCTCGGGGTAGTGGGTGTTGGGTTTAGGGACAAAGTCTCCATGGGGGGTGGGTGGTGGGTTTAGGGACATAGTCTCGGGGTGGGGGTGGTGGGTTTAGGGACAACGTCTCGGGGGATGGGTGTTGGGTTTAGGGACATAGTCTCGGGGGGTGGGTAGTGGGTTTAGGGACATAGTCTCGGGGGGGTGTGAGTGGTGGGTTTCGCGACATAGTCTCGGGGGTGTGGGTAGTGGGTTTACGGATGTGGTCTCAGGTGGGGTGGGTGGTTGGTTTAGTGACATTTTCTCGGTGGAGTGGGTGGTGGGTTTAGGGACCTAGTCGCCGGGGGGTGTGGGTGTTTGATTGAGCGACGTAGTCTCAGGTGGTGTGGGTGGTGGGTTTAGGGACATAGTCTCGGGGGTGGTGGGTGGCGGCTTTAGGGACATAGTCTCCGTGGGGGTGGGTGGTGGGTTTAGGGACATAGTCTCGGGGGAGTGGGTGGTGTGTTTAGGGACTTAGTCTCCGTGTGGGGTGGGTGGTGGGTTTAGGGACATAGTCTCGGGGGGTGGTTGGTACTTTTAGGGACATAGTCTCGGGGGGGTGGGTGGTGGGTTTAGGGACATAGTCTCCGTGGGTGTAGGTGGTGGGTTTGGGACAGAGTCTCGGAGGTGGTGGGTGGTGGGTTTAGGGACATAGTCTCGGGGGAGTGGGTGGTGTGTTTAGGGACTTAGTCTCCGTGGGGGGTGGGTGGTGGGTTTAGTGACATAGTCTCGGGGGGTGGTTGGTACTTTTAGGGACATAGTCTCGGGGGGGTGGGTGGTGGGTTTAGGGACATAGTCTCCGTGGGTGTAGGTGGTGGGTTTGGGACAGAGTCTCGGAGGTGGTGGGTGGTGGGTTTAGGGACATAGTCTCGGGGGTTGGGTGTTGGGTTTAGGGACATAGTCTCCGTGGGGGTGGGAGGTTGGTTTAGGGACATAGTCTCCTGGGGATGGGTGGTGGGTTATGGAACATAGTCTCGGGGTGGGGGTGGTGGGTTTAGGGACAAAGCCTCGGGGGGGGGGTGGGTGTTGGGTTTAGGGACATAGTCTCGGGGGGCTGTGGTGGGTTTAGGGATATAGTCTCGGGGGTGGAGGGTGGTGGATTTAGGGACATAGTCTAGGTGGGCTGGGTGGTGGGTTTGGGGACATAGTCTCGGGGGGGTGGGTGGTGGGTTTAGGGACATAGTCTCCGTGGGGGTGGGTGGTGGGTTTAGGGACATAGTCTCGGGGTGGTGGGTGCTTGGTTTAGGGACATAGTCTCGGGGTGGGGTTGGTGGGTTTAGGGACAAAGTCTCAGGGGGGTGGGTGGTGGGTTTAGGGACATAGTCTCGGCGGTGTGGGTTTTGCATTTAGGGACATAGTCTCCGTGGGGGTGGGTGGTGAGTTTAGGGACATAGTCTCGGTGTGGGTGTGGTGGGTTTAGGGACATAGTCTCGGGGGGCATGGGTGGTGGGTTTAGGAACATAGTCTCGGGGGTGTTGGTTGTTGGTTTACGGACGTAGTCTCGGGTGGGGTGGATGGTGGGTTTAGTGACATTGTCTCGGTGGAGTGGGTGGTGGGTTTAGGGACGTAGTCTTCGGGGGGTGTGGGTGTTTGATTTCGCAACGTAGTCTCGCGGGGGGTGGGTGGTGGGTTTAGGGACATATTCTCGGGGATTGGGTGGTGGGTTTAGGGACATAGTTTCGGTGGGCTGGGTGGTGGGTTTGGGACAGAGTCTCGGGAGTGGTGGGTGGTGGGTTTAGGGACATAGTCTCGGGGGTTGGGTGGTGGGTATAGGGACGTAGTCTCGGGGGGCATGGGTGGTGGGTTCAGGGACAGAGTCTCTGGGGTGTGGCTGGTGGGTTTAGGGACGTAGTCTCGGGTGGGGTGGGTGGTGGGTTTAGGGACACTGTCTTGGTGGAGTGGGTGGAGGGTTTAGGGACGTAGTCTCCGGGGGGTGTGGGTGTTTGGTTTAGCGACGTAGTCTCTGGGGTGGGTGTTGGGTTTAGGGACATAGTCTCGGTGTGGGGGTGCTGGGTTTAGGGACAAAGTCTCGGGGGGGGTGGGTGTTGGGTTTTGGGACATAGTCTCGGGGGTGCGTGGTGGGTTTAGGGACATAGTCTCGGGAGTGGTGCGTGGTGGGTTTGAGACATAGTCTCGGCGGTGTGGGTGGTGGGTTTAGGGACATAGTCTCGGGGTTGTGGGTTTTGGGTTTAGGGACATAGTCTCCGTGGGGGTGGGTGGTGGGTTTAGGGACACAATCTCGGTGTGGTCGGGGCGTGGGGGGTGGGTTTAGGGACACAGTCTCGGGGCGATTGCGGGCGTCGGTGGTGGGTTTAGGGACATAGTCTCGGGGGTGTCGGGGCGTTCGTGGTTGGTTTAGGGACACAGTCTCGGGGGGATTGGGGGCGTGGGTGGTGGGTTTAGGGACACAGTCTCGGAGGGTGGGGGTGTGGGTGGTGGGTTTAGGGACACAGTTGCGGGGGGTGGGGGCTTGTGTGGTGTGTTTAGGGACACCTTCTAGGGGTGGTGAGTGGTCGGTTTAGGGACATAGTCTCGGGGGGGTGTGATGGGTTTAGGGACATAGTCTCGGGGGTGGTGGGTGGTGGGTTTAGGGACATAGTCTCGGTGTGGGGGTGCTGGGTTTAGGGACAAAGTCTCGGGGGGTGTGGGTGTTGGGTTTTGGGACATAGTCTCGGTGGTGCGTGGTGGGTTTAGGGACATATTCTCGGGAGTGGTGCATGGTGGGTTTGAGACATAGTCTCGGGGGTGTGGGTGGTGGGTTTAGGGACATAGTCTCGGGGTTGTGGGTTGTGGGTTTAGGGACATAGACTCTGGGGTGTGTGGTGGGTTTAGGGACATAATCTCGGGTGTGGTGGGTGTTGGGTTTCGGACATAGTCTCGGGGTGTCGGTGGTGGGTTTAGGGACATAGTCTCCATGAGGGTGGGTGGTGGGTTTAGGGACATAGTCTCAGGGTGGGTGTGGTGGGTTCAGGGACAAAGTCTCGGGGGGGTGGTTGTTGGGTTTAGGGACATAGTCTCGGGGAGGTGGGTGTTGGGTTTAGGGACACAGTCTCGGGGGGGTGGGTGGTGGGTTTAGGGACATAGTCTCGGGGGGGTGGGTGGTGGGTTTAGGGACATAGTCTCCGTGGGTGTGGGTGGTGGGTTTAGGAACATAGTCTTGGGGGTGTGGGTGGTGGTTTTAGGGACATAGTCTCGGGGTGGTGGGTGGTTGGTTTAGGGACATAGTCTCGGGGTGCGGTTGGTGGGTTTAGGGACATAGTCTCGGCGGTGTGCGTTTTGGGTTTAGGGACATAGTCTCCGTGGGGGTGGGTGGTGAGTGTAGGGACATAGTCTCGGGGTGGGGGTGGTGGGTTTAGGGACATAGTCTCGGGGGGCATGGGTGGTGGGTTTAGGGACATAGTCTCGGGGGTGTTGGTTGTGGGTTTACGGACGTAGTCTCGGGTGAGGTGGATGGTGGGTTTAGTCACATTGTCTCGGTGGTGTGGGTGGTGGGTTTAGGGACGTGGTCTTCGGTGGGTGTGGGTGTTTGATTTCGCGACTTAGTCTCGCGGGGGGTGGGTGGTGGGTTTAGGGACATAGTCTCAGGGATTGGGTGTTGGGTTTCGGACATAGTCTCGGGGGGGTGGGTGGTGGGTTTAGGGACATAGTCTCGGGTGTGGTGGGTGTTGGGTTTTGGGACATAGTCTCGGGGGTGCGTGGTGGGTTTAGGGACATATTCTCGGGTGTGGTGCGTGGTGGGTTTGAGACATAGTCTCGGGGGTGTGGGTGGTGGGTTTAGGGACATAGTCTCGGGGTTGTGGGTTGTGGGTTTAGGGACATAGTCTCCGTGGGGGTGGGTGGTGGGTTTTGGGACACAATCTTGGTGTGGTCGGGGCGTGGGGGGTGGGTTTAGGGACACAGTCTCGGTGGGGTGTGATGGGTTTAGGGACATAGTCTCGGGGGTGGTGGGTGGTGGGTTTAGGGACGTAGTCTCGGGGGGCATGGGTGGTGGGTTCAGGGACAGAGTCTCTGGGGTGTGGGTGGTGGGTTTAGGGACGTAGTCTCGGGTGGGGTGGGTGGTGGGTTTAGGGACATTGTCTTGGTGGAGTGGGTGGAGGGTTTAGGGATGTAGTCTCCGGGGGGTGTGGGTGTTTGGTTTAGCGACGTAGTCTCTGGGGTGGGTGTTGGGTTTAGGGACATAGTCTCGGGGTGGGGGTGGTGGGTTTAGGGACAAAGTCTCGGGGGGGTGGTTGTTGGGTTTAGGGATATAGTCCCTGGGGGGTGTGCTGGGTTTAGGGACATAGTCTCGGGAATGGTGGGTGTTGGGTTTCGGACATAGTCTCGGGGGGGTGGGTGGTGTGTTTAGGGACATAGTCTCCGTGGGGGTGGGTGGTGGATTTAGGAACATAGTCTCGGGGGGGTGGGTGGTGGGTTTAGGGACATAGTCTCGGGGTGGTGGGTGGTGGGTTTAGGGACATAGTCTCGGGGTGGTGGGTGGTGGGTTTAGGGACATAGTCTCGGGGGGGTGGGTGGTGGGTTCAGGGACATAGTCTCGGGGGGGTGGGTGGTGGGTTTAGGGACATAGTCTCTGGGGTGTGGGTGGTGGGTTTAGGGACGTAGTCTCGGGTGGGGTGGGTGGTGGGTTTAGGGACATTGTATTGGTGGAGTGGGTGGAGGGTTTAGGGACGTAGTCTCTGGGGGGTGTGGGTGTTTGGTTTAGCGAAGTAGTCTCGGGGGTGGTTGTTGGGTTTAGGGACATAGTCTCGGTGTGGGGGTGCTGGGTTTAGGGACAAAGTCTCGGGGGGGGTGGGTGTTGGGTTTTGGGACATAGTCTCGGGGGTGCGTGGTGGGTTTAGGGACATAGTCTCGGGAGTGGTGCGTGGTGGGTTTGAGACATAGTCTCGGCGGTGTGGGTGGTGGGTTTAGGGACATAGTCTCGGGGTTGTGGGTTTTGGGTTTAGGGACATAGTCTCCGTGGGGGTGGGTGGTGGGTTTAGGGACACAATCTCGGTGTGGTCGGGGCGTGGGGGGTGGGTTTAGGGACACAGTCTCGGGGCGATTGCGGGCGTCGGTGGTGGGTTTAGGGACATAGTCTCGGGGGTGTCGGGGCGTTCGTGGTTGGTTTAGGGACACAGTCTCGGGGGGATTGGGGGCGTTGGTGGTGGGTTTAGGGACACAGTCTCAGAGGGTGGGGGTGTGGGTGGTGGGTTTAGGGACACAGTTGCGGGGGGTGGGGGCTTGTGTGGTGTGTTTAGGGACACCTTCTATGGGTGGTGAGTGGTCGGTTTAGGGACATAGTCTCGGGGGGGTGTGATGGGTTTAGGGACATAGTCTCGGGGGTGGTGGGTGGTGGGTTTAGGGACATAGTCTCGGTGTGGGGGTGCTGGGTTTACGGACAAAGTCTCGGGGGGTGTGGGTGTTGGGTTTTGGGACATAGTCTCGTGGGTGCGTGGTGGGTTTAGGGACATATTCTCGGGAGTGGTGCGTGGTGGGTTTGAGACATAGTCTCGGGGGTGTGGGTGGTGGGTTTAGGGACATAGTCTCGGGGTTGTGGGTTGTGGGTTTAGGGACATAGTCTCCGTGGGGGTGGGTGGTGGGTTTTGGGACACAATCTCGGTGTGGTCGGGGCGTGGGGGGTGGGTTTAGGGACACAGTCCCGGGGGGGTGTGATGGGTTTAGGGACATAGTCTCGGGGGTGGTGGGTGGTGGGTTTAGGGACGTAGTTTCGGGGGGCATGGGTGGTGGGTTCAGGGACAGAGTCTCTGGGGTGTGGGTGGTGGGTTTAGGGACGTAGTCTCGGGTGGGGTGGGTGGTGGGTTTAGGGACATTGTCTTGGTGGAGTGGGTGGAGGGTTTAGGGACGTAGTCTCCGGCGGGTGTGGGTGTTTGGTTTAGCGACGTAGTCTCTGGGGTGGGTGTTGGGTTTAGGGACATAGTCTCGGGGTGGGGGTGGTGGGTTTAGGGACAAAGTCTCGGGGGGGTGGTTGTTGGGTTTAGGGATATAGTCCATGGGGGGTGTGGTGGGTTTAGGGACATAGTCTCGGGAGTGGTGCGTGGTGGGTTTGAGACATAGTCTCGGCGGTGTGGGTGGTGGGTTTAGGGACATAGTCTCGGGGTTGTGGGTTTTGGGTTTAGGGACATAGTCTCCGTGGGGGTGGGTGGTGGGTTTAGGGACACAATCTCGGTGTGGTCGGGGCGTGGGGGGTGGGTTTAGGGACACAGTCTCAGGGCGATTGCGGGCGTCGGTGGTGGGTTTAGGGACATAGTCTCGGGGGTGTTGGGGCGTTCGTGGTTGGTTTAGGGACACAGTCTCGGGGGGGTGGGGGCGTGGATGGTGGGTTTAGGGACACAATCTCGGGGGGATTGGGGGCGTGGGTGGTGGGTTTAGGGACACAGTCTCGGAGGGTGGGGGTGTGGGTGGTGTGTTTAGGGACACAGTTGCGGGGGGTGGGGGCTTGTGTGGTGTGTTTAGGGACACAGTCTAGGGGTGGTGAGTGGTCGGTTTAGGGACATAGTCTCGGGGGGGTGTGATGGGTTTAGGGACATAGTCTCGGGGGTGGTGGGTGGTGGGTTTAGGGACATAGTCTCGGGGGGGTGGGTGTTGGGTTTAGGGACAAAGTCTCCATGAGGGGTGGGTGGTGGGTTTAGGGACATAGTCTCGGGGTTGTGTGTTGTGGGTTTAGGGACATAGTCTCCGTGGGGGTGGGTGGTGGGTTTAGGGACACAATCTCGGTGTGGTCGGGGTGTGGGGGGTGGGTTTAGGGACACAGTCTCGGGGCGATTGCGGGCGTCGGTGGTGGGTTTAGGGGCATAGTCTCGGGGGTGTCGGGGCGTTCGTGGTTGGTTTAGGGACACAGTCTCGGGGGGGTGGGGGCGTGGATGGTGGGTTTAGGGACACAATCTCGGTGGGATTGGGGCCGTGGGTGGTGGGTTTATGGACACAGTCTCGGGGGAGTGGGGGCGTGGGTGGTGGGTTTAGGGACACAGTTGCGGAAGTGGTGGGGGCTTGTGTGGAGGGTTTAGGGACACAGTCTCGGAGGGTGGGGGTGTGGGTGGTGGGTTTAGGGACACAGTTGCGGGGGGTGGGGGCTTGTGTGGTGTGTTTAGGGACACAGTCTAGGGGTGGTGAGTGGTCGGTTTAGGGACATATTCTCGGGGGGGTGTGATGGGTTTAGGGACATAGTCTCGGGGGTGGTGGGTGGTGGGTTTAGGGACATAGTCTCAGGGTGGTGGGTGTTGGGTTTAGGGACAAAGTCTCCATGGGGGGTGGGTGGTGGGTTTAGGGACATAGTCTCGGGGGGGCGTGAGTGGTGGGTTTCGCGACATAGTCTCGGGGGTGTGGGTAGTGGGTTTACGGATGTGGTCTCAGGTGGGGTGGGTCGTTGGTTTAGTGACATTGTCTCGGTGGAGTGGGTGGTGGGTTTCGGGACCTAGTCTCCGCGGGGTGTGGGTGTTTGATTGAGCGACGTAATCTCGGGGAGTGTGGGTGGTGGGTTTAGGGACATAGTCTCGGGGGTGGTGGGTGGCGGCTTTAGGGACATAGTCTCCGTGGGGGTGGGTGGTGGGTTTAGGGACATAGTCTCCGTGGAGGGTGGGTGGTGGGTTTAGGGACATAGTCTCGGGGGGTGGTTGGTAGGTTTAGGGACATAGTCTCGGGGGGGTGGGTGGTGGGTTTAGGGATATAGTCTCCGTGGGTGTGGGTGGTGGGTTTAGGAACATAGTCCCGGGGGTGTGGGTGGTGGGTTTAGGGACATAGTCTCGGGGTGGTGGGTGGTTGGTTTAGGGACATAGTCTCGGGGTGGGGTTGGTGGGTTTAGGGACAAAGTCTCAGGGGGGTGGGTGGTGGGTTTTGGGACATAGTCTCGGCGGGGTGGGTTTTGCGTTTAGGTACATAGTCTCCGTGGGGGTGGGTGGTGAGTTTAGGGACATAGTCTCGGGGTGGGTGTGGTGTTTTTAGGGACATAGTCTCGGGGGGCATGGGTGGTGGGTTTAGGAACATAGTCTCGGGGGTGTTGGTTGTGGGTTTAAGGATGTAGTCTCGGGTGGGGTGGATGGTGGGTTTAGTGACATTGTCTCGGTGGAGTGGGTGGTGGGTTTAGGGACGTAGTCTTCGGGGGGTGTGGGTGTTTGATTTCGCAACGTAGTCTCGCGGGGGGTGGGTGGTGGGTTTAGGGACATATTCTCAGGGATTGGGTGGTGGGTTTAGGGACATAGTCTCGGTGGGCTGGGTGGTGGGTTTGGGACAGAGTCTCGGGAGTGGTGGGTGGTGGGTTTAGGGACTTAGTCTCGGGGGTTGGGTGGTGGGTATAGGGACATCGTCTCCGTGGGGGTGGGAGGTTTGTTTAGGGTCATAGTCTCCTTGGGATGGGTGGTGGGTTATGGAACATAGTCTCGGGGTGGGGGTGGTGGGTTTAGGGACAAAGCCTCGGGGGGGGGTGGGTGTTGGGTTTAGGGACAAAGTCTCGGGGGGGTGGGTGTTGGGTTTAGGGACAAAGTCTCCATGAGGGGTGTGTGGTGGGTTTAGGGACAAAGTCTCGGTGGGGGGTGGGTGTTGGGTTTTGGGACATAGTCTCGGGGGTGTGTGGTGGGTTTAGGGACATTATCTCGGGAGTGGTGGGTGGTGGGTTTGAGACATAGTCTCGCGGGTGTGGGTGGTGGGTTTAGGGACATAGTCTCGGGGTTGTGGGTTGTGGGTTTAGGGTCATAGTCTCCGTGGGGGTGGGTGGTGGGTTTAGGGACACAATCTCGGTGTGGTCGGGGTGTGGGGGGTGGGTTTAGGGACACAGTCTCGGGGCGATTGCGGGCGTCGGTGGTGGGTTTAGGGGCATAGTCTCGGGGGTGTCGGGGCGTTCGTGGTTGGTTTAGGGACACAGTCTCGGGGGGGTGGGGGCGTGGATGGTGGGTTTAGGGACACAATCTCGGTGGGATTGGGGCCGTGGGTGGTGGGTTTATGGACACAGTCTCGGGGGAGTGGGGGCGTGGGTGGTGGGTTTAGGGACACAGTTGCGGAAGGGGTGGGGGCTTGTGTGGAGGGTTTAGGGACACAGTCTCGGAGGGTGGGGGTGTGGGTGGTGGGTTTAGGGACACAGTTGCGGGGGATGGGGGCTTGTGTGGTGTGTTTAGGGACACAGTCTGGTGTGGTGAGTGGTCGGTTTAGGGACATATTCTCGGGGGGGTGTGATGGGTTTAGGGACATAGTCTCGGGGGTGGTGGGTGGTGGGTTTAGGGACATAGTCTCGGGGTAGTGGGTGTTGGGTTTAGGGACAAAGTCTCCATGGGGGGTGGGTGGAGGGTTTAGGGACATAGTCTCGGGGTGGGGGTGGTGGGTTTAGGGACAAAGTCTCGGGGGATGGGTGTTGGGTTTAGGGACATAGTCTCGGGGGGTGGGTAGTGGGTTTAGGGACATAGTCTCGGGGGGGTGTGAGTGGTGGGTTTCGCGACATAGTCTCGGGGGTGTGGGTAGTGGGTTTACGGATGTGGTCTCAGGTGGGGTGGGTGGTTGGTTTAGTGACATTGTCTCGGTGGAGTGGGTGGTGGGTTTAGGGACCTAGTCGCCGGGGGGTGTGGGTGTTTGATTGAGCAACGTAGTCTCGGGTGGTGTGGGTGGTGGGTTTAGGGACATAGTCTCGGGGGTGGTGGGTGGCGGCTTTAGGGACATAGTCTCCGTGGGGGTGGGTGGTGGGTTTAGGGACATAGTCTCCATGGGGGTGGGTGGTGGGTTTAGGGACATAGTCTCGGGGGAGTGGGTGGTGTGTTTAGGGACATAGTCTCCGTGGGGGGTGGGTGGTGGGTTTAGGGGCATAGTCTCGGGGGCTGGTTGGTACTTTTAGGGACATAGTCTCGGGGGGGTGGGTGGTGGGTTTAGGGACATAGTCTCCGTGGGTGTAGGTGGTGGGTTTGGGACAGAGTCTCGGAGGTGGTGGGTGGTGGGTTTAGGGACATAGTCTCGGGGGTTGGGTGTTGGGTTTAGGGACATAGTCTCCGTGGGGGTGGGAGGTTGGTTTAGGGACATAGTCTCCTGGGGATGGGTGGTGGGTTATGGAACATAGTCTCGGGGTGGGGGTGGTGGGTTTAGGGACAAAGCCTCGGGGGGGGGGGTGGGTGTTGGGTTTAGGGACATAGTCTCGGGGGGCTGTGGTGGGTTTAGGGATATAGTCTCGGGGGTGGAGGGTGGTGGATTTAGGGACATAGTCTAGGTGGGCTGGGAGGTGGGTTTGGGGACATAGTCTCGGGGGGGTGGGTGGTGGGTTTAGGGACATAGTCTCCGTGGGGGTGGGTGGTGGGTTTAGGGACATAGTCTCGGGGTGGTGGGTGCTTGGTTTAGGGACATAGTCTCGGGGTGGGGTTGGTGGGTTTAGGGACAAAGTCTCAGGGGGGTGGGTGGTGGGTTTAGGGACATAGTCTCGGCGGTGTGGGTTTTGCGTTTAGGGACATAGTCTCCGTGGGGGTGGGTGGTGAGTTTAGGGACATAGTCTCGGTGTGGGTGTGGTGGGTTTAGGGACATAGTCTCGGGGGGGCATGGGTGGTGGGTTTAGGAACATAGTCTCGGGGGTGTTGGTTGTTGGTTTACGGACGTAGTCTCGGGTGGGGTGGATGGTGGGTTTAGTGACATTGTCTCGGTGGAGTGGGTGGTGGGTTTAGGGACGTAGTCTTCGGGGGGTGTGGGTGTTTGATTTCGCAACGTAGTCTCGCGGGGGGTGGGTGGTGGGTTTAGGGACATATTCTCGGGGATTGGGTGGTGGGTTTAGGGACATAGTTTCGGTGGGCTGGGTGGTGGGTTTGGGACAGAGTCTCGGGAGTGGTGGGTGGTGGGTTTAGGGACATAGTCTCGGGGGTTGGGTGGTGGGTATAGGGACATAGTCTCCGTGGGGGTGGGAGGTTGGTTTAGGGTCATAGTCTCCTTGGGATGGGTGGTGGGTTATGGAACATAGTCTCGGGGTGGGGGTGGTGGGTTTAGGGACAAAGCCTCGGGAGGGGGTGGGTGTTGGGTTTAGGGACATAGTCTCGGGGGGCTGTGGTGGGTTTAGGGATATAGTCTCGGGGGTGGAGGGTGGTGGATTTAGGGACATAGTCTCGGTGGGCTGGGTGGTGGGTTTGGGGACATAGTCTCGGGGGTGTGGGTGGAGGGTTTAGGGACTTAGTCTCTGTGGCTGTGGGGGTGGGTGGTGTGTTTCGGGACTTAGTCTCGGGGGGGGTGGTTGGTGGGTTTAGGGACATAGTCTCGGGGGTGTGGGTGGTCGGTTTAGGGACACAGTCTCCGTGGGGGTGGGTGGTGGGTTTAGGGACTTATTCTCGGGGTGGGTGTGGTGGGTTTAGGGACATAGTCTCGGGGGGGTGGGTGGTGGGTTTAGGGACATAGTCTCTGGGGTGTGGGTGGTGGGTTTAGGGACGTAGTCTCGGGTGGGGTGGGTGATGGGTTTAGGGATATTGTCTTGGTGGAGTGGGTGGAGGGTTTAGGGACGTAGTCTCCGGGGGGTGTGGGTGTTTGGTTTAGCGACGTAGTCTCGGTGTTGGGTGTTGGGTTTCGGACATAGTCTCGGGGGGGTGGGTGGTGGGTTTAGGGACATAGTCACGGGGGGGTGGCTGTTGGGTTTAGGGACATAGTCTAGGGGGGGTGTGATGGGTTTAGGGACATAGTCTCGGGAGGGGTGGTTGTTGGGTTTAGGGACAAAGTCTCCATGGGGGGTGGGTGGTGGGTTTAGGGACATAGTCTCGGGGTAGTGTTGCTGGGTTTAGGGACAAAGTCTTGGGGGGTGTGGTTGTTGGGTTTTGTGACATAGTCTCGGGGGGGATGTGGTGGGTTTAGGGACATAGTCTCAGGTGTGGTGGGTGGTGGGTTTGGGACATAGTCTCGTGGGTGTGGGTTGTGGGTTTAGAGACATAGTCTCCGTGAGGGGGGTTGGTGGGTTTAGGGACATAGTCTCGGGGTGGGGGTGGTGGGTTTAGGGACAAAGTCTCGGGGGGATGGGTGTTGGGTTTAGGGACATAGTCTCGGGGGGCGTGAGTGGTGTGTTTCGCGACATAGTCTCGGGGGTGTGGGTGGTGGGTTTAAGGACGTAGTCTCCGGTGGGGTGGGTGGTTGGTTTAGTGACATTGTCTCGGTGGAGTGTGTGGTGGGTTTAGGGACGTAGTCTCCTGGGGGTGTGGGTGTTTGATTGAGCGACGTAGTCTCGGGGGGTGTGGGTGGTGGGTTTAGGGACATAGTCTCGGGGGTTGGATGGTCGGTTTAGGGACATAGTCACGTAGGGGGGTTGGTGGTGGCTTTAGGGTCATAGTCTCGGGGGGGTGGATGGTGTGTTTAGGGACATAGTCTCCGTGGGGGTGGGTGGTGGGTTTAGGGACATAGTCTCCATGGGGGTGGGTGGTGGGTTTAGGGACATAGTCTCGGGGGGGTGGGTGGTGTGTTTAGGGACATAGTCTCCGTGGGGGGTGGGTGGTGGGTTTAGGGACATATTCTCGGGGTGGGGGTGCTGGGTTTAGGGACAAAGTCTCGGGGTTGTGGGTGTTGGGTTTTGGGACGTAATCTCGGGGGGGTGGGTGGTGTGTTTAGCGACATAGTCTCCCTGGGGGTGGGTGGTGAGTTTAGGGACATAGTCTCGGTGTGGGGGTGGTTGGTTTAGGGACAAAGTCTCGGGGGGGTGGGTGTTGAGTTTAGGGACATTGTCTCGGGGGGGTGGGTGCTGGGTTTAGGGACATAGTCTCGGGGGGCTTGGTGGTGGGTTTAGGGAAATAGTCTCAGGGATGTGGGATGTGGGTTTACTGACGTAGTCTCAGGTGGGGTGGGTCGTGGGTTTGGGACATAGTCTCGGGGGTGGTGTGTGGTGGGTTTAGGGACATAGTCTCGGGGGTTGGGTGGTGGGTTTAGGGACATAGTCTCCGTGGGGGTGGGTGGTTGGTTTAGGGACATAGTCACCGTGGGTGTGGGTGGTGGGTTTAGGGACATAGTCTCGGGGTGGGGGTGGTGGGTTTAGGGACAAAGCCTCGGGGGGGTGGGTGTTGGTTTTAGGGACATAGTCTCGGGGAGTGGGTGGTGGGTTTAGGGACATAGTCTAAGTGGGGGTGGGTGGTGGGTTTAGGGACATAGTCTCGGGGGGGTGGGTGGTGGGTTTAGGGACATAGTCTCCATGGGGGGTGGGTGGTTTGTTTAGGGACATATTCTCGGGGTGGGGGTGCTGGGTTTAGGGACAAAGTCTCGTGGCGGGGGGGGTGTTGGGTTTTGGGACATAGTCTCGGGGGAGGTGTGATGGGTTTAGGGACATAGTCTAGGGTGTGGTGGGTGGCGGGTTTAGTGACATAGTCTCGGGGGGCATGTGTGGTGGGTTTAGGGACACAGTCTCGGGGGGATTGGGGGCGTGGGTGGTGGGTTTAGGGACACAGTCTCGGAGGGTGGGGGTGTGGGTGGTGGGTTTAGGGACACAGTTGCGGGGGGTGGGGGCTTGTGTGGTGTGTTTAGGGACACCTTCTAGGGGTGGTGAGTGGTCGGTTTAGGGACATAGTCTCGGGGGGGTGTGATGGGTTTAGGGACATAGTCTCGGGGGTGGTGGGTGGTGGGTTTAGGGACATAGTCTCGGTGTGGGGGTGCTGGGTTTAGGGACAAAGTCTCGGGGGGTGTGGGTGTTGGGTTTTGGGACATAGTCTCGGTGGTGCGTGGTGGGTTTAGGGACATATTCTCGGGAGTGGTGCATGGTGGGTTTGAGACATAGTCTCGGGGGTGTGGGTGGTGGGTTTAGGGACATAGTCTCGGGGTTGTGGGTTGTGGGTTTAGGGACATAGACTCTGGGGTGTGTGGTGGGTTTAGGGACATAATCTCGGGTGTGGTGGGTGTTGGGTTTCGGACATAGTCTCGGGGTGTCGGTGGTGTGTTTAGGGACATAGTCTCCATGAGGGTGGGTGGTGGGTTTAGGGACATAGTCTCAGGGTGGGTGTGGTGGGTTCAGGGACAAAGTCTCGGGGGGGTGGTTGTTGGGTTTAGGGACATAGTCTCGGGGAGGTGGGTGTTGGGTTTAGGGACACAGTCTCGGGGGGGTGGGTGGTGGGTTTAGGGACATAGTCTCGGGGGGGTGGGTGGTGGGTTTAGGGACATAGTCTCCGTGGGTGTGGGTGGTGGGTTTAGGAACATAGTCTTGGGGGTGTGGGTGGTGGTTTTAGGGACATAGTCTCGGGGTGGTGGGTGGTTGGTTTAGGGACATAGTCTCGGGGTGCGGTTGGTGGGTTTAGGGACATAGTCTCGGCGGTGTGCGTTTTGGGTTTAGGGACATAGTCTCCGTGGGGGTGGGTGGTGAGTGTAGGGACATAGTCTCGGGGTGGGGGTGGTGGGTTTAGGGACATAGTCTCGGGGGGCATGGGTGGTGGGTTTAGGGACATAGTCTCGGGGGTGTTGGTTGTGGGTTTACGGACGTAGTCTCGGGTGAGGTGGATGGTGGGTTTAGTCACATTGTCTCGGTGGTGTGGGTGGTGGGTTTAGGGACTTAGTCTTCGGTGGGTGTGGGTGTTTGATTTCGCGACGTAGTCTCGCGGGGGGTGGGTGGTGGGTTTAGGGACATAGTCTCAGGGATTGGGTGTTGGGTTTCGGACATAGTCTCGGGGGGGTGGGTGGTGGGTTTAGGGACATAGTCTCGGGTGTGGTGGGTGTTGGGTTTTGGGACATAGTCTCGGGGGTGCGTGGTGGGTTTAGGGACATATTCTCGGGTGTGGTGCGTGGTGGGTTTGAGACATAGTCTCGGGGGTGTGGGTGGTGGGTTTAGGGACATAGTCTCGGGGTTGTGGGTTGTGGGTTTAGGGACATAGTCTCCGTGGGGGTGGGTGGTGGGTTTTGGGACACAATCTCGGTGTGGTCGGGGCGTGGGGGGTGGGTTTAGGGACACAGTCTCGGTGGGGTGTGATGGGTTTAGGGACATAGTCTCGGGGGTGGTGGGTGGTGGGTTTAGGGACGTAGTCTCGGGGGGCATGGGTGGTGGGTTCAGGGACAGAGTCTCTGGGGTGTGGGTGGTGCGTTTAAGGACGTAGTCTCGGGTGGGGTGGGTGGTGGGTTTAGGGACATTGTCTTGGTGGAGTGGGTGGAGGGTTTAGGGACGTAGTCTCCGGGGGGTGTGGGTGTTTGGTTTAGCGACGTAGTCTCTGGGGTGGGTGTTGGGTTTAGGGACATAGTCTCGGGGTGGGGGTGGGGGGTTTAGGGACAAAGTCTCGGGGGGGTGGTTGTTGGGTTTAGGGATATAGTCCCTGGGGGGTGTGCTGGGTTTAGGGACATAGTCTCGGGAATGGTGGGTGTTGGGTTTCGGACATAGTCTCGGGGGGGTGGGTGGTGTGTTTAGGGACATAGTCTCGGGGGGGGTGGGTGGTGGGTTTAGGGACATAGTCTCGGGGGGGTGGGTGGTGGGTTTAGGGACATAGTCTCGGGGGGCGTGGGTGGTGGGTTTAGGGACATAGTCTCGGGGTGGTGGGGGGTGGGTTGAGGGACATAGTCTCGGGGGGGTGGGTGGTGGGTTGAGGGACATAGTCTCGGGGGGGGTGTGTGGTGGGTTTAGGGACATAGTCTCGGTGTGGGTGGTGGGTTTAGGGACATAGTCTCGGGTGGGGTGGGTGGTGGGTTTAGGGACATTGTATTGGTGGAGTGGGTGGAGGGTTTAGGGACGTAGTCTCTGGGGGGTGTGGGTGTTTGGTTTAGCGAAGTAGTCTCGGGGGTGGTTGTTGGGTTTAGGGACATAGTCTCGGTGTGGGGGTGCTGGGTTTAGGGACAAAGTCTCGGGGGGGGTGGGTGTTGGGTTTTGGGACATAGTCTCGGGGGTGCGTGGTGGGTTTAGGGACATAGTCTCGGGAGTGGTGCGTGGTGGGTTTGAGACATAGTCTCGGCGGTGTGGGTGGTGGGTTTAGGGACATAGTCTCGGGGTTGTGGGTTTTGGGTTTAGGGACATAGTCTCCGTGGGGGTGGGTGGTGGGTTTAGGGACACAATCTCGGTGTGGTCGGGGCGTGGGGGGTGGGTTTAGGGACACAGTCTCGGGGCGATTGCGGGCGTCGGTGGTGGGTTTAGGGACATAGTCTCGGGGGTGTCGGGGCGTTCGTGGTTGGTTTAGGGACACAGTCTCGGGGGGATTGGGGGCGTGGGTGGTGGGTTTAGGGACACAGTCTCGGAGGGTGGGGGTGTGGGTGGTGGGTTTAGGGACACAGTTGCGGGGGGTGGGGGATTGTGTGGTGTGTTTAGGGACACCTTCTAGGGATGGTGAGTGGTCGGTTTAGGGACATAGTCTCGGGGGGGTGTGATGGGTTTAGGGACATAGTCTCGGGGGTGGTGGGTGGTGGGTTTAGGGACATAGTCTCGGTGTGGGGGTGCTGGGTTTAGGGACAAAGTCTCGGGGGGTGTGGGTGTTGGGTTTTGGGACATAGTCTCGGTGGTGCGTGGTGGGTTTAGGGACATATTCTCGGGAGTGGTGCGTGGTGGGTTTGAGACATAGTCTCGGGGGTGTGGGTGGTGGGTTTAGGGACATAGTCTCGGGGTTGTGGGTTGTGGGTTTAGGGACATAGTCTCCGTGGGGGTGGGTGGTGGGTTTTGGGACACAATCTCGGTGTGGTCGGGGCTTGGGGGGTGGGTTTAGGGACACAGTCTCGGGGGGGTGTGATGGGTTTAGGGACATAGTCTCGGGGGTGGTGGGTGGTGGGTTTAGGGACGTAGTTTCGGGGGGCATGGGTGGTGGGTTCAGGGACAGAGTCTCTGGGGTGTGGGTGGTGGGTTTAGGGACGTAGTCTCGGGTGGGGTGGGTGGTGGGTTTAGGGACATTGTCTTGGTGGAGTGGGTGGAGGGTTTAGGGACGTAGTCTCCGGGGGGTGTGGGTGTTTGGTTTAGCGACGTAGTCTCTGGGGTGGGTGTTGGGTTTAGGGACATAGTCTCGGGGTGCGTTGGTGGGTTTAGGGACAAAGTCTCGGGGGGGTGGTTGTTGGGTTTAGGGATATAGTCCATGGGGGGTGTGGTGGGTTTAGGGACATAGTCTCGGGAGTGGTGCGTGGTGGGTTTGAGACATAGTCTCGGCGGTGTGGGTGGTGGGTTTAGGGACATAGTCTCGGGGTTGTGGGTTTTGGGTTTAGGGACATAGTCTCCGTGGGGGTGGGTGGTGGGTTTAGGGACACAATCTCGGTGTGGTCGGGGCGTGGGGGGTGGGTTTAGGGACACAGTCTCAGGGCGATTGCGGGCGTCGGTGGTGGGTTTAGGGACATAGTCTCGGGGGTGTTGGGGCGTTCGTGGTTGGTTTAGGGACACAGTCTCGGGGGGGTGGGGGCGTGGATGGTGGGTTTAGGGACACAATCTCGGGGGGATTGGGGGCGTGGGTGGTGGGTTTAGGGACACAGTCTCGGAGAGTGGGGGTGTGGGTGGTGTGTTTAGGGACACAGTTGCGGGGGGTGGGGGCTTGTGTGGTGTGTTTAGGGACACAGTCTAGGGGTGGTGAGTGGTCGGTTTAGGGACATAGTCTCGGGGGGGTGTGATGGGTTTAGGGACATAGTCTCGGGGGTGGTGGGTGGTGGGTTTAGGGACATAGTCTCGGGGGGGTGGGTGTTGGGTTTAGGGACAAAGTCTCCATGAGGGGTGGGTGGTGGGTTTAGGGACATAGTCTCGGGGTTGTGGGTTGTGGGTTTAGGGACATAGTCTCCGTGGGGGTGGGTGGTGGGTTTAGGGACACAATCTCGGTGTGGTCGGGGTGTGGGGGGTGGGTTTAGGGACACAGTCTCGGGGCGATTGCGGGCGTCGGTGGTGGGTTTAGGGGCATAGTCTCGGGGGTGTCGGGGCGTTCGTGGTTGGTTTAGGGACACTGTCTCGGGGTGTGGGGGCGTGGATGGTGGGTTTAGGGACACAATCTCGGTGGGATTGGGGCCATGGGTGGTGGGTTTATGGACACAGTCTCGGGGGAGTGGGGGCGTGGTGGTGGGTTTAGGGACACAGTTGCGGAAGTGGTGGGGGCTTGTGTGGAGGGTTTAGGGACACAGTCTCGGAGGGTGGGGGTGTGGGTGGTGGGTTTAGGGACACAGTTGCGGGGGGTGGGGGCTTGTGTGGTGTGTTTAGGGACACAGTCTAGGGGTGGTGAGTGGTCGGTTTAGGGACATACTCTCGGGGGGGTGTGATGGGTTTAGGGACATAGTCTCGGGGGTGGTGGGTGGTGGGTTTAGGGACATAGTCTCAGGGTGGTGGGTGTTGGGTTTAGGGACAAAGTCTCCATGGGGGGTGGGTGGTGGGTTTAGGGACATAGTCTCGGGGGTGTGGGTAGTGGGTTTACGGATGTGGTCTCAGGTGGGGTGGGTGGTTGGTTTAGTGACATTGTCTCGGTGGAGTGGGTGGTGGTTTTCGGGACCTAGTCTCCGCGGGGTGTGGGTGTTTGATTGAGCGACGTAGTCTCGGGGAGTGTGGGTGGTGGGTTTAGGGACATAGTCTCGGGGGTTGTGGGTGGCGGCTTTAGGGACATAGTCTCCGTGGGGGTGGGTGGTGGGTTTAGGGACATAGTCTCCATGGAGGGTGGGTGGTGGGTTTAGGGACATAGTCTCGGGGGGTGGTTGGTAGGTTTAGGGACATAGTCTCGGGGGGGTGGGTGGTGGGTTTAGGGACATAGTCTCCGTGGGTGTGGGTGGTGGGTTTAGGAAATAGTCCCGGGGGTGTGGGTGGTGGGTTTAGGGACATACTCTCGGGGTGGTGCTTGGTTGGTTTAGGGACATAGTCTCGGGGTGGGGTTGGTGGGTTTAGGGACATAGTCTCGGCGGGGTGGGTTTTGCGTTTAGGTACATAGTCTCCGTGGGGGTGGGTGGTGAGTTTAGGGACATAGTCTCGGGGTGGGTGTGGTGTTTTTAGGGACATAGTCTCGGGGGGCATGGGTGGTGGGTTTAGGAACATAGTCTCGGGGGTGTTGGTTGTGGGTTTACGGATGTAGTCTCGGGTGGGGTGGATGGTGGGTTTAGTGACATTGTCTCGGTGGAGTGGGTGGTGGGTTTAGGGACGTAGTCTTCGGGGGGTGTGGGTGTTTGATTTCGCAACGTAGTCTCGCGGGGGGTGGGTGGTGGGTTTAGGGACATATTCTCAGGGATTGGGTGGTGGGTTTAGGGACATAGTCTCGGTGGGCTGGGTGGTGGGTTTGGGACAGAGTCTCGGGAGTGGTGGGTGGTGGGTTTAGGGACATAGTCTCGGGGGTTGGGTGGTGGGTGTAGGGACATAGTCTCCGTGGGGGTGGGAGGTTTGTTTAGGGTCATAGTCTCCTTGGGATGGGTGGTGGGTTATGGAACATAGTCTCGGGGTGGGGGTGGTGGGTTTAGGGACAAAGCCTCGGGGGGGGGTGGGTGTTGGGTTTAGGGACATAGTCTCGGGGGGGTGGGTGTTGGGTTTAGGGACAAAGTCTCCATGAGGGGTGGGTGGTGGGTTTAGGGACAAAGTCTCGGTGGGGGGTGGGTGTTGGGTTTTGGGACATAGTCTCGGGGGTGTGTGGTGGGTTTAGGGACATTATCTCGGGAGTGGTGGGTGGTGGGTTTAGGGACATAGTCTCGGGGTTGTGGGTTGTGGGTTTAGGGTCATAGTCTCCGTGGGGGTGGGTGGTGGGTTTAGGGACACAATCTCGGTGTGGTCGGGGTGTGGGGGGTGGGTTTAGGGACACAGTCTCGGGGCGATTGCGGGCGTCGGTGGTGGGTTTAGGGGCATAGTCTCGGGGGTGTCGGGGCGTTCGTGGTTGGTTTAGGGACACAGTCTCGGGGGGGTGGGGGCGTGGATGGTGGGTTTAGGGACACAATCTCGGTGGGATTGGGGCCGTGGGTGGTGGGTTTATGGACACATTCTCGGGGGAGTGGGGGCGTGGGTGGTGGGTTTAGGGACACAGTTGCGGAAGGGGTGGGGGCTTGTGTGGAGGGTTTAGGGACACAGTCTCGGAGGGTGGGCGTGTGGGTGGTGGGTTTAGGGACACAGTTGCGGGGGATGGGGGCTTGTGTGGTGTGTTTAGGGACACAGTCTGGGGTGGTGAGTGGTCGGTTTAGGGACATAGTCTCGGGGGTGGTGGGTGGTGGGTTTAGGGACATAGTCTCGGGGTAGTGGGTGTTGGGTTTAGGGACAAAGTCTCCATGGGGGGTGGGTGGTGGGTTTAGGGACATAGTCTCGGGGTGGGGGTGGTGGGTTTAGGGACAAAGTCTCAGGGGATGGGTGTTGGGTTTAGGGACATAGTCTCGGGGGGTGGGTAGTGGGTTTAGGGACATAGTCTCGGGGGGGTGTGAGTGGTGGGTTTCGCGACATAGTCTCGGGGGTGTGGGTAGTGGGTTTACGGATGTGGTCTCAGGTGGGGTGGGTGGTTGGTTTAGTGACATTGTCTCGGTGGAGTGGGTGGTGGGTTTAGGGACCTAGTCGCCGGGGGGTGTGGGTGTTTGATTGAGCGACGTAGTCTCGGGTGGTGTGGGTGGTGGGTTTAGGGACATAGTCTCGGGGGTGGTGGGTGGCGGCTTTAGGGACATAGTCTCCGTGGGGGTGGGTGGTGGGTTTAGGGACATAGTCTCCATGGGGGTGGGTGGTGGGTTTAGGGACATAGTCTCGGGGGCTGGTTGGTACTTTTAGGGACATAGTCTCGGGGGGGTGGGTGGTGGGTTTAAGGACATAGTCTCCGTGGGTGTAGGTGGTGGGTTTGGGACAGAGTCTCGGAGGTGGTGGGTGGTGGGTTTAGGGACATAGTCTCGGGGGTTGGGTGTTGGGTTTAGGGACATAGTCTCCGTGGGTGTGGGAGGTTGGTTTAGGGACATAGTCTCCTGGGGATGGGTGGTGGGTTATGGAACATAGTCTCGGGGTGGGAGTGGTGGGTTTAGGGACAAAGCCTCGGGGGGGGGGTGGGTGTTGGGTTTAGGGACATAGTCTCGGGGGGCTGTGGTGGGTTTAGGGATATAGTCTCGGGGGTGGAGGGTGGTGGATTTAGGGACATAGTCTAGGTGGGCTGGGAGGTGGGTTTGGGGACATAGTCTCGGGGGGGTGGGTGGTGGGTTTAGGGACATAGTCTCCGTGGGGGTGGGTGGTGGGTTTAGGGACATAGTCTCGGGGTGGTGGGTGCTTGGTTTAGGGACATAGTCTCGGGGTGGGGTTGGTGGGTTTAGGGACAAAGTCTCAGGGGGGTGGGTGGTGGGTTTAGGGACATAGTCTCGGCGGTGTGGGTTTTGCGTTTAGGGACATAGTCTCCGTGGGGGTGGGTGGTGAGTTTAGGGACATAGTCTCGGTGTGGGTGTGGTGGGTTTAGGGACATAGTCTCGGGGGGGCATGGGTGGTGGGTTTAGGAACATAGTCTCGGGGGTGTTGGTTGTTGGTTTACGGACGTAGTCTCGGGTGGGGTGGATGGTGGGTTTAGTGACATTGTCTCGGTGGAGTGGGTGGTGGGTTTAGGGACGTAGTCTTCGGGGGGTGTGGGTGTTTGATTTCGCAACGTAGTCTCGCGGGGGGTGGGTGGTGGGTTTAGGGACATATTCTCGGGGATTGGGTGGTGGGTTTAGGGACATAGTTTCGGTGGGCTGGGTGGTGGGTTTGGGACAGAGTCTCGGGAGTGGTGGGTGGTGGGTTTAGGGACATAGTCTCGGGGGTTGGGTGGTGGGTATAGGGACATAGTCTCCGTGGGGGTGGGAGGTTGGTTTAGGGTCATAGTCTCCTTGGGATGGGTGGTGGGTTATGGAACATAGTCTCGGGGTGAGGGTGGTGGGTTTAGGGACAAAGCCTCGGGAGGGGGTGGGTGTTGGGTTTAGGGACATAGTCTCGGGGGGCTGTGGTGGGTTTAGGGATATAGTCTCGGGGGTGGAGGGTGGTGGATTTAGGGACATAGTCTCGGTGGGCTGGGTGGTGGGTTTGGGGACATAGTCTCGGGGGGGTGGGTGGAGGGTTTAGGGACATAGTCTCCGTGGGGGCGGGTGGTGGGTTTAGGGACATAGTCTCGGGGGGGGTGGTTGGTGGGTTTAGGGACATAGTCTCGGGGGTGTGGGTGGTCGGTTTAGGGACACAGTCTCCGTGGGGGTGGGTGGTGGGTTTAGGGACTTATTCTCGGGGTGGGTGTGGTGGGTTTAGGGACATAGTCTCGGGGGGGTGGGTGGTGGGTTTAGGGACATAGTCTCTGGGGTGTGGGTGGTGGGTTTAGGGACGTAGTCTCGGGTGGGGTGGGTGATGGGTTTAGGGATATTGTCTTGGTGGAGTGGGTGGAGGGTTTAGGGACGTAGTCTCCGGGGGGTGTGGGTGTTTGGTTTAGCGATGTAGTCTCGGTGTTGGGTGTTGGGTTTCGGACATAGTCTCGGGGGGGTGGGTGGTGGGTTTAGGGACATAGTCACGGGGGGGTGGCTGTTGGGTTTAGGGACATAGTCTAGGGGGGGTGTGATGGGTTTAGGGACATAGTCTCGGGAGGGGTGGTTGTTGGGTTTAGGGACAAAGTCTCCATGGGGGGTGGGTGGTGGGTTTAGGGACATAGTCTCGGGGTAGTGTTGCTGGGTTTAGGGACAAAGTCTTGGGGGGTGTGGTTGTTGGGTTTTGTGACATAGTCTCGGGGGGGATGTGGTGGGTTTAGGGACATAGTCTCAGGTGTGGTGGGTGGTGGGTTTGGGACATAGTCTCGTGGGTGTGGGTTGTGGGTTTAGAGACATAGTCTCCGTGAGGGGGGTTGGTGGGTTTAGGGACATAGTCTCGGGGTGGGGGTGGTGGGTTTAGGGACAAAGTCTCGGGGGGATGGGTGTTGGGTTTAGGGACATAGTCTCGGGGGGGCGTGAGTGGTGGGTTTCGCGACATAGTCTCGGGGGTGTGGGTGGTGGGTTTACGGACGTAGTCTCCGGTGGGGTGGGTGGTTGGTTTAGTGACATTGTCTCGGTGGAGTGTGTGGTGGGTTTAGGGACGTAGTCTCCTGGGGGTGTGGGTGTTTGATTGAGCGACGTAGTCTCGGGGGGTGTGGGTGGTGGGTTTAGGGACATAGTCTCGGGGGTTGGATGGTCGGTTTAGGGACATAGTCACGTAGGGGGGTTGGTGGTGGCTTTAGGGTCATAGTCTCAGGGGGGTGGATGGTGTGTTTAGGGACATAGTCTCCGTGGGGGTGGGTGGTGGGTTTAGGGACATAGTCTCCATGGGGGTGGGTGGTGGGTTTAGGGACATAGTCTCGGGGGGGTGGGTGGTGTGTTTAGGGACATAGTCTCCGTGGGGGGTGGGTGGTGGGTTTAGGGACATATTCTCGGGGTGGGGGTGCTGGGTTTAGGGACAAAGTCTCAGGGGGGTGGGTGGTGGGTTTAGGGACATAGTCTCGGCGGTGTGGGTTTTGCGTTTAGGGACATAGTCTCCGTGGGGGTGGGTGGTGAGTTTAGGGACATAGTCTCGGTGTGGGTGTGGTGGGTTTAGGGACATAGTCTCGGGGGGGCATGGGTGGTGGGTTTAGGAACATAGTCTCGGGGGTGTTGGTTGTTGGTTTACGGACGTAGTCTCGGGTGGGGTGGATGGTGGGTTTAGTGACATTGTCTCGGTGGAGTGGGTGGTGGGTTTAGGGACGTAGTCTTCGGGGGGTGTGGGTGTTTGATTTCGCAACGTAGTCTCGCGGGGGGTGGGTGGTGGGTTTAGGGACATATTCTCGGGGATTGGGTGGTGGGTTTAGGGACATAGTTTCGGTGGGCTGGGTGGTGGGTTTGGGACAGAGTCTCGGGAGTGGTGGGTGGTGGGTTTAGGGACATAGTCTCGGGGGTTGGGTGGTGGGTATAGGGACATAGTCTCCGTGGGGGTGGGAGGTTGGTTTAGGGTCATAGTCTCCTTGGGATGGGTGGTGGGTTATGGAACATAGTCTCGGGGTGGGGGTGGTGGGTTTAGGGACAAAGCCTCGGGAGGGGGTGGGTGTTGGGTTTAGGGACATAGTCTCGGGGGGCTGTGGTGGGTTTAGGGATATAGTCTCGGGGGTGGAGGGTGGTGGATTTAGGGACATAGTCTCGGTGGGCTGGGTGGTGGGTTTGGGGACATAGTCTCGGGGGGGTGGGTGGAGGGTTTAGGGACATAGTCTCCGTGGGGGCGGGTGGTGGGTTTAGGGACATAGTCTCGGGGGGGGTGGTTGGTGGGTTTAGGGACATAGTCTCGGGGGTGTGGGTGGTCGGTTTAGGGACACAGTCTCCGTGGGGGTGGGTGGTGGGTTTAGGGACTTATTCTCGGGGTGGGTGTGGTGGGTTTAGGGACATAGTCTCGGGGGGGTGGGTGGTGGGTTTAGGGACATAGTCTCTGGGGTGTGGGTGGTGGGTTTAGGGACGTAGTCTCGGGTGGGGTGGGTGATGGGTTTAGGGATATTGTCTTGGTGGAGTGGGTGGAGGGTTTAGGGACGTAGTCTCCGGGGGGTGTGGGTGTTTTGGTTTAGCGACGTAGTCTCGGTGTTGGGTGTTGGGTTTCGGACATAGTCTCGGGGGGGTGGGTGGTGGGTTTAGGGACATAGTCACGGGGGGGTGGCTGTTGGGTTTAGGGACATAGTCTAGGGGGGGTGTGATGGGTTTAGGGACATAGTCTCGGGAGGGGTGGTTGTTGGGTTTAGGGACAAAGTCTCCATGGGGGGTGGGTGGTGGGTTTAGGGACATAGTCTCGGGGTAGTGTTGCTGGGTTTAGGGACAAAGTCTTGGGGGGTGTGGTTGTTGGGTTTTGTGACATAGTCTCGGGGGGGATGTGGTGGGTTTAGGGACATAGTCTCAGGTGTGGTGGGTGGTGGGTTTGGGACATAGTCTCGTGGGTGTGGGTTGTGGGTTTAGAGACATAGTCTCCGTGAGGGGGGTTGGTGGGTTTAGGGACATAGTCTCGGGGTGGGGGTGGTGGGTTTAGGGACAAAGTCTCGGGGGGATGGGTGTTGGGTTTAGGGACATAGTCTCGGGGGGCGTGAGTGGTGGGTTTCGCGACATAGTCTCGGGGGTGTGGGTGGTGGGTTTACGGACGTAGTCTCCGGTGGGGTGGGTGGTTGGTTTAGTGACATTGTCTCGGTGGAGTGTGTGGTGGGTTTAGGGACGTAGTCTCCTGGGGGTGTGGGTGTTTGATTGAGCGACGTAGTCTCGGGGGGTGTGGGTGGTGGGTTTAGGGACATAGTCTCGGGGGTTGGATGGTCGGTTTAGGGACATAGTCACGTAGGGGGGTTGGTGGTGGCTTTAGGGTCATAGTCTCAGGGGGGTGGATGGTGTGTTTAGGGACATAGTCTCCGTGGGGGTGGGTGGTGGGTTTAGGGACATAGTCTCCATGGGGGTGGGTGGTGGGTTTAGGGACATAGTCTCGGGGGGGTGGGTGGTGTGTTTAGGGACATAGTCTCCGTGGGGGGTGGGTGGTGGGTTTAGGGACATATTCTCGGCGTGGGGGTGCTGGGTTTAGGGACAAAGTCTCGGGGTTGTGGGTGTTGGGTTTTGGGACGTAATCTCGGGGGGGTGGGTGGTGTGTTTAGCGACATAGTCTCCCTGGGGGTGGGTGGTGAGTTTAGGGACATAGTCTCGGTGTGGGGGTGGTTGGTTTAGGGACAAAGTCTCGGGGGGGTGGGTGTTGAGTTTAGGGACATTGTCTCGGGGGGGTGGGTGCTGGGTTTAGGGACATAGTCTCGGGGGGCTTGGTGGTGGGTTTAGGGAAATAGTCTCAGGGATGTGGGATGTGGGTTTACTGACGTAGTCTCAGGTGGGGTGGGTCGTGGGTTTGGGACATAGTCTCGGGGGTGGTGTGTGGTGGGTTTAGGGACATAGTCTCGGGGGTTGGGTGGTGGGTTTAGGGACATAGTCTCCGTGGGGGTGGGTGGTTGGTTTAGGGACATAGTCACCGTGGGTGTGGGTGGTGGGTTTAGGGACATAGTCTCGGGGTGGGGGTGGTGGGTTTAGGGACAAAGCCTCGGGGGGGTGGGTGTTGGTTTTAGGGACATAGTCTCGGGGAGTGGGTGGTGGGTTTAGGGACATAGTCTAAGTGGGGGTGGGTGGTGGGTTTAGGGACATAGTCTCGGGGGGGTGGGTGGTGGGTTTAGGGACATAGTCTCCATGGGGGGTGGGTGGTTTGTTTAGGGACATATTCTCGGGGTGGGGGTGCTGGGTTTAGGGACAAAGTCTCGTGGCGGGGGGGGGTGTTGGGTTTTGGGACATAGTCTCGGGGGAGGTGTGATGGGTTTAGGGACATAGTCTAGGGTGTGGTGGGTGGTGGGTTTAGTGACATAGTCTCGGTGGGCATGTGTGGTGGGTTTAGGGACATAGTCTCGGGGGTGTGGGTTGTGGGTTTACGGACGTAGTCTCGGGTGGGGTGGGTGATGGGTTTAGTGACATTGTCTCGGTGGAGTGCGTGGTGGGTTTAGGGACGAAGTCTTCGGGAGGTGTGGGTGTTTGATTTCGCGACGCTATCTCGCGGGGGGTGGGTGGTGGGTTTAGGGACATAGTCTCGGTGGGCTGGGTGGTGGGTTTGGGACATAGTCTCGGGGGTTGGGTGGTGGGTTTAGGGACATAGTCTCCGTGGGGGAGGGAGGTTCGTTTAGGGACATAGTCTCCTGGGTGTGGGTGGTGGGTTTTGGGACATAGTCTCGGGGTGGGGGGTGGTGGCTTTAGGGACAAAGCCTCGGGGGTGTGTGTGTTGGGTTTAGGGACATAGTCTCGGTGGGGTGTGGTGGGTTTAGGGACATAGTCTCGGGGGTGGTGGGTGGTAGATTTAGGGACATAGTCTCGGTGGGCTGGGTGGTGGGTTTGGGGACATAGTCTCGGCGGGGTGGGGGGTGGGTTTAGGGACATAGTCTCCGTGGGGGTGGGTGGTGGGTTTAGGGACATAGTCTCGGGGGGTGGTTGGTAGGTTTAGGGACATAGTCTCGGGGGGGGTGGGTGGTGGGTTTAGGGACATAGTCTCGGGGGTATGGGTGGTGGGTTTAGGGACATAGTCTTGGGGGTGTGGGTGGTGGGTTTAGGGACATAGTCTCGGGGTGGTGGGTGGTTGGTTTCGGGACATAGTCTCGGGGTGGGGTTGGTGGGTTTAGGGACAAAGTCTCAGGGGGGTGGGTGGTGGGTTTAGGGACATAGTCTCGGCGGTGTGGATTTTGGGTTTAGGGACATAGTCTCCGTGGGGGTGGGTGCTGGGTTATGGAACATAGTCTCGGGGTGGGGGGTGGTGGGTTTAGGGACAAAGCCTCGGGGGGGGTGGGTGTTGGGTTTAGGGACATAGTCTCGGGGGGCTGTGGTGGATTTAGGGACATATTCTCGGTGGGCTGGGTGGTGGGTTTAGGGACATAGTCTCCATGGGGGTGGGTGGTGGGTTTAGGGACATAGTCTCGGGGTGGGTGTGGTGGGTTTAGGGACAAAGTCTCGGGGGGGTGGGTGTTGGGTTTAGGGACATAGTCTCGGGGGGGTGGGTGTTGGGTTTAGGGACATAGTCTCGGTGTGGGGGTGCTGGGTTTAGGGACAAAGTCTCGGGTGTGGTGGGTGTTGCGTTTCGGACATAGTCTCAGGGGGGTGGGTGGTGGATTTAGGGACAGTCTCGGGGGGGTGGGTGGTGGGTTTAGGGACATAGTCTCCATGGGCGTTGGGTGGTTTGTTTAGGGACATATTCTCGGGGTGGGGGTGCTGGGTTTAGGGACAAAGTCTCGTGGCGGGGGGGGTGTTGGGTTTTGGGACATAGTCTCGGGGGAGGTGTGATCGGTTTAGGGACATAGTCTAGGGTGTGGTGGGTGGTGGGTTTAGTGACATAGTCTCGGGGGGCATGTGTGATGGGTTTAGGGACATAGTCTCGGGGGTGTGGGTTGTGGGTTTACGGACGTAGTCTCGGGTGGGGTGGGTGATGGGTTTAGTGACATTGTCTCGGTGGAGTGGGTGGTGGGTTTAGGGACGAAGTCTTCGGGAGGTGTGGGTGTTTGATTTCGCGATGCAGTCTCGCGGGGGGTGGGTGGTGGGTTTAGGGACATAGTCTCGGTGGGCTGGGTGGTGGGTTTGGGACATAGTCTCGGGGGTGGTGGATGGTGGGTTTAGGGACATAGTCTCGGGGGTTGGGTGGTGGGTTTAGGGACATAGTCTCCGTGGGGGAGGGAGGTTCGTTTAGGGACATAGTCTCCTAGGTGTGGGTGGTGGGTTTTGGTACATAGTCTCGGGGTGGGGGTGGTGGCTTTAGGGACAAAGCCTCGGGGGTGTGTGTGTTGGGTTTAGGGACATAGTCTCGGTGGGGTGTGGTGGGTTTAGGGACATAGTCTCGGGGGTGGTGGGTGGTAGATTTAGGGACATAGTCTCGGTGGGCTGGGTGGTGGGTTTGGGGACATAGTCTCGGCGGGGTGGGGGGTGGGTTTAGGGACATAGTCTCCGTGGGGGTGGGTGGTGGGTTTAGGGACATAGTCTCGGGCGGTGGTTGGTAGGTTTAGGGACATAGTCTCGGGGGGGGTGGGTGGTGGGTTTAGGGACATAGTCTCGGGGGTATGGGTGGTGGGTTTAGGGACATAGTCTCGGGGGTGTGGGTGGTGGGTTTAGGGACATAGTCTCGGGGTGGTGGGTGGTTGGTTTCGGGACATAGTCTCGGGGTGGGGTTGGTGGGTTTAGGGACAAAGTCTCAGGGGGGTGGGTGGTGGGTTTAGGGACATAGTCTCGGCGGTGTGGATTTTGGGTTTAGGGACATAGTCTCCGTGGGGGTGGGTGCTGGGTTATGGAACATAGTCTCGGGGTGGGGGTGGTGGGTTTAGGGACAAAGCCTCGGGGGGTGTGGGTGTTGGGTTTAGGGACATAGTCTCGGGGGGCTGTGGTGGATTTAGGGACATAGTCTCGGTGGGCTGGGTGGTGGGTTTGGGGACATAGTCTCGGGGGGCGTGGGTTGGGGGTTTAGGGACATAGTCTCCATGGGGGTGGGTGGTGGCTTTAGGGACATAGTCTCGGGGTGGGTGTGGTGGGTTTAGGGACAAAGTCTCGGGGGGGTGGGTGTTGGGTTTAGGGACATAGTCTCGGGGAGGTGGGTGTTGGGTTTAGGGACATAGTCTCGGGGGGGTGGGTGTTGGGTTTAGGGACATAGTCTCGGTGTGGGTTTGCTGGGTTTAGGGACAAAGTCTCGGGGGTGGTGGTTGTTGGGTTTAGGGACATAGTTTCTGGGGGGTGTGGTGGGTTTAGGGACATAGTCTCAGGTGTGGTGGGTGTTGCGTTTCGGACATAGTCTCAGGGGGGTGGGTGGTGGATTTAGGGACAGTCTCGGGGGGGTGGGTGGTGGGTTTAGGGACATAGTCTCCGTGGGGGTGGGTGGTGGGTTTAGGGACATAGTCTCGGGGAGTGGTTGGTAGGTTTAGGGACATAGTCTCGGGGGGGGTGGGTGGTGGGTTTAGGGACATAGTCTCGGGGGTATGGGTGGTGGGTTTAGGGACATAGTCTCGGGGGTGTGGGTGGTGGGTTTAGGGACATAGTCTCGGGGTGGTGGGTGGTTGGTTTCGGGACATAGTCTCGGGGTGGGGTTGGTGGGTTTAGGGACAAAGTCTCAGGGGGGTGAGTGGTGGGTTTAGGGACATAGTCTCGGCGGTGTGGATTTTGGGTTTAGGGACATAGTCTCCGTGGGGGTGGGTGCTGGGTTATGGAACATAGTCTCGGGGTGGGGGTGGTGGGTTTAGGGACAAAGCCTCGGGGGGTGTGGGTGTTGGGTTTAGGGACATAGTCTCGGGGGGCTGTGGTGGATTTAGGGACATAGTCTCGGTGGGCTGGGTGGTGGGTTTGGGGACATAGTCTCAGGGGGCGTGGGTGGGGGGTTTAGGGACATAGTCTCCATGGGGGTGGGTGGTGGGTTTAGGGACATAGTCTCGGGGTGGGTGTGGTGGGTTTAGGGACAAAGTCTCGGGGGGGTGGGTGTTGGGTTTAGGGACATAGTCTCGGGGGGGTGGGTGTTGGGTTTAGGGACATAGTCTCGGTGTGGGGTTGCTGGGTTTAGGGACAAAGTCTCGGGGGTGGTGGTTGTTGGGTTTAGGGACATAGTCTCTGGGGGGTGTGGTGGGTTTAGGGACATAGTCTCGGGTGTGGTGGGTGTTGCGTTTCGGACATAGTCTCAGGGGGGTGGGTGGTGGATTTAGGACAGTCTCGGGGGGGTGGGTGGTGGGTTTAGGGACATAGTCTCCGTGGGGGTGGGTGGTGGGTTTATGGACATAGTCTCGGGGTGGTGGTTGGTGGGTTTAGGGACATAGTCTCGGGGGTGTGGTTGGTGGATTTAGGGACACAGTCTCCGTGGGGGTGGGTGGTGGTTTTAGGAACATAGTCTCGGGGGGGTGGGTGGTGGGTTTAGGGACATAGTCTCGGGGTGGGGGTGGTGGGTTTAGGGACAAAGTCTCGGGGGGTGGTTGTTGGGTTTAGGGACATAGTCTCTGGGGGGTGTGGTGGGTTTAGGGACATAGTCTCGGAGGGGGTGGGTGTTGGGTTTAGGGACATAGTCTCGGGGAGGTGGGTGTTGGGTTTAGGGACATAGTCTCGGGGGGTTGGTGGTGGGTTTAGGGACATAGTCTCGGGGGGCGTGGGTGGTGGGTTTAGAGACATTGTCTTGGTGGAGTGGGTGGAGGGTTTAGCGACGTAGTCTCGGGGGTGGGTGTTGGGTTTAGGGACATAGTCTTGGCGTGGGGGTGGTGGGTTTAGGGACAAAGTCTCGGGGGGTGGTTGTTGGGTTTAGTGACATAGTCTCTGGGGGGTGTGGTGGGTTTAGGGACATAGTCTCGGGTGTGGTGGGTGTTGGGTTTCGGACATAGTCTCAGGGGGGTGGGTGGTGGGTTTAGGGACATAGTCTCCATGAGGGTGGGCGGTGGGTTTAGGGACAAAGTCTCGTGGGGGTAGGTGTTGGGTTTAGGGACATAGTCTCGGGGATGTGGGTGTTGGGTTTAGGGACATAGTCTCGGGGGGGTGGGTGGTGGGTTTAGGGACATAGTCTCGGGGGGCGTGGTGGTGGGTTTCGGGACATAGTCTCGGGGATGTGGGTGTTGGGTTTAGGGACATAGTCTCGGGGGGGTGGGGGGTGGGTTTAGGGACATAGTCTCGGGGGGCGTGGGTGGTGGGTTTCGGGACATAGTCTCTGGGGTGTGGGTGGTGGGTTTAGGGACGTAGTCTCGGTGGTGGTGGGTGTTGGGTTTAGGGACAAAGTCTCGGGGGGTGGGTGGTCGGTTAGGAACATAGTGTCGGAGGCGGGTGGGTGGTGTGTTTAGGGACATAGTCTCACGGGTAGTGGGTGTTGTGATTAGGGACATAGTCTCGGGGGTGTGGGCGGTGGGTTTAGGGACATAGGCTCGGTTGGGGTGGGTGGTGGGTTTTGGTACATCGTCTCGGGGTGGTGGGTTGTATGTTTAGGGACATAGACTCAGGGGGGTAGGTGGTGGATTTAGAGTCATAGTCTCGGGCGGGGTGGGTGGTGGGTTTAGGGATATAGTCTCGGGGGGGTGGGTGTTGGGTTTAGGGACATAGTCTCCGGGGTGTGGTTGGTGGGTTTAGGGACATAGTCATGGGGGGAGTGGGTGGTGGGCTTAGGGACATAGTCTCGGGAGTGTGGGTGGTGAATTTAGGGACATAGTCTTGGTGGGGTGGGTGGTGGGTTTAGGGACATAGTCTCGGTGGGCGTGTTTGGTGGGTTTGGGACACAGACTCGAGGAGGAGTGGGCGTGTGTTGTGGGTTTAGGGACACAGTCACGGGGGGTGGGTGTCGTGGGTGGTGGGTTTTGTGACACAGTCTCGGGAGGGTGGGGGTGTTGGTCGTGGGATTAGGGACACCGTCTCGGGGTGGTGGGGGCGTGGGTGGTGGTTTTAGGGACACAGTCTCGGGGTGATTGGGGCGCGGGTGGTGGGTTTAGGGATACAGTCTCGGGGTGGTGGGGGCGTGGGTGGTGGTTTTAGGGACACAGTCTCGGGGTGGTGGGGGCGTGGGTGGTGGGTTTAGGGACACAGTCTCGGGGTGGTGGGGGCGTGGGTGGTGGGTTTATGGACATAGTCTCGGGGGGGTGGGGGCGTGTGAGGTGGGTTTAGGGACATAGTCTCGGTGGGCTGGGTGGTGGGTTTGGGACATAGTCTCGGGGGGGTGTGGTGGGTTTAGGGACATAGTCTCGGGTGTGGTGGGTGGTGGGTTTGAGACTTAGTCTCGGGGGTGTGGGTGGTGGGTTTAGGGACATAGACTCGGGGGTGTGGGTGGTGGGTTTACAGACGTAGTCTCGGGTGGGGTGGGTGGTGGGTTTTGGGACATTGTCTCGGTGGAGTGGGTGGTGGGTTTAGGGACGTAGTCTCCAGGCGTTGTGAGTGTTTGGTTTAGCGACGTAGTCTCGGGGGGCTGGGAGGTGCGTTTAGGGACATAGTCTCGGGGGTTGGGTGCTGGGTTTAGGGACATCGTCTCGGAGTGGGGTGGGTGGTGGGTTTAGGGACATAGTCTCGGGGGTGGTGGGTGGTGGGTTTAGGGACATAGTCTCGGGGGGGTGGGTGGTGGGTTAGGGACATAGTCTCAGGCGGGGTGAGTGTTGGGTTTAGGGACATTGTCTCGGGGGAGTGGGTGGAGGGTTTAGGGAATTAGCCTCTGGGGGGTGTGGGTGTTTGATTTAGCGATGTAGTCTCGGGGCGGGGGGGGTGGTGGGTTTAGGGACATAGTCTCGGGGGGGTGGGTGGTGGGTTTAGGGACATAGTCTCACGGGGGCTGGTTGTTTGGTTTAGGGACATAGTCTCGAGGGGGAGGGTGGTGGGTTTAGGGACATAGGCTCGGGGGGGTTGGGTGGTGGGTTTTGGGACATTGTCTCGGGGGGGTGGGTTTTGGGTTTAGGGACATCGTCTCGGGGGGGTGGGTGGTGCGTTTAGGGTCATAGTCTCGGTGTGGGTGGGTGGTGGGTTTAGGGACATAGTCTCGGGGGGGTTGGGTTGTGGGTTTAGGGACATAGTCTCCAGGGGGTGGGTGATGGGTTTAGGGAAATAGTCTCGGGGGGAGTGGGTGGTGGGCTTAGGGACACAGTCTCAGGAGGGTGGAGGCGTTGGTGGTGGGTTTTGTGACACAGTCTCAGGAGGGTGGGAGCGTGGGTCGTGGGATTAGGGACACAGTCTCGGGGGGGTGGGGGCGTGGGTGGTGGGTTGAGGGACACAGTCTCAGGGAGGGTGGGGCCGTGGGTGGTGGGTTTAGGGACATAGTCTTGGGGTGTTGGGGGTTTGTTGGGTTGAGGGACATAGTCTCGGGGGTGTGGGGTGGGTGGTGAGTTTAGCGACATAGTCTCGGGGAGGTGGGGGCATGGGTGGCGGGTTTAGGAACACAGTCTCGGGGAGATGGGGGCGTGGGTGGTGGGTTTAGGGACATAGTCTCGGGGGTGTGGCTGGTGGGTTTAGGGACATAGGCTCGGGGGGGGTGGGTGGTGGGTTTTGGGACATAGTGTCAGGGTGTGGGTGGTCTGTTTAAGGACATAGTCCCACGGGTTTGGGTGTTGGGTTTAGGGACACAATCTTGGGGTGGTGGGGGCGTGGGTGCTGGGTTTAGGGACACAGTCTCGGGGGGATTGGGGGCGTGGGTGGTGGGTTTAGGGACACAGTCTCAGGGTTGGGGGCGAAGGTGGTGGGTTTAGGGATACAGTCTCGGGGGGATTGGGGGCGTGGGTGTTGGGTTTAGGGACACAGTCTCGGGGGGGTGGGGGAGTGGATGGTGGGTTTAGGGACACAGTAGCGGGGGGGTGGGGGCCTGTGTGGTGGGTTTAGGGACACAGTCTCGGGGGTGCGGGGGCGTCAGTGGTGGGTTTAGTGACACAGTCTTGGGGGGGTGGGGGCGTGGGTGGTGGGTATAGGGACACAGTCCCGGGTGTGTGGGGGTGTTTGGCTTAGCGATGTATTCTCTGGGGGGGTGGGTGGTGGATTTAGGGACATTGGCTCGATGGAGTGGGTGGTGGGTTTAGGGACGTAGTCTCCGGGGGTTGTGGGTGTTTGGTTTAGTGACGTAGTCTCGGGCCGGGGTGGGTGGTGGGTTTAGGGACATAGTCTCGGTGGTTGGGTGGTGGGTTCAGGGACATAGTCTCGGAGGTGGGTTGGTGGTGGGTTTAGGGACATAGTCGCGGTGGGGGGTGGGTGGTGTGTTTAGGGACATAGTCTCGGAGGGGGGTGGGTGGTGTGTTTAGGGACATAGTCTCGGGCGTGTGGGCGGTGGGTTTAGGGTCTTCAGCTCGGGGGGGGGTGTGTGGTGGGTTTAGGGACATAGTCTCGGGGGAGGAGGGTGTTGGGTTTAGGGACATAGTCTCCGAGGTGTGTGTGGCGGGTTTAGGGACATAGTCATAGGGGGAGTGGGTGGTGGGCTTAGGGACATAGTCTCGGGTGTGTGGGTGGTGAGTTTAGGGACATAGTCTCGGGCGGCGTGGTTGGTGGGTTTAGGGACACAGACTCGAGGAGGTGGGGGCGTGGGTGGTGGGTTTTGTGACACAGTCTCGGGGGGGTGGGGGCGTGGGTGGTGGGGTTAGGGACGCAATCTCGGGGTGGTGGGGACGTGGGTGGTGGGTTTAGGGACACAGTCTCGGGGGGGTGGGGGCGTGGGTGATAGGCTTAGGGACACAGTTGCGGTGGGTGTGGGGGATTGTGTGGTGGGTTTAGGGACACTGTCTCAGTGTGGAGGGGGCGTGTGAGGTGGGTTTAGGGACACAGTCCCGGGGGTGGGGGCGTGTGGGGTAGGTTTAGGGACACAGTCTCGGAGTGGTGGGTGGTGGGTTTAGGGACATAGTCTCTGTGGGGGTGGGTGCTGGGTTTAGCGACATAGTCTCGGGGTGGGGGTGGTGGGTTTAGGGACATCGTCTCGGGGGGGTGGGTGGTGTGTTTAGGGACATAGTCTCGGGGGGGTGGGTGGTGTGTTAGGGACATAGTCTCGGGGGGGTGGGTGGTGGGTTTAGGGACATAGTCTCGGGGGGGTGGGTGGTGTGTTTAGGGACATAGTCTCGGGGGGGGTTGGTTGTGTGTTTAGGGACATAGTCTCGAGGTGGGTGGGTGGTGGGTATAGGGACATAGTGTCGGGCGGGTTTGGGTGGTGGGTTTAGGGACATTGTCTCGGGGGAGTGGGTGGTGGGTTTAGGGACGTAGCCTCCGGGGGTTGTGGGTGTTTGATTTAGCGATGTAGTCTCGGGGGGTGGTGGGTTTAGGAACATAGTCTCGGGGGGGGTGGGTGGTGGGTTTAGGGACATAGTTTCGGAGGGTGGTGGGTGGTGTGTTTAGGGACATAGTCTCACGGGGGGTGTTTGTTGGGTTTAGGGACATAGTCTCGGTGGGGAGGGTGGTGGGTTTAGGGACATAGTCGCGGGGGAGGAGGGTGTTGGGTTTAGGGACATAGTCTCGGGGGAGGAGGGTGTTGGGTTTAGGGACATAGTCATGGGGGGAGTGGGTGGTGGGCTTAGGGACATAGTCTCGGGTGTGTGGGTGGTGAGTTTAGGGACATTGTCTCGGGGGGGTGTGTGGTGGGTTTAGGGACATAGTCTCGGGTGTATGGGTGGTGAGTTTAGGGACATAGTCTCGGGGGGGCGTGGTTGGTGGGTTTAGGGACACAGACTCGAGGAGGTGGGGGCGTGGGTGGTGGGTTTTGTGACACAATCTCGGGAGGGTGGGGGCGTGGGTCGTGGGAATAGGGACACAGTCTCGGGGGGTGGCGGCATGGATGGTGAGGTTAGGGACGCAATCTCGGGGTGGTGGGGGCGTGGGTGGTGGGTTTGGGGACACAGTCTTGGGGGGATTGGGGGCGTGGGTGGTGGGTTTAGGGACACAGTCTCGGGGGGATTGGGGCCATAGGTGGTAGGTTTAGGAACACAGTCTCGGGGGGGTTGGGGCGTGGGTGGTGGGTTTAGGGACACAGTCTCGGGGGGGTGGGGGCATGGGTGATGGGCTTATGAACACAGTTGCGGGGGTGGTGGTGGATTGTGTGGTGGGTTTAGGGACACAGTCTCGGGGTGGAGGGGGCTTGTGAGGTGGGTTTAGGGACACAGTCCCGGGGGTGGGGGCGTGTGAGGTGGGTTTAGGGACACAGTCCCGGGGTGGTGGGGGCGTGGGTGGTTGGTTTAGGGACACAGACTCGGGGGGATTGGGGGCGTGGGTGATGTGCTTAGTGACACAGTTGCGGGGGGTGGGGGCTTGTGTGGTGTGTTTAGGGACACAGTCTAGGGGTGGTGAGTGGTGGGTTTAGGGACATAGTCTCGGGGGGGTGTGGTGGGTTTATGGACATAGTCTCGGGGGTGGTGGGTGGTGGGTTTAGGGACATAGTCTCCGTGGGGGATGGGTGGTGGGTTTAGGGACATAGTCTCAGGGTAGGGGTGCTGGGTTTAGGGACAAAGTCTTGGGGTGGGTGGGTGTTGGGTTTTGGGACATAGTCTCGGGGGGGGTGTGGGGGGTTTAGGGACATAGTATCGGGTGTGGTGGGTGGTGGGTTTAGGGACAAAGTCTCTGTGGGGGTGGGTGTTGAGTTTAGGGACATTGTCACGGGGGGGTGGGTGGTGGTTTTAGGGACATGGTCTCGGTGGGCTGGTTGGTGGGTTTGGGACACAGTCTCGGGGGTGGTGGGTGGTGGGTTTAGGGACATAGTCTCCGTGGGGTTGGGTGGTGGGTTTAGGGACATAGTCTCCGTGGGGGTGGGTGGTGGGTTTAGGGACACAATCTCGGGGGGATTGGGGGCGTGGGTGGTGGGTTTATGGACACAGTCTCGGCGGGGGTGGGGGCGTGGGTGGTGGGTTTAGGGACACAGTTGCGGAGGGGGTGGGGGCTTGTGTGGTGGGTTTAGGGACACAGTCTCGGTGGGGTGGAGGTTTGGGTGGTGTGTTTAGGGACACAGTCTCGGGGGGATTGGGGGCGTGGGTGATGGGCTTAGTGACAGAGTTGCGGGGTCGTGGGGGCTTGTGTGGTGTGTTTAGGGACACAGTCTAGGGGTGGTGAGTGGTAGGTTTAGGGACATAGTCTCGGTGGGGTGTGATGGGTTTAGGGACATAGTCACGGGGGTGGTGGGTGGTGGGTTTAGGGACATAGTGTCGGGGTAGGGGTGCTGGGTTTAGGGACAAAGTCTTGGGGGGTGGGTGTTGGGTTTTGTGACATAATCTTGGGGGGGTTGTTGTGGGTTTAGGGACATAGTCTCAGGTGTGGTGGGTGGTGGGTTTAGGGACATAGTCTCGGGGGTGTGGGTTGTGGGTTTAGACACATAGTCTCCGTGAGGGGGGTTCGTGGGTTTAGGGACATAGTCTCGGGGTGGGGGTGGTGGGTTTAGGGACAAAGTCTCGGGGGGATGGGTGTTGGGTTTAGGGACATAGTCTCAGGGGGTGGGTAGTGGGTTTAGGGACATAGTCTCGGGGGTGTGGGTGGTGGGTTTACGGATGTAGTCTCGGTTGGGGTGGGTGGTTGGTTTAGTGACATTGTCTCGGTGGAGTGGGTGGTGGGTTTAGGGACGTAGTCTCCGGGGGGTGTGGGTGTTTGATTGAGCGACGTAGTCTCGGGGGGTGTGGGTGGTGGGTTTAGGGACATAGTCTCGGGGTTTGGGTGGTTGGTTTAGGGACATAGTCACGTGGGGGGTTGGTGGTGGCTTTAGGGTCATAGTCCCGGTGAGCTGGGCAGTGGGTTTGGGACATAGTCTCAGGGGTGGTGTGTGGCGGCTTTAGGGACATAGTCTCCGTGGGGGTGGGTGGTGGGTTTAGGGACATAGTCTCCGTGGGGGTGGGTGGTGGGTTTAGGAACATAGTCTCGGGGGGGTGGGTGGTGTGTTTAGGGACATAGTCTCTGTGGGGGGTGGGTGGTGGGTTTAGGGACATATTCTCGGGGTGGGGGTGCTGGGTTTAGGGACAAAGTCTCGGGGGTGTGGGTGTTGGGTTTTGGGACGTAGTCTCGGGGGGGTGTGGTGGGTTTAGGGACATAGTCTCGGGTGTGGTGGGTAGTGGGTTTGAGACATAGTCTCGGGGGGGTGGGTGTTGGGTTTAGCGACATAGTCTCCCTGGGGGTGGGTGGTGAGTTTAGGGACATTGTCTCGGTGTGGGGGTGGTGGGTTTAGGGACAAAGTCTCGGGGGGGTGGGTGTTGAGTTTAGGGACATTGTCTCGGGGGGGTGGGTGCTAGGTTTAGGGACATAGTCTCGGGGGGCATGGGTGGTGGGTTTAGGGACATAGTCTCGGGGGGGTGTGTGGTTGGTTTAGGGACATAGTTTCGGAGGGTGGTGGGTGGTGTGTTTAGGGACATAGTCTCACGGGGGGTGTTTGTTGGGTTTACGGACATTGTCTCGGTGGGGAGGGTGGTGGGTTTAGGGACATAGGCTTGGGGGGGTTGCGGGGTGGGTTTTGTGTTTAGGGACATCATCGCGGGGGGGTGGGTGGTGCGTTTAGGGTCATAGTCTTGGTGTGGGTGGGTGATTGGTTTAGGGACATAGTCTCCGGGGTGTGGGCGGTGGGTGTAGGGACATAGTCTCGGAGGGAGTGGGTGGTGGGCTTAGGGACATAGTCTCGGGTGTGTGGGTGGTGAGTTTAGGGACATAGTCTCGGGGGGCGTGGGTGGTGGGTTTTGGGACATAGTCTGGGGTGGATTGAGTGGTGGGTTTAGGGACACAGTCTCGGAAGGGTGGGGGCGTGGGTGGTGGATTTTGTGACACAGTCTCGGGAGGGTGGGGGCATGGGTCGTGGGATTAGGGACACAGTCTCGGGGGGCTGGGGGCGTGGGTGGTGTGTTTAGGGACACAGTCTCGGGGTGGTGGGGGCATGGGTGGTGGGTTTAGGGACACAGTCTCTGGGGAATTGGGGGCGTGGGTCGTGGGTTTAGGGACACAGTCTCGGGGGGTGGGGGCGTGGGTGGTGGGTTTAGGGACGCAGTCTTGGGGAGGGTGGGGGTGCAGTTGTTGAGTTTAGGGACACAGTCTCGGAGGGGTGAGGGCGTGGGTGGTGGGTTTAGGGACACAGTCTAGGGTGGGTGGGGGCATAGGTCAATGGTTTAGTGACACAGTCTCGGGGGTTGGGAGCGTGGGAGGTGGGTTTAGGGACACAGTCTCGGGGGGGTGGGTGGTGGGTTTAGGGACATAGTCTCGGGGGGGGTGGTTGGTTTAGGGACATGGTCTCGGGGGTGGTGGGTGGTGGGTTTAGGGACATAGTCTTGGTAGGCTGGGTGGTGGGTTTGGGACATAGTCTCAGGGGGGTGGGTTGTGGGCTCAGGGACAGAGTGTCGGGGGGTTGGGTGGTTGGTTTAGGAACATAGTCTCCGTGGGGGTGGGTGGTGGGTTTAGGGACATAGTCTCGGACGGGGGTGGGTGGTGTGTTTAGGGTCATAGTCTCACGGGTTTGGGTGCTGGGTTTTGGGACATAGTGTCGGGGGGGTGGGTGGTGGGTTTAGAGTCATTGTCTTGGGGGGCGTGGGTGGTGGGTTTTGGGACATAGTCTCGAGGGGGTGGGTGTTGGATTTAGCGACATAGTCTCCAGGGTGTGGGTGGTGGGTTTAGGGACACAGTCTCGAGGAGGTGGGTGCGTGGGTGGTGGGTTTAGGGACACAGTCTCGGGAGGGTGGGTGTGGGTGGTGGGTTTAGGGACACAGTCTCGGGAGGGTGGGTGTGGGTGGTGGGTTTTGTGACACAGTCTCGGGAGGGTGGGGGCGTGGGTCGTGGGATTAGGGACACAGTCTCGGGGGGGTGGGGGCGTGTGTGGTGGTTTAGGGACACAGTCTCGGGGTGGTGGGGGCATGGGTGGTGGGTTTAGGGACACAGTCTCTGGGGGATTGGGGGCGTGGGTGGTGGGTTTAGGGACACAGTCTCGGGGGATGGGGGCGTGAGTGGTGGGTTTAGGGACACAATCTCGGTGGGGTGGGGTCGTGGGTGGTGGGTTTCGGGACACAGCCTCGGGGGGTTGGGGGCGCAGGTGGTGGGTTTAGGGACATAGTCTCGGGGGGTGTGGGGGGGTTTGGGAGTTGGTGGGTTCAGGGACATAGTCTCGGGGGTGTAGGTGGTGTGCTGAGTTTAGCGACATGGTCTCGGGGGGAGTGTGGGCGTGGGTAGTGGGTTTAGGGACATAGTCTCGGGGGGGATGGGGGCGTGGGTGGTGGGTTTAGGGACACAGTCTCGGGGAGGGTGGGGGCGTGATTGTTGAGTTTAGGGACACAGTCTCGGGGGGTGAGGGCGTGGGTGGTGGGTTTAGGGACACAGTCTCGGGTGGGTGGGGGCGTGGGTCGTGGGTTTAGTGACACAGTCTCGGGGGGTGGTGGCGTGGGAGGTGCGTTTAGGGACACAGTCTCGAGGGGGTGGGTGGTGGATTTAGGGACATAGTCTCGGGGGGGTGTGGTTGGTTTAGGGACATGGTCTCTGGGGTGGTGGGTGGTGGGTTTAGGGACATAGTCTCGGTAGGCTGGGTGATGGGTTTGGGACATAGTCTCAGGGGGGTGGGTTGTGGGTTCAGGGACATAGTCTCGGGGGGGTGGGTCGTCGGTTTAGGAACATAGTCTCCGTGGGGGTGGGTGGTGGGTTTAGGGACATAGTCTCGGACGGGGGTGGGTGGTGTGTTTAGGGTCGTAGTCTCACGGGTTTGGGTGTTGGGTTTTGGGACATAGTGTCGGGGGGGTGGGTGGTGGGTTTAGAGTCATAGTCTTGGGGGGGCGTGGGTGGTGGGTTTTGGGACATAGTCTCGAGGGGGTGGGTGTTGGATTTAGCGACATAGTCTCCAGGGTGTGGGTAGTGGGTTTAGGGACACAGTCTCGAGGAGGTGGGTGCGTGGGTGGTGGGTTTAGGGACGCAGTCTCGGGAGGGTGGGGGTGTGGGTGGTGGGTTTTGTGACACAGTCTCGGGAGGGTGGGGGCGTGGGTCGTGGGATTAGGGACACAGTCTCGGGGGGGTGGGGGCGTGGGTGGTGGTTTAGGGACACAGTCTCGGGGTGGTGGGGGCATGGGTGGTGGGTTTAGGGACACAGTCTCTAGGGGATTGGGGGCGTGGGTGGTGGGTTTAGGGACACAGTCTCGGGGGATGGGGGCGTGAGTGGTGGGTTTAGGGACACAGTCTCGGGGGGGTGGGGGCGCAGGTGGTGGGTTTAGGGACATAGTCTCGGGGGGTGTGGGGGGGTTTGGGTGTTGGTGGGTTCAGGGACATAGTCTCGGGGGTGTAGGTTGTGTGCTGAGTTTAGCGACATGGTCTCAGGGGGAGTGTGGGCGTGGGTAGTGGGTTTAGGGACATAGTCTCGGGGGGGATGGGGGCGTGGGTGGTGGGTTTAGGGACACAGTCTCGGGGAGGGTGGGGGCGTGATTGTTGAGTTTAGGGACACAGTCTCGGGGGGTGAGGGCGTGGGTGGTGGGTTTAGGGACACAGTCTCGGGTGGGTGGGGGCGTGGGTCGTGGGTTTAGTGACACAGTCTCGGGGGTTGGTGGCATGGGAGGTGCATTTAGGGACACAGTCTCGGGGGGGTGGGTGGTGGATTTAGGGACATAGTCTCGGGGGGGTGTGGTTGGTTTAGGGACATGGTCTCGGGGGTGGTGGGTGGTGGGTTTAGGGACATAGTCTCGGTAGGCTGGGTGATGGGTTTGGGACATAGTCTCAGGGGGGTGGGTTGTGGGTTCAGGGACATAGTCTCGGGGGGGTGGGTGGTCGGTTTAGGGACATAGTCTCCGTGGGGGTGGGTGGTGGGTTTAGGGACATAGTCTCGGAGGGGGGTGGGTAGTGTGTTTAGGGTCATAGTCTCACGGGTTTGGGTGTTGGGTTTAGGGACATAGACTCAGCGGGGTGGGTGGTGGGTTTAGGGACATAGGCTCGGGGGGGTGGGTGGTGGGTTTTGGGACATAGTGTCGGGGGGGTGGGTTGTGGGATTAGGGACATAGTCTCGGGGGGGTGGGTGGTGGGTTTAGAGTCATAGTCTCGGGGGCGTGAGTGGTGGGTTTAGGGACATAGTCTCGGGGTGGGGGTGGTGGGTGTAGGGACAAAGTATCGAGGGGGGTGTGTGTTGGGTTTTGGGACATAGTCTCGGGGGAGTGGGTGGTGGGTTTAGGGACATAGTCTCGGGGGGCGTGCATTGTGGGTTTATGGACATAGTCTCGGGGGTGTGGGTGGTGGGTTTACGGACGTAGTCTCGGGTGGGGTGGGTGGTGTGTTTAGGGACATAGTCTCGGGTGGATTGAGTGGTGGGTTTAGGGACATAGTCTCGGGGGGCGTGGTTGGTGGGTTTAGGGACACAGTCTCGAGGAGGTGGGTGCATGGGTGGTGGGTTTAGGGACACAGTCTCGGCAGGGTGGGGGCGTGGGTGGTGGGTTTTGTGACACAGTCTCGGGAGGGTGGGGGCGTGGGTCGTGGGATTAGGGACACAGTCTCGGGGGGGTGGGGGAGTGGGGTGGTGGGTTTAGGGACACAGTCTCGGGGTGGTGGGGGCATGGGTGGTGGGTTTAGGGACACAGTCTCGGGGGGATTGGGGGCGTGGGTGGTGGGTTTAGGGACACAGTCTTGGGGAGGGTGGGGGCGTGGTTGTTGAGTTTAGGGACACAGTCTCGGAAGGGTGAGGGCGTGGGTGGTGGGTTTAGGGACACAGTCTATGGGGGTTGGGGGCATAGATCAATGGTTTAGTGACACAGTCTTGGGGGTTGGGAGCGTGGGAGGTGGGTTTAGGGACACAGTCTCGGGGGGTGGGTGGTGGGTTTAGGGACATAGTCTCGGGGGGGGGTGGTTGGTTTAGGGACATAGTCTCGGGGGTGGTGAGTGGTGGGTTTTTGGACATAGTCTCGGTAGGCTGGGTGGTGGGTTTGGGACATAGTCTCGGGGGGTGGGTTGTGGGTTCAGGGACATAGTGTCGGGGTGTTAGGTGGTCGGTTTAGGGACATAGTCTCCGTGGGGGTGGTTGATGGGTTTAGGGACATAGTCTCCGTGGGGGTGGGTTGTGGGTTTAGGGACACAGCCTTGGGGGTGGTGGGATTGTGGGTGGTGGGTTTAGGGACTCAGTCCCGGGTGGGTGGGGGTGTTTGGTTTAGCGCTGTAGTCTCGGGGGGGGTGGGTGGTGGATTTCGGGACATAGTCTCGGGGGGGTGTGTGGTGTGTTAAGGGACATGGTCTCACGGGGGGTGGGTGTTGGATCTAGGGACAAAGTCTCGGGGGGGTGCGCGGTGGGTTTAGGGACATAGGCTCGGGGGGGTGGGTGGTGGGTTTAGGGACATAGTCTCAGGGGGGTGGGTGGTGGGTTTAGAGTCATAGTTTCGTGCGGGGTGTGTGGTGCGTTTAGGGACATAGTCTGGGGGGGGTGGGTGTTGGGTTTAGGGACATAGTCTCCGGGGTGTGGGTGGTGGGTTTAGGGACATAGTCACGGGGGGGGTGCGTGGTGGGCTTAGGGACATAGTCTCGGGTGTGTGGGTTGTGAGTTTAGGGACATAGTCTCGGGAGTTTGGGTAGTGGGTTTAGGGACATAGTCTCGGGGGGCGTGGTTGGTGGGCTTAGGGACACAGAATCGAGAAGGTGGGGGCGTGGGTGGTGGGTTTAGGGACACAGTCTCGGGGGGTGGGGCTGTGGGTTGTGGGTTTTGTGACACAGTCTTGGGTGGGTGGGGGCCTGGTTGGTGGGTTTAGTGACACAATCTGGTGGTGGTGGGGGCGTGGGTGGTGGGTTTAGGGACACAGTCTCGGGGGGATTGGGGGCGTGGGTGGTGTGTTTAGGGACACAGTCTCGGGGGTGTTGGGGCGTGGGTGGTGGGTTTAGGGAGACAGTCTCGGGGGGGTGGGGTCATGGGTGTTGGGCTTAGGGACACAGTCGCGGGGGGGTGGGGGCTTGTGTGGTGGGTTTAGGGACACAGTCTCGGGGGGTGGGGGCATGTGAGGTGTGTTTAGTTACACAGTGTCGGGTGGGTGTGTGGTGAGTTTAGGGACATAGTCTCGGGGGTGGTGGGTGGTGGGTTTAGGGACATAATGTCGGTGGGCTGGGTGGTGGGTTTGGGACATAGTCTCAGGGGTGGTTTTTGGTGCGTTTAGGGACATAGTCTCGGGGTGGGGGTGGTGGGTATAGGGACAAAGTCTCGGGGGGCTGGGTGTTGGGTTTAGGGACAAAGTCTCGGGTGTGGTGGCTGGTGGGTTTGGGAAATAGTCTCGGGGGGATGGGTGGTGGGTTTAGGGACATAGTCTCGGGGATGTGGGTGGTGGGTTTAGGGACATATTCTCGGGGTGGGGGTGGTGGGTTTAGGGACATAGTCTCGGGGGGGTTGGTGGTGGGTTTAGGGATATAGTCTCGGGGGGTTGGGTGTTGGGTTTAGGGACATAGTCTCCGGGGTGTGGGTGATGGGTTTAGGGACATAGTCACGGGGGTAGTGGCTGGTGGGCTAAGGGACATAGTTTCGGGTGTGTGGGTGGTGAGTTTAGGGACATAGTCTCGGGGGGGGTGTGTGTTGGGTTTAGGGACATAGTCTCGGGGGTTTGGGTGGTGGGTTTAGGGACATAGTCTCGGGGGGGTGGGTGGTGGGTTTTGGGACATAGTCTCGGGGGCGTGGTTGGTGGGTTAATGGACACAGACTCGAGGAGCTGGGGGCGTGGGTGGTGTGTTTAGGGACACAGTATCGGGGGGTGGGGGCGTGGGTGGTGGGTTTTGTGACACAGTCTCGGGAGGGTGGGGGTGTGGGTCGTGGGATTAGGGACACAGTCTCGGGGGGGTGGGGGCCTGGGTGGTGGGTTTAGGGACACAATCTCGGGCAGGTGGGGGCGTGAGTGGTGGGTTTAGGGACACACTCTCGGGGGGATTGGGGTCGTGGGTGGTGGGTTTAGGGACACAGTCTCGGGGGGGTGGGGGCATGGGTCTTGGGTTTAGGGACATAGTCTCGGGGGGGTGGGTGGGGTTGGGGGATTGGTGGGTTCAGGGACATAGTCTCGGGGGTGTGGGTGGTGTGGTGAGTTTAGCGACATAGTCTCAGGGGGAGTGTGGGCGTGGGTGGTGGGTTTAGGGACACAGTCTCGGGGGGGTGGGGGCGTAGGTGGTGGGTTTAGGGACACAGTCTTGGGGAGGGTGGGGGCGTGGTTGTTGAGTTTAGGGACACAGTCTCGGAAGGCTGAGGGCGTGGGTGGTGGGTTTAGGGACACAGTCTAGGGGGGGTGGGGGCATAGGTCAATGGTTTAGTGACACAGTCTCGGGGGTTGGGAGCGTGGGAGGTGGGTTTAGGGACACAGTCTCGGGGGGGTGGGTGGTGGGTTTAGGGACATAGTCTCGGGGGGGTGGTTGGTTTAGGGACATAGTCGCGGGGGTGGTGGGTGGTGGGTTTAGGGACATAGTCTCGGTAGGCTGGGTGGTGGGTTTAGAGTCATAGTTTCGGGCGGGGTGTGTGGTGGGTTTAGGGACATAGTCTCGGGGGTGGTGGGTGTTGGGTTTAGGGACATAGTCTCCGGGGTGTGGGTGGTGGGTTTAGGGACATAGTCATGGGGGGAGTGGGTGGTGGGCTTAGGGACATAGTCTCGGGTGTGTGGGTTGTGAGCTTAGGGACATATTCTCGGGGGTTTGGGTGGTGGGTTTAGGGACAAAGTCTCGGGGGGCGTGGTTGGTGGGTTTAGGGACACAGACTCGAGAAGGTGGGGGCGTGGGTGGTGGGTTTAGGGACACAGTCTCGGGGGTTGGGGGCGTGGGTTGTGGGTTTTGTGACACAGTCTCGGGAGGGTGGGTGCGTGTGTCGTGGGACTTGGGACACAGTCTCGGGTGGGTGGGGGCCTGGGTGGTGGGTTTAGTGACACAATCTGGTGGTGGTGGGAGCTTGGGTGGTGGGTTTAGGGACACAGTCTCGGGGGGATTGGGGGCGTGGGTGGTGTGTTTAGGGACACAGTCTCGGGGGTGTCGGGGCGTGGGTGGTGGGTTTAGGGAGACAGTCTCAGGGGGATTGTGGGCGTGGGTGGTGTGTTTAGGGACACAGTCTCGCGGGGGTGGGGGCGTGGGTGGTGGGTTTAAGGACACAGTCTAGGGGGGGTGGTTTCATGGGTGTTGGGCTTAGGGACACAATCTCGGGCAGGTGGGGGCGTGAGTGGTGGGTTTAGGGACACAATCTCGGGGGGATTGGGGTCGTGGGTGGTGGGTTTAGGGACACAGTCTCGGGGGGGTGGGGGCATGGGTGTTGGGTTTAGGGACATAGTCTCTGGGTTTGGGTGGTGGGTTTAGGTTCATAGTCTCGAGGGGGTTGGGTGTTGGGTTTAGGGACATAGTCTCCGGGGTGTGGGTGGTGGGTTTAGGGACATAGTCACGGGGGGGGTGCGTGGTGGGCTTAGGGACATAGTCTCGGGTGTGTGGGTTGTGAGTTTAGGGACATAGTCTCGGGAGTTTGGGTGGTGGGTTTAGGGACATAGTCTCGGGGGGCGTGGTTGGTGGGCTTAGGGACACAGACTCGAGAAGGTGGGGGCGTGGGTGGTGGGTTTAGGGACACAGTCTCGGGGGGTGGGGCTGTGGGTTGTGGGTTTTGTGACACAGTCTTGGGTGGGTGGGGGCCTGGGTTGTGGGTTTAGTGACACAATCTGGTGGTGGTGGGAGCGTGGGTGGTGGGTTTAGGGACACAGTCTCGGGGGGATTGGGGGCGTGGGTGGTGTGTTTAGGGACACAGTCTCGGGGGTGTTGGGGCGTGGGTGGTGGGTTTAGGGAGACAGTCTCGGGGGGATTGTGGGCGTGGGTGGTGTGTTTAGGGACACAGTCTCGCGGGGGTGGGGGCGTGGGTGGTGGGTTTAAGGACACAGTCTCGGGGGGGTGGGGTCATGGGTGTTGGGCTTAGGGACACAGTCGCGGGGGGGTGGGGGCTTGTGTGGTGGGTTTAGGGACACAGTCTCGGGGGGTGGGGGCATGTGAGGTGTGTTTAGTTACACAGTGTCGGGTGGGTGTGTGGTGAGTTTAGGGACATAGTCTCGGGGGTGGTGGGTGGTGGGTTAGGGACATAGTCTCGGGGATGTGGGTGGTGGGTTTAGGGACATATTCTCGGGGTGGGGGTGGTGGGTTTAGGGACATAGTCTCGGGGGGGTTGGTGGTGGGTTTAGGGATATAGTCTCGGGGGGTTGGGTGTTGGGTTTAGGGACATAGTCTCCGGGGTGTGGGTGATGGGTTTAGGGACATAGTCACGGGGGTAGTGGCTGGTGGGCTAAGGGACATAGTCTCGGGTGTGTGGGTGGTGAGTTTAGGGACATAGTCTCGGGGGGGGGGGTGTGTGTTGGGTTTAGGGACATAGTCTCGGGGGGGGTGGGTGGTGGGTTTAGGGACATAGTCTCGGGGGGGTGGGTGGTGGGTTTAGGGACATAGTCTCGGGGGCGTGGTTGGTGGGTTAATGGACACAGACTCGAGGAGCTGGGGGCGTGGGTGGTGTGTTTAGGGACACAGTATCGGGGGGTGGGGGCGTGGGTGGTGGGTTTTGTGACACAGTCTCGGGAGGGTGGGGGTGTGGGTCGTGGGATTAGGGACACAGTCTCGGGGGGGTGGGGGCCTGGGTGGTGGGTTTAGGGACACAATCTCGGGCGGGTGGGGGCGTGAGTGGTGGGTTTAGGGACACACTCTCGGGGGGATTGGGGTCGTGGGTGGTGGGTTTAGGGACACAGTCTCGGGGTGGTGGGGGCATGGGTCTTGGGTTTAGGGAGACAGTCTCGGGGGGATTGTGGGCGTGGGTGGTGTGTTTAGGGACACAGTCTCGCGGGGGTGGGGGCGTGGGTGGTGGGTTTAAGGACACAGTCTCGGGGGGGTGGGGTCATGGGTGTTGGGCTTAGGGACACAGTCGCGGGGGGGTGGGGGCTTGTGTGGTGGGTTTAGGGACACAGTCTCGGGGGGTGGGGGCATGTGAGGTGTGTTTAGTTACACAGTGTCGGGTGGGTGTGTGGTGAGTTTAGGGACATAGTCTCGGGGGTGGTGGGTGGTGGGTTAGGGACATAGTCTCGGGGATGTGGGTGGTGGGTTTAGGGACATATTCTCGGGGTGGGGGTGGTGGGTTTAGGGACATAGTCTCGGGGGGGTTGGTGGTGGGTTTAGGGATATAGTCTCGGGGGGTTGGGTGTTGGGTTTAGGGACATAGTCTCCGGGGTGTGGGTGATGGGTTTAGGGACATAGTCACGGGGGTAGTGGCTGGTGGGCTAAGGGACATAGTCTCGGGTGTGTGGGTGGTGAGTTTAGGGACATAGTCTCGGGGGGGGGTGTGTGTTGGGTTTAGGGACATAGTCTCGGGGGGGGTGGGTGGTGGGTTTAGGGACATAGTCTCGGGGGGGTGGGTGGTGGGTTTAGGGACATAGTCTCGGGGGCGTGGGTGGTGGGTTAATGGACACAGACTCGAGGAGCTGGGGGCGTGGGTGGTGTGTTTAGGGACACAGTATCGGGGGGTGGGGGCGTGGGTGGTGGGTTTTGTGACACAGTCTCGGGAGGGTGGGGGTGTGGGTCGTGGGATTAGGGACACAGTCTCGGGGGGGGTGGGGGCCTGGGTGGTGGGTTTAGGGACACAATCTCGGGCAGGTGGGGGCGTGAGTGGTGGGTTTAGGGACACATTCTCGGGGGGATTGGGGTCGTGGGTGGTGGGTTTAGGGACACAGTCTCGGGGGGGTGGGGGCATGGGTCTTGGGTTTAGGGACATAGTCTCGGGGGGGTGGGTGGGGTTGGGGGATTGGTGGGTTCAGGGACATAGTCTCGGGGGTGTGGGTGGTGTGGTGAGTTTAGCGACATAGTCTCAGGGGGAGTGTGGGCGTGGGTGGTGGGTTTAGGGACACAGTCTCGGGGGGGTGGGGGCGTAGGTGGTGGGTTTAGGGACACAGTCTTGGGGAGGGTGGGGGCGTGGTTGTTGAGTTTAGGGACACAGTCTCGGAAGGCTGAGGGCGTGGGTGGTGGGTTTAGGGACACAGTCTAGGGGGGTTGGGGGCATAGGTCAATGGTTTAGTGACACAGTCTCGGGGGTTGGGAGCGTGGGAGGTGGGTTTAGGGACACAGTCTCGGGGGGGTGGGTGGTGGGTTTAGGGACATAGTCTCGGGGGGGTGGTTGGTTTAGGGACATAGTCGCGGGGGTGGTGGGTGGTGGGTTAAGGGACATAGTCTCGGTAGGCTGGGTGGTGGGTTTAGAGTCATAGTTTCAGGCGGGGTGTGTGGTGGGTTTAGGGACATAGTCTCGGGGGTGGTGGGTGTTGGGTTTAGGGACATAGTCTCCGGGGTGTGGGTGGTGGGTTTAGGGACATAGTCATGGGGGGAGTGGGTGGTGGGCTTAGGGACATAGTCTCGGGTGTGTGGGTTGTGAGCTTAGGGACATATTCTCGGGGGTTTGGGTGGTGGGTTTAGGGACAAAGTCTCGGGGGGGCGTGGTTGGTGGGTTTAGGGACACAGACTCGAGAAGGTGGGGGCGTGGGTGGTGGGTTTAGGGACACAGTCTCGGGGGTTGGGGGCGTGGGTTGTGGGTTTTGTGACACAGTCTCGGGAGGGTGGGTGCGTGTGTCGTGGGACTTGGGACACAGTCTCGGGTGGGTGGGGGCCTGGGTGGTGGGTTTAGTGACACAATCTGGTGGTGGTGGGAGCTTGGGTGGTGGGTTTAGGGACACAGTCTCGGGGGGATTGGGGGCGTGGGTGGTGTGTTTAGGGACACAGTCTCGGGGGTGTCGGGGCGTGGGTGGTGGGTTTAGGGAGACAGTCTCGGGGGGATTGTGGGCGTGGGTGGTGTGTTTAGGGACACAGTCTCGCGGGGGTGGGGGCGTGGGTGGTGGGTTTAAGGACACAGTCTCGGGGGGGTAGTTTCATGGGTGTTGGGCTTAGGGACACAGTCGCGGGGGGGTGGGGGCTTGTGTGGTGGGTTTAGGGACACAGTCTCGGGGGGTGGGGGCGTGTGAGGTGTGTTTAGTTACATAGTGTCGGGTGGGTGTGTGGTGGGGTAGGGACATAGTCTCGGGGGAGGTGGGTGGTGGGTTTAGGGACATAGTCTCGGTGGGCTGGGTGGTGGGTTTAGGGACATAGTCTCAGGGGTGGTGGGTGGTGGGTTTAGGGACATAGTCTCGGGGTGGGGGTGGTGGGTTTAGGGACAAAGTCTCGGGGGGGTGGATGGTGGGTTTAGGGACATAGTCTCCGTGGGGGTTGGTGGTGGGTTTCGGGACATAGTCTCAGGGTGGGGGTGGTGGGTTTAGGGACATAGTCTCGGGGGGGGGTGGGTGGTGGGTTTAGGGACATAGGCTCGGGGGTGTGGGTGGTGGGTTAAGGGACATAGTCTTGGGTGGGGTGGATGGTGGGTTTAGGGACATTTTCTCGGTGGAGTGGGTGGTGGGTTTAGGGACGTAGTCTCCGGGGTGTGTGGGTGTTTGATTTAGCGACGTTGTCTCGGGGGGGTGGGTGGTGGGTTTAGGGACATAGTCTCGGGTGGTTGGGTGTTGGGTTTAGGGACATAGTCTCCGGGGTGTGGGTGATGGGTTTAGGGACATAGTCTCCAGGGTGTGGGTGATGGGTTTAGGGACATAGTCTCGGGTGTGTGGGTGGTGAGTTTAGGGACATAGTCTCGGGGGGGGTGTGTGTTGGGTTTAGGGACATAGTCTCGGGGGTGGTGGGTGTTGGATTTAGGGACATAGTCTCCGGTGTGTGGGTGGTGGGTTTAGGGACACAGTCACGGGGGGAGTGGGTGGTGGGCTAAGGGACATAGTCTCGGGTGTGTGGGTTGTGAGTTTAGGGACATAGTCTCGGGGGTTTGGGTGGTGGGTTTAGGGACATAGTCTCTGGGTTTGGGTGGTGGGTTTAGGGTCATAGTCTCGAGGGGGTTGGGTGTTGGGTTTAGGGACATAGTCTCTGGGTTTGGGTGGTGGGTTTAGGGTCATAGTCTCGAGGGGGTTGGGTGTTGGGTTTAGGGACATAGTCTCCGGGGTGTGGGTGGTGGGTTTAGGGACATAGTCACGGGGGGGGGTGCGTGGTGGGCTTAGGGACATAGTCTCGGGTGTGTGGGTTGTGAGTTTAGGGACATAGTCTCGGGAGTTTGGGTAGTGGGTTTAGGGACATAGTCTCGGGGGGCGTGGTTGGTGGGCTTAGGGACACAGACTCGAGAAGGTGGGGGCGTGGGTGGTGGGTTTAGGGACACAGTCTCGGGGGGTGGGGCTGTGGGTTGTGGGTTTTGTGACACAGTCTTGGGTGGGTGGGGGCCTGGTTGGTGGGTTTAGTGACACAATCTGGTGGTGGTGGGGGCGTGGGTGGTGGGTTTAGGGACACAGTCTCGGGGGGATTGGGGGCGTGGGTGGTGTGTTTAGGGACACAGTCTCGGGGGTGTTGGGGCGTGGGTGGTGGGTTTAGGGAGACAGTCTCGGGGGGATTGTGGGCGTGGGTGGTGTGTTTAGGGACACAGTCTCGCGGGGGTGGGGGCGTGGGTGGTGGGTTTAAGGACACAGTCTCGGGGTGGTGGGGTCATGGGTGTTGGGCTTAGGGACACAGTCGCGGGGGGGTGGGGGCTTGTGTGGTGGGTTTAGGGACACAGTCTCGGGGGGTGGGGGCATGTGAGGTGTGTTTAGTTACACAGTGTCGGGTGGGTGTGTGGTGAGTTTAGGGACATAGTCTCGGGGGTGGTGGGTGGTGGGTTTAGGGACATAATGTCGGTGGGCTGGGTGGTGGGTTTGGGACATAGTCTCAGGGGTGGTTTTTGGTGCGTTTAGGGACATAGTCTCGGGGTGGGGGTGGTGGGTATAGGGACAAAGTCTCGGGGGGCTGGATGTTGGGTTTAGGGACAAAGTCTCGGGTGTGGTGGCTGGTGGGTTTGGGAAATAGTCTCGGGGGGATGGGTGGTGGGTGTAGGGACATAGTCTCGGGGATGTGGGTGGTGGGTTTAGGGACATATTCTCGGGGTGGGGGTGGTGGGTTTAGGGACATAGTCTCGGGGGGGTTGGTGGTGGGTTTAGGGATATAGTCTCGGGGGGTTGGGTGTTGGGTTTAGGGACATAGTCTCCGGGGTGTGGGTGATGGGTTTAGGGACATAGTCACGGGGGTAGTGGCTGGTGGGCTAAGGGACATAGTCTCGGGTGTGTGGGTGGTGAGTTTAGGGACATAGTCTCGGGGGGGGTGTGTGTTGGGTTTAGGGACATAGTCTCGGGGGTGTGGGTGGTGGGTTTAGGGACATAGTCTCGGGGGGGTGGGTGGTGGGTTTTGGGACATAGTCTCGGGGGCGTGGTTGGTGGGTTAATGGACACAGACTCGAGGAGCTGGGGGCGTGGGTGGTGTGTTTAGGGACACAGTATCGGGGGGTGGGGGCGTGGGTGGTGGGTTTTGTGACACAGTTTCGGGAGGGTGGGGGTGTGGGTCGTGGGATTAGGGACACAGTCTCGGGGGGGTGGGGGCCTGGGTGGTGGGTTTAGGGACACAATCTCGGGCAGGTGGGGGCGTGAGTGGTGGGTTTAGGGACACACTCTCGGGGGGATTGGGGTCGTGAGTGGTGGGTTTAGGGACACAGTCTCGGGGGGGTGGGGGTATGGGTCTTGGGTTTAGGGACATAGTCTCGGGGGGGTGGGTGGGGTTGGGGGATTGGTGGGTTCAGGGACATAGTCTCGGGGGTGTGGGTGGTGTGGTGAGTTTAGCGACATAGTCTCAGGGGGAGTGTGGGCGTGGGTGGTGGGTTTAGGGACACATTCTCGGGGGGGTGGGGGCGTAGGTGGTGGGTTTAGGGACACAGTCTTGGGGAGGGTGGGGGCGTGGTTGTTGAGTTTAGGGACACAGTCTCGGAAGGCTGAGGGCGTGGGTGGTGGGTTTAGGGACACAGTCTAGGGGGGGTGGGGGCATAGGTCAATGGTTTAGTGACACAGTCTCGGGGGTTGGGAGCGTGGGAGGTGGGTTTAGGGACACAGTCTCGGGGGGGTGGGTGGTGGGTTTAGGGACATAGTCTCGGGGGGGTGGTTGGTTTAGGGACATAGTCGCGGGGGTGGTGGGTGGTGGGTTTAGGGACATAGTCTCGGTAGGCTGGGTGGTGGGTTTAGAGTCATAGTTTCGGGCGGGGTGTGTGGTGGGTTTAGGGACATAGTCTCGGGGGTGGTGGGTGTTGGGTTTAGGGACATAGTCTCCGGGGTGTGGGTGGTGGGTTTAGGGACATAGTCATGGGGGGAGTGGGTGGTGGGCTTAGGGACATAGTCTCGGGTGTGTGGGTTGTGAGCTTAGGGACATATTCTCGGGGGTTTGGGTGGTGGGTTTAGGGACAAAGTCTCGGGGGGCGTGGTTGGTGGGTTTAGGGACACAGACTCGAGATTGTGGGGGCGTGGGTGGTGGGTTTAGGGACACAGTCTCGGGGGGTGGGGGCGTGGGTTGTGGGTTTTGTGACACAGTCTCGGGAGGGTGGGTGCGTGTGTCGTGGGACTTGGGACACAGTCTCGGGTGGGTGGGGGCCTGGGTGGTGGGTTTAGTGACACAATCTGGTGGTGGTGGGAGCTTGGGTGGTGGGTTTAGGGACACAGTCTCGGGGGGATTGGGGGCGTGGGTGGTGTGTTTAGGGACACAGTCTCGGGGGTGTCGGGGCGTGGGTGGTGGGTTTAGGGAGACAGTCTCGGGGGGATTGTGGGCGTGGGTGGTGTGTTTAGGGACACAGTCTCGCGGGGGTGGGGGCGTGGGTGGTGGGTTTAAGGACACAGTCTCGGGGGGGTGGTTTCATGGGTGTTGGGCTTAAGGACACAGTCGCGGGGGGGTGGGGGCTTGTGTGGTGGGTTTAGGGACACAGTCTCGGGGGGTGGGGGCGTGTGAGGTGTGTTTAGTTACATAGTGTCGGGTGGGTGTGTGGTGGGGTAGGGACATAGTCTCGGGGGAGGTGCGTGGTGGGTTTAGGGACATAGTCTCGGTGGGCTGGGTGGTGGGTTTAGGGACATAGTCTCAGGGGTGGTGGGTGGTGGGTTTAGGGACATAGTCTCGGGGTGGGGGTGGTGGGTTTAGGGACAAAGTCTCGGGGGGGTGGGTGGTGGGTTTAGGGACATAGTCTCGGGTGTGGTGGGTGGTGGGTTTGGGACATAGTCTCGGGGGGGTGGGTGGTGGGTTTAGGGACATAGTCTCGGGGATGTGGGTGGTGGGTTTAGGGACATAGTCTCCGTGGGGGTGGGTGGTGGGTTTCGGGACATAGTCTCAGGGTGGGGGTGGTGGGTTTAGGGACATAGTCTCGGGGGGGGGGTGGGTGGTGGGTTTAGGGACATAGGCTCGGGGGTGTGGGTGGTGGGTTAAGGGACGTAGTCTTGGGTGGGGTGGATGGTTGGTTTAGGGACATTTTCTCGGTGGAGTGGGTGGTGGGTTTAGGGACGTAGTCTCCGGGGTGTGTGGGTGTTTGATTTAGCGACGTTGTCTCGGGGGGGTGGGTGGTGGGTTTAGGGACATAGTCTCGGGTGGTTGGGTGTTGGGTTTAGGGACATAGTCTCCGGGGTGTGGGTGATGTGTTTAGGGACATAGTCTCCAGGGTGTGGGTGATGGGTTTAGGGACATAGTCTCGGGTGTGTGGGTGGTGAGTTTAGGGACATAGTCTCGGGGGGGGTGTGTGTTGGGTTTAGGGACATAGTCTCCGGTGTGTGGGTGGTGGGTTTAGGGACATAGTCTCTGGGTTTGGGTGGTGGGTTTAGGGTCATAGTCTCGAGGGGGTTGGGTGTTGGGTTTAGGGACATAGTCTCTGGGTTTGGGTGGTGGGTTTAGGGTCATTGTCTCGAGGGGGTTGGGTGTTGGGTTTAGGGACATAGTCTCCGGGGTGTGGGTGGTGGGTTTAGGGACATAGTCACGGGGGGGGTGCGTGGTGGGCTTAGGGACATAGTCTCGGGTGTGTGGGTTGTGAGTTTAGGGACATAGTCTCGGGAGTTTGGGTGGTGGGTTTAGGGACATAGTCTCGGGGGGCGTGGTTGGTGGGCTTAGGGACACAGACTCGAGAAGGTGGGGGCGTGGGTGGTGGGTTTAGGGACACAGTCTCGGGGGGTGGGGCTGTGGGTTGTGGGTTTTGTGACACAGTCTTGGGTGGGTGGGGGCCTGGGTTGTGGGTTTAGTGACACAATCTGGTGGTGGTGGGAGCGTGGGTGGTGGGTTTAGGGACACAGTCTCGGGGGGATTGGGGGCGTGGGTGGTGTGTTTAGGGACACAGTCTCGGGGGTGTTGGGGCGTGGGTGGTGGGTTTAGGGAGACAGTCTCGGGGGGATTGTGGGCGTGGGTGGTGTGTTTAGGGACACAGTCTCGCGGGGGTGGGGGCGTGGGTGGTGGGTTTAAGGACACAGTCTCGGGGGGGTGGGGTCATGGGTGTTGGGCTTAGGGACACAGTCGCGGGGGGGTGGGGGCTTGTGTGGTGGGTTTAGGGACACAGTCTCGGGGGGTGGGGGCATGTGAGGTGTGTTTAGTTACACAGTGTCGGGTGGGTGTGTGGTGAGTTTAGGGACATAGTCTCGGGGGTGGTGGGTGGTGGGTTAGGGACATAATATCGGTTGGCTGGGTGGTGGGTTTGGGACATAGTCTCAGGGGTGGTTTTTGGTGCGTTTAGGGACATAGTCTCGGGGTGGGGGTGGTGGGTTTAGGGACAAAGTCTCGGGGGGCTGGGTGTTGGGTTTAGGGACAAAGTCTCGGGTGTGGTGGCTGGTGGGTTTGGGAAATAGTCTCGGGGGGATGGGTGGTGGGTTTAGGGACATATTCTCGGGGTGGGGGTGGTGGGTTTAGGGACATAGTCTCGGGGGGGTTGGTGGTGGGTTTAGGGATATAGTCTCGGGGGGTTGGGTGTTGGGTTTAGGGACATAGTCTCCGGGGTGTGGGTGATGGGTTTAGGGACATAGTCACGGGGGTAGTGGCTGGTGGGCTAAGGGACATAGTCTCGGGTGTGTGGGTGGTGAGTTTAGGGACATAGTTTCGGGGGGGGTGTGTGTTGGGTTTAGGGACATAGTCTCGGGGGGGGTGGGTGGTGGGTTTAGGGACATAGTCTCGGGGGGGTGGGTGGTTGGTTTTGGGACATAGTCTCGGGGGCGTGGTTGGTGGGTTAATGGACACAGACTCGAGGAGCTGGGGGCGTGGGTGGTGTGTTTAGGGACACAGTCTCGGGAGGGTGGGGTTGTGGGTCGTGGGATTAGGGACACAGTCTCGGGGGGGTGGGGGCCTGGGTGGTGGGTTTAGGGATACAATCTCGGGCAGGTGGGGGCATGAGTGGTGGGTTTAGGGACACACTCTCGGGGGGATTGGGGTCGTGAGTGGTGGGTTTAGGGACACAGTCTCGGGGGGGTGGGGGCATGGGTCTTGGGTTTAGGGACATAGTCTCGGTGGGGTGGGTGGGGTTGGGGGATTGGTGGGTTCAGGGACATAGTCTCGGGGGTGTGGGTGGTGTGGTGAGTTTAGCGACATAGTCTCAGGGGGAGTGTGGGCGTGGGTGGTGGGTTTAGGGACACAGTCTCGGGGGGGTGGGGGCGTAGGTGGTGGGTTTAGGGACACAGTCTTGGGGAGGGTGGGGGCGTGGTTGTTGAGTTTAGGGACACAGTCTCGGAAGGCTGAGGGCGGGGGTGGTGGGTTTAGGGACACAGTCTAGGGGGGGTGGGGGCATAGGTCAATGGTTTAGTGACACAGTCTCGGGGGTTGGGAGCGTGGGAGGTGGGTTTAGGGACACAGGCTCGGGGGGGTGGGTGGTGGGTTTAGGGACATAGTCTCGGGGGGGTGGTTGGTTTAGGGACATAGTCGCGGGGGTGGTGGGTGGTGGGTTTAGGGACATAGTCTCGGTAGGCTGGGTGGTGGGTTTAGAGTCATAGTTTCGGGCGGGGTGTGTGGTGGGTTTAGGGACATAGTCTCGGGGGTGGTGGGTGTTGGGTTTAGGGACATAGTCTCCGGGGTGTGGGTGGTGGGTTTAGGGACATAGTCATGGGGGGTGTGGGTGGTGGGCTTAGGGACATAGTCTCGGGTGTGTGGGTTGTGAGCTTAGGGACATATTCTCGGGGGTTTGGGTGGTGGGTTTAGGGACAAAGTCTCGGGGGGCGTGGTTGGTGGGTTTAGGGACACAGACTCGAGAAGGTGGGGGCGTGGGTGGTGGGTTTAGGGACACAGTCTCGGGGGGTGGGAGCGTGGGTTGTGGGTTTTGTGACACAGTCTCGGGAGGGTGGGTGCGTGTGTCGTGGGACTTGGGACACAGTCTCGGGTGGGTGGGGGCCTGGGTGGTGGGTTTAGTGACACAATCTGGTGGTGGTGGGAGCTTGGGTGGTGGGTTTAGGGACACAGTCTCGGGGGTTTGGGGGCGTGGGTGGTGTGTTTAGGGACACAGTCTCGGGGGTGTTGGGGCGTGGGTGGTGGGTTTAGGGAGACAGTCTCGGGGGGATTGTGGGCGTGGGTGGTGTGTTTAGGGACACAGTCTCGCGGGGGTGGGGGCGTGGGTGGTGGGTTTAAGGACACAGTCTCGGGGGGGTGGTTTCATGGGTGTTGGGCTTAAGGACACAGTCGCGGGGGGGTGGGGGCTTGTGTGGTGGGTTTAGGGACACAGTCTCGGGGGGTGGGGGCGTGTGAGGTGTGTTTAGTTACATAGTGTCGGGTGGGTGTGTGGTGGGGTAGGGACATAGTCTCGGGGGAGGTGGGTGGTGGGTTTAGGGACATAGTCTCGGTGGGCTGGGTGGTGGGTTTAGGGACATAGTCTCAGGGGTGGTGGGTGGTGGGTTTAGGGACATAGTCTCGGGGTGGGGGTGGTGGGTTTAGGGACAAAGTCTCGGGGGGGTGGGTGTTGGGTTTAGGGACATAGTCTCGGGTGTGGTGGGTGGTGGGTTTGGGACATAGTCTCGGGGGGGTGGGTGGTGGGTTTAGGGACATAGTCTCGGGGATGTGGGTGGTGGGTTTAGGGACATAGTCTCCGTGGGGGTGGGTGGTGGGTTTCGGGACATAGTCTCAGAGTGGGGGTGGTGGGTTTAGGGACATAGTCTCGGGGGGGGGTGGGTGGTGGGTTTAGGGACATAGGCTCGGGGGTGTGGGTGGTGGGTTAAGGGACGTAGTCTTGGGTGGGGTGGATGGTGGGTTTATTGACATTTTCTCGGTGGAGTGGGTGGTGGGTTTAGGGACGTAGTCTCCGGGGTGTGTGGGTGTTTGATTTAGCGATGTTGTCTCGGGGGGGGTGGGTGGTGGGTTTAGGGACATAGTCTCGGGTGGTTGGGTGTTGGGTTTAGGGACATAGTCTCCGGGGTGTGGGTGATGGGTTTAGGGACATAGTCTCCAGGGTGTGGGTGATGGGTTTAGGGACATAGTCTCGGGTGTGTGGGTGGTGAGTTTAGGGACATAGTCTCGGGGGGGGTGTGTGTTGGGTTTAGGGACATAGTCTCGGGGGTGGTGGGTGTTGGATTTAGGGACATAGTCTCCGGTGTGTGGGTGGTGGGTTTAGGGACACAGTCACGGGGGGAGTGGGTGGTGGGCTTAGGGACATAGTCTCGGATGTGTGGGTTGTGAGTTTAGGGACATAGTCTCGGGGGTTTGGCTGGTGGGTTTAGGCACATAGTCTCGGGGGGCGTGGTTGGTGGGTTTAGGGACACAGACTCGAGAAGCTGGGGGCGTGGGTGGTGGGTTTAGGGACACAGTCTCGGGGGGTGGGGGTGTGGGTTTTGTGACACAGTCTCGGGAGGGTGGGGGCGTGGGTCGTGGGATTCGGGACACAATCTCGGGTGGGTGGGGGCGTGGGTCGTGGGATTCGGGACACAGTCTCGGGTGGGTGGGGGCGTGGGTGGTGGGTTTAGGGACACAGTCTCGAGGGGGTGGGGGCGTGGGTGGTGGCTTTAGGGACACAGTCTCGGGGGGGTGGGGGCGTGGGTGATGGGCTTAGGGACACAGTTGCGGGGGGTGGGGGCTTGTGTGCTGGGTTTATGGACACAGTCCCGGGGGGGTGGGGGCGTGTGAGGTGTGTTTAGGGACATAGTCTCGGGGGTGGTGGGTGGTGGGTTTAGGGACATAGTCTCGGGGGTGGTGGGTGGTGGGTTTAGGGACATAGTCTCGGGGGGGTGGGTGGTGGGTTTAGGGACATAGTCTCCGTGGAGTTGGGTGGTGGGTTTAGGGACATAGTCTTGGGCTGGGGGTGCTTGGTTTAGGGACAAAGTCTCGGGGGGGGTGGGTGTTGGGTTTAGCGACATAGTCTCGGGGGGTGTGTGGTGAGTTTAGGGACATAGTCTCGGGTGTGGTGGGTGCTGGGTTTGAGACATAGTCTCGGGGGGGTTGGGTCCTGGTTTTAGGGACATAGTCTCGGGGGTGTGGGTTGTGGGTTTAGGGACATAGTCTACGTGGGAGTGGGTATTGTGTTTAGGGACATAGTCTCGGGGGATGTGGGTGGTGGGTTTAGGGACATAGTCTCGGGGGGCGTGGGTGGTGGGTTTAGGGACATAGTCTCGGGGGTTGGGTGGTGGGTTTAGGGACATAGTCTCGGAGGGGGGTGGGTGGTGTGTTTATCGACATAGTCTCACTGGGGGTGGGTTGTGGGTTTAGGGACATAGTCTCGGGGGGGTGGGTGGTGGGTTTAGGTACAGAGGCTCGGCGGGGTGGGTAGTGGGTTTTGGGACATAGTGTCGGGGAGGTGGGTTGTGGGTTTAGGGACATAGTCTCGGGGGGGTGGGTGGTGGGTTTAGAGTCATAGTCTCGGGGGGCGTGGTTGGTGGCTTTAGGGACATAGTTTCGGGGGGGTGGGTGATAGCTTTAGGGACATAGTCTTGGGTGTGTGGGTGGTGAGTTTAGGGACATATTCTCGGGTTGGTGGTTGGTGGGTTTAGGCACATTGTCTCGGTGGAGTGGCTGGTGGGTTTAGGGACATAGTCTCCGGGGGGTGTGGGTGTTTGGTTTAGTGACGTAGTCTCGTAGGCGGTGGGTGGTGGGTTTAGGGACATAGTCTCGGAGGGGGGGGGCGGGTGGTGTGTTTAGGGACATAGTCTCACGAGGGGTGGGTGGTGGGTTTAGGGACATAGTCTCTGGGTTTGGGTGGTGGGTTTAGGGTCATAGTCTCGAGGGGGTTGGGTGTTGGATTTAGCGACATAGTCTCCGGAGTGTGGGTGGTGGGTTTAGGGACACAGTCTCGGGAGGGTGGGGGCGTGGGTGGTGGGTTTTGTGACACAGTCTCGGGAGGGTGGGGGCGTGGGTCGTGGGATTAGGGACACAGTCTAGGGAGGGTGGGGGCGTGGGGTGGTGAGTTAAGGGACACAGTCTCAGGGTGGTGGGGGCATGGGTGGTGGGTTTAGGGACACAGTCTCGGGGGGATTGAGGGCGTGGGTGGTGGGTTTAGGGACACAATCTTGGGGTGTGGGGGCGTGGGTGGTGTGTTTAGGGACACAGTCTCGGGGGGGTGGTGTCGTGGGTGGTGGGTTTAGGGAAACAGTCTCGGGGGGGTGGGGGCATGGGTGGTGGGTTTAGGGACATAGACTCGGGGGTTTGGGTGGGGTTGGGGGATTGGTGGGTTCAGGGACATAGTCTCGGGGGTGTGGGTAGTCTGGTCAGTTTAGCGACATAGTCTCAGGGGGAGTGTGGGCGTGGGTGGTGGGTTTAGGGACACAGTCTCGGGGGGGTGGGGGCGTGGGTGGTGGGTTTAGGGACACAGTCTAGGGGGTTGGGGGCATAGGTCAATGGTTTAGTGACACAGTCTCGGGGGTTGGGAGCGTGGGAGGTGTGATTAGGGACACAGTCTCGGGGGGGTGGGTGTTGGGTTTAGGGACATAGTCTCGGGGGGGTGGTTGGTTTAGGGACATAGTCTCGGGGGTGGTGAGTGGTGGGTTTAGGGACATAGTCTTGGTAGGCTGGGTGGTGTGTTTGGGACATATTCTCGGGGGGTGGGTTGTGGGTTCAAGGACATAGTGTTGGGGGGTTGGGTGGTCGGTTTTGGGACATAGTCTCCGTGGGGGTGGGTGGTGGGTTTAGGGACATAGTCTCCGTGGGGGTGGGTGGTGGGTTTAGGGACACAGTCGCGGGGGGGGGGGGTGGGGGCGTGGGTGGTGGGTTTAGGGACTCAGTCCCGGGTGGGTGGGGGTGTTTGGTTGAGCGATTTAGTCTCGGGGGGGTGGGTGGTGGATTTCGGGACATAGTCTCGGGGGGGTGGGTGGTGTGTTAAGGGACATGGTCTCACGGGGTGTGGGTGTTGGATCTAGGGACAAAGTCTCGGGGGGGTGGGTGGTGGGTTTAGAGTCATAGTCTCGTGCGGGGTGTGTGGTGGATTTAGGGACATAGTCTGGGGGCGGTGGGTGTTGGGTTTAGGGACATAGTCTCGGGGTGTGGGTGGTGGGTTTGGGGACATAGTCACGGGGGGGGGTGGGTGGTGGGCTTAGGGACATAGTCTCGGGTGTGTGGGTTTTGACTTTAGGGACATAGTCTCGGGGGTTTGGGTGGTGGGTTTAGGGACATAGTCTCGGGGGGCGTGGTTAGTGGGCTTAGGGACACAGACTCGAGAAGGTGGGGGCGTGGGTGGTGGGTTCTGTGACACAGTCTTGGGTGGGTGGGGGCCTGGGTGGTGGGTTTAGTGACACAATCTGGTGGTGGTGGGAGCTTGGGTGGTGGGTTTAGGGACACAGTCTCGGGGGGATTGGGGGCGTGGGTGGTGTGTTTAGGGACACAGTCTCGGGGGTGTTGGGGCGTGGGTGGTGGGTTTAGGGAGACAGTCTCGGGGGGATTGTGGGCGTGGGTGGTGTGTTTAGGGACACAGTCTCGTGGGGGTGGGGGCGTGGGTGGTGGGTTTAAGGACACAGTCTCGGGGGGGTGGGGTCATGGGTGTTGGGCTTAGGGACACAGTCGCGGGGGGGTGGGGGCTTGTGTGGTGGGTTTAGGGACACAGTCTCGGGGGCTGGGGGCGTGTGAGGTGTGTTTAGTTACACAGTGTCGGGTGGGTGTGTGGTTAGTTTAGGGACATAGTCTCGGGGGTGGTGGGTGGTGGGTTTAGGGACATAGTGTCGGTGGGCTGGTTGGTGGGTTTGGGACATAGTCTCAGGGGTGGTTTTTGGTGGGTTTAGGGACATAGTCTCCGGGGTGTGGGTGATGGGTTTAGGGACATAGTCACGGGGGTAGTGGCTGGTGGGCTAAGGGACATAGTCTCGGGTGTGTGGGTGGTGAGTTTAGGGACATAGTCTCGGGGGGGGTGTGTGTTGGGTTTAGGGACATAGTCTCGTGGGGGGTGGGTGGTGGGTTTAGGGACATAGTCTCGGGGGGGTGGGTGGTGGGTTTTGGGACATAGTCTCGGGGGCGTGGTTGGTGGGTTTAGGGACACAGACTCGAGGAGCTGGGGGCGTGGGTGGTGGGTTTAGGAACACAGTATCGGGGGGTGGGGGCGTGGGTGGTGGGTTTTGTGACACAGTCTCGGGAGGGTGGGGGTGTGGGTCGTGGGATTAGGGACACAGTCTCGGGGGGGTGGGGGCCTGGGTGGTGGGTTTAGGGACACAATCTCGGGCGGGTGGGGGCGTGAGTGGTGGGTTTAGGGACACAGTCTCGGGGGGATTGGGGTCGTGGGTGGTGGGTTTAGGGACATATTCTCGGGGGGGTGGGTGGTGGGTTTAGGCACATTGTCTCGGTGGAGTGGCTGGTGGGTTTAGGGACATAGTCTCCGGGGGGTGTGAGTGTTGGTTTAGTGACGTAGTCTCGGGGGTGGTGGGTGGTGGGTTTAGGGACATAGTCTCGGAGGGGGGCGGGTGGTGTGTTTAGGGACATAGTCTCACGAGGGGTGGGTGGTGGGTTTAGGGACGTAGTCTCGGAGTTTGGGTGGTGGGTTTAGGGTCATAGTCTCGAGGGGGTTGGGTGTTGGATTTAGCGACATAGTCTCCGGGGTGTGGGTGGTGGGTTTAGGGACACAGTCTCGGGGGGGTGGGGGCGTGGGTGGTGGGTTTAGGGACACAGTCTTGGGGAGGGTGGGGGCGTGGTTGTTGAGTTTAGGGACACAGTCTCGGAAGGGTGAGGGCATGGGTGGTGGGTTTAGGGACACAGTCTAGGGGGGTTGGGGGCATAGGTCAATGGTTTAGTGACACAGTCTCGGAGGTTGGGAGCGTGGGAGGTGGGTTTAGGGACACAGTCTCGGGGGGGTGGGTGGTGGGTTTAGGGACATATTCTCGGGAGGGGGTGGTTGGTTTAGGGACATAGTCTCCGTGGGGGTGGGTGGTGGGTTTAGGGACATAATCTCCGTGGGGGTGGGTGGTGGGTTTAGGGACACAGTCTCGGGGGGGGGTGGGGGCGTGGGTGGTGGGTTTAGGGACTCAGTCCCGGGTGGGTGGGGGTATTTGGTTTAGCGATGTAGTCTCAGGGGGGGTGGGTGGTGGATTTCGGGACATAGTCTCGGGGGGGTGGGTGGTGTGTTAAGGGACATGGTCTCACGGGGGGTGGGTGTTGGATCTAGGGACAAAGTCTCGGGGGGGTGGGCGGTGGGTTTAGGGACATAGGCTCGGGGGGGTGGGTGGTGGGTTTAGGGACATAGTCTCAGGGGGGTGGGTGGTGGGTTTAGAGTCATAGTCTCGTGCGGGGTGTGTGGTGGGTTTAGGGACATAGTCGGGGGGGGGTGGGTGTTGGGTTTAGGGACATAGTCTCCGGGGTGTGGGTGGTGGGTTTAGGGACATAGTCACGGGGGGGGTGGGTGGTGGGCTTAGGGACATAGTCTCGGGTGTGTGGGTTGTGAGTTTAGGGACATAGTCTCGTGGGTTTGGGTGGTGGGTTTAGGGACATAGTCTCGGGGGCGTGGTTGGTGGGCTTAGGGACACAGACTCGAGAAGGTGGGGGCGTGGGTGGTGGGTTTAGGGACACAGTCTCGGGGGGATTGGGGGCGTGGGTGGTGTGTTTAGGGATACAGTCTCGGGGGTGTTGGGGCGTGGGTGGTGGGTTTAGGGAGACAGTCTCGGGGGGATTGTGGGCGTGGGTGGTGTGTTTAGGGACACAGTCTCGCGGGGGTGGGGGCGTGGGTGGTGGGTTTAGGGACACAGTCTCGGGGGTTGGGGGCGTGTGAGGTGTGTTTAGTTACACAGTGTCGGGTGGGTGTGTGGTGAGTTTAGGGACATAGTCTCGGGGGTGGTGGGTGGTGGATTGAGGGACATAGTGTCGGTGGGCTGGGTGGTGGGTTTGGGACATAGTCTCAGAGGTGGTTTTTGGTGGGTTTAGGGACATAGTCTCGGGGTGGGGGTGGTGGGTTTAGGGACAAAGTCTCGGGGGGCTGGGTGTTGGGTTTAGGGACATAGTCTCGGGTGTGGTGGGTGGTGGGTTTGGGAAATAGTCTCGGGGGGGTGGGTGGTGGGTTTAGGGACATATTCTCGGGGTGTGGGTGGTGGGTTTAGGGACATAGTCTCGGGGGGGTGGTGGTGGGTTTAGGGACATAGTCGCGGGGGTGTGGGTGGTGGTTTAAGGGACATAGTCTCGGGTGGGGTGGGTGATGGGTTTAGGGACATTGTCTCGGTGGAGTGGGTGGTGGGTTTAGGGACGTAGTCTCCGGGGTGTGTGGGTGTTTGATTTAGCGACGTTGACTCGGGGGGGTGGGTGGTGGGTTTAGGGCCATAGTCTCGGGGGGTTGGGAGTCGGGTTTAGGGACATAGTCTCCGGGGTGTGGGTGATGGGTTTAGGGACATAGTCATGGGGCTAGTGGCTGGTGGGCTAAGGGACATAGTCTCGGGTGTGTGGGTGTTTGATTTAGCGACGTTGTCTCGGGGGGGGTGGGTGGTGAGTTTAGGGACATAGTCTCGGGGGGGGTGTGTGTTGGGTTTAGGGACATAGTCTCGGGGGGGGTGGGTGGTTGGTTTAGGGACATAGTCTCGGGGGGGTGGGTGGTGGGTTTTGGGACATAGTCTCGGGGGCGTGGTTGGTGGGTTTAGGGACACAGACTCGAGGAGCTGGGGGCGTGGGTGGTGGGTTTAGGAACACAGTATCGGGGGGTGGGGGCGTGGGTGGTTGGTTTTGTGACACAGTCTCGGGAGGGTGGGGATGTGGGTCGTGGGATTAGGGACACAGTCTCGGGGAGGTGGGGGCCTGGGTGGTGGGTTTAGGGACACAATCTCGGGCGGGTGGGGGCGTGAGTGGTGGGTTTAGGGACACAGTCTCGGGGGGATTGGTGTCGTGGGTGGTGGGTTGAGGGACACAGTCTCGGGGGGGTGGGGGCATGGGTGGTGGGTTTAGGGACATAGTCTCGGTGGTGTGGGTGGTGTGGTGAGTTTAGCGACATAGTCTCAGGGGGAGTGTGGGCGTGGGTGGTGGGTTTAGGGACACAGTCTCGGGGGGGTGGGGGCGTGGGTGGTGGGTTTAGGGACACAGTCTTGGGGAGGGTGGGGGCGTGGTTGTTGAGTTTAGGGACACAGTCTCGGAGGGCTGAGGGCGTGGGTGGTGGGTTTAGGGACACAGTCTAGGGGGGTTGGGGGCATAGGTCAATGGTTTAGTGACACAGTCTCGGGGGTTGGGAGCGTGGGAGGTGGGTTTAGGGATACAGTCTCGGGGGGGTGGGTGGTGGGTTTAGGGAAATAGTCTCGGTGGGGGGTGGTTGGTTTACGGACATAGTCTCGGGGGTGGTGGGTGGTGGGTTTAGGGACATAGTCTCGGTAGGCTGGGTGGTGGGTTTGGGACATAGTCTCAGGGGGTTGGGTTGTGGGTTCAGGGACATAGTGTCGGGTGGTTGGGTGGTCGGTTTAGGGACATAGTCTCCGTGGGGGTGGGTGGTGGGTTTAGGGACATAGTCTCGGAGGGGGGTGGGTGGTGTGTTTAGGGTCATAGTCTCACGGGTTTGGGTGTTGGGTTTAGGGACATAGTCTCGGCGGGGAGGGTGGTGTGTTTAGGGACATAGGCTCGCGGGGGTGGGTGGTGGGTTTTGGGACATAATGTCGGGGGGGTGGGTTGTGGGTTGAGGGACATAGTCTCAGGGGCGTGGTGGTGGGTTTAGGGACATAGTCTCGAGGGGGGTGGGTGTTGAATTTAGCGACATAGTCTCCGGGCTGTGGGTGGTGGGTTTAGGGACATAGTCACGGGGGGAGTGGATGGTGGGCTTAGGGACATAGTCTCGCGTGTGTGGGTGGTAAATTTAGGGACATAGTCTCGGGGTGGGGTGGGTGGTTGGTTTAGTGACATAGTCTCGGGGGGGTGGGTGGTGGCTTTAGGGACATAGTCTCGGGGAGTGGGTGGTGGGTTTAGGGATATAGTCTCGGGGGGGTGGGTGGTGGCTTTAGGGACATAGTCTCGGGGAGTGGGTGGTGGGTTTAGGGATATAGTCTCGGGGGGGTGGGTGGTGGCTTTAGGGACATAGTCTCGGGGGGGTAGGTGGTGGGTTTAGTGACATAGTCTCGGGGGGCATGGTTGGTGGGTTTAGGGACACAGACTCGAGGAGGTGGGGGCGTGGGTGGTGGGTTTAGGGACACAGTCTCGGGGGTGGGGGCGTGGGTGGTGGGTTTTGAGACACAGTCTCGGCAGGGTGGGGGCGTGGGTTGTGGGATTAGGGACACAGTCTCGGCAGGGTGGGGGCGTGGGTTGTGGGATTAGGGACACAGTCTCGGCAGGGGGGGGGCGTGGGTGGTGGGTTTAGGGACACAGTCTCGGGGGAGTGGGGGCGTGGGTGGTGGGTTTAGGGACACAGTCCCGGGTGGGTGGGGGTGTTTGGTTTAGCGATGTAGTCTCGGGGGGGGGGTGTGTGGTGGATTTCGGGACATGGTCTCACGGGGGGTGGGTGTTGGATCTAGGAACAAAGTCTCGGGGGGGTGGGCGGTGGGTTTAGGGACATAGTCTCAGGGGGTTGGGTGGTGGGTTTAGAGTCATAGTCTCCGGGGTGTGGGTGGTGGGTTTAGGGACATAATCACGGGGGGAGTGGGTGGTGGGCTCAGGGACATAGTCTCGGGTGTGTGTGTTGTGAGCTTAGGGACATATTCTCGGGGGTTTGGGTGGTGGGTTTAGGGACATAGTCTCGGGGGGTTGGGTGGTGGGTTTAGAGTCATAGTCTCCGGGGTGTGGGTGGTGGGTTTAGGGACATAATCACGGGGGGAGTGGGTGGTGGGCTCAGGGACATAGTCTCAGGTGTGTGTGTTGTGAGCTTAGGGACATATTCTCGGGGGTTTGGGTGGTGGGTTTAGGGACATAGTCTCGGGGGGCGTGGTTGGTGGGTTTAGGGACACAGACTCGGGGGGTGGGGGTGTGGGTTGTGGGTTTTGTGACACAGTCTCGGGAGGGTGGGTGCGTGTGTCGCGGGACTCGGGACACAGTCTCGGGTGGGTGGGTGCCTGGGTGGTGGGTTTAGTGACACAATCTGGTGGTGGTGGGACCGTGGGTGGTGGGTTTAGGGACACAGTCTCGGGGGGATTGGGGGCGTGGGTGGTGTGTTTAGGGACACAGTGTCGGGGGTGTCGGGGCGTGGGTGGTGGGTTTAGGGAGACAGTCTCGGAGGGATTGTGGGCGTGGGTGGTGTGTTTAGGGACACAGTCTCGCGGGGGTGGGGGCGTGGGTGGTGGGTTTAAGGACACAGTCTCGGGGGGTGGGGTCATGGGTGTTGGGCTTAGGGACACAGTCGCGGGGGGGTGGGGGCTTGTGTGGTGGGTTTAGGGACACAGTCTCGGGAGGTGGGGGCGTGTGAGGTGTGTTTAGTTACACAGTGTCGGGTGGGTGTGTGGTGGGTTTAGGGACATAGTCTCGGGGGTGGTGGGTGTTGGGTTTAGGGACATAGTCTCAGTGGGCTGGGTGGTGGGTTTGAGACATAGTCTCAGGGATGGTGGGTGGTGGGTTTAGGGACATAGTCTCGGGGTGGGGGTGGTGGGTTTAGGGACAAAGTCTCGGGGGGGTGGGTGTTGGGTTTAGGGACATAGTCTCGGGTGTGGTGGGTGGTGGGTTTGGGACATAGTCTCGGGGGTGTGGGTGGTGGGTTTAGGGACATAGTCTCGGGGATGTGGGTGGTGGGTTTAGGGACATAGTCTCTGTGGGGGTGGGTGTTGGGTTTCGGGACATAGTCTCGGGGGGGGTGGGTGGTGGGTTTAGGGACATAGTCTCGGGGGTGTGGGTGGTGGGTTAAGGGACGTAGTCTTGGGTGGGGTGGATGGTGGGTTTAGGGACATTTTCTCAGTGGAGTGGGTGGTGGGTTTAGGGACGTAGTCTCCGGGGTGTGTGGGTGTTTGATTTAGCGACGTTGTCTCGTGGGGGGGGTGGGTGGTGGGTTTAGGGACATAGTCTCGGGGGAGTGGGTGTTGGGTTTAGGGACATAGTCTCCGGGGTGTGGGTGATGGGCTTAGGGACATAGTCTCGGGTGTGTGGGTGGTGAATTTAGGGACATAGTCTCGGGGGGGGTGTGTGTTGGGTTTAGGGACATAGTCTCGGGGGGGGGTGGGTGGTGGGTTTAGGGACATAGTCTCGGGGGGGTGGGTGGTGGGTTTTGGGACGTAATCCCGGGGTGTGGCTTGTGGGTTTAGGGACATAGTCTCGGGGGAGTGGGTGGTTGGTTTAGAGTCATAGTCTCGGGCGGGGTGTGTGGTGGGTTTAGGGACATAGTCTCGGGGGTAGTGGGTGTTGGGTTTAGGGACATAGTCTCCGGTGTGTGGGTGGTGGGTTTTGGGACACAGTCACGGGGGGGAGTGGGTGGTGGGCTTAGGGACATAGCCTCGGGTGTGTGGGTTGTGAGTTTAGGGACATAGTCTCGGGGGTTTGGCTGGTGGGTTTAGGGACATAGTCTCGGGGGGCGTGGTTGGTGGGTTTAGGGACACAGACTCGAGAAGCTGTGGGCGTGGGTGGTGGGTTTAGGGACACAGTCTCGGGGGGTGGGGGTGTGGGTTTTGTGACAGTCTCAGGAGGGTGGGGGCGTGGGTCGTGGGATTCGGGACACAGTCTCGGGTGGGTGGGGGCGTGGGTGGTGGGTTTAGGGACAAAGTCTCGGGGGGGTGGGGGGCGTGGGTGGTGGCTTTAGGGACACAGTCTTGGGGGGGTGGGGGCGTGCGTGATGGGCTTAGGGACACAGTTGAGGGGGGGGTGGGGGCTTGTGTGCTGAGTTTAGGGACACAGTCCCGGGGGGGTGGGGGCGTGTGATGTGTGTTTAGGGACATAGTCTCGGGGGTGGTGGGTGGTGGGTTTAGGGACATAGTCTCAGGCGTGGTGGGTGGTGGGTTTAGGGACATAGTCTCGGGGGGGTGGGTGGTGGGTTTAGGGACATAGTCTCCGTGGAGTTGGGTGGTGGGTTTAGGGACATAGTCTTGGGGTGGGGGTGCTTGGTTTAGGGAAAAAGTCTTGGGGGGAGTGGGTGTTGGGTTTAGCGACATAGTCTCGGGGGGTGTGTGGTGAGTTTAGGGACATAGTCTCGGGTGTGGTGGGTGCTGGGTTTGAGACAGAGTCTCGGGGGGTTGGGTCCTGGTTTTAGGGACATAGTCTCGGGGGTGTGGGTTGTGGGTTTAGGGACATAGTCTACGTGGGAGTGGGTATTGGGTTTAGGGACATAGTCTCGGGGGATGTGGGTGGTGGGTTTAGGGACATAGTCTCGGGGGGCGTGGGTGGTGGGTTTAGGGACATAGTCTCGGGGGTGTGGTTGGTGGGTTTACGGACATAGTCTCGGGTGGGGTGGGTGGTGGGTTTAGGGACATAGTCTCGGGGGTTGGGTGGTGGGTTTAGGGACATAGTCTCGGAGGGGAGTGGGTGGTGTATTTATGGACATAGTCTCACTGGGGGTGGGTTGTGGGTTTAGGAACATAGTCTCGGGGGGGTGGGTGGTGGGTTTAGGTACAGAGGCTCGGGGGGGTGGGTAGTGGGTTTTGGGACATAGTGTCGGGGGGGTGGGTTGTGGGTTTAGGGACATAGTCTCGGGGGGGTGGGTGGTGGGTTTAGGGTCATAGTCTCGGGGGGCATGGTTGGTGGGTTTAGGGACATAGTCTCGGGGGGGTGGGTGATAGCTTTAGGGACATAGTCTCCGGGGTGTGGGTGGTGGGTTTAGGGACATAGTCAGGGGGGGAGTGGGTGGTGGGCTTAGGGACATAGTCTTGGGTGTGTGGGTGGAGAGTTTATGGACATATTCTCGGGGGGGTGGGTGGTGGGTTTAGGCACATCGTCTCGGTGGAGTGGCTGGTGGGTTTAGGGACATAGTCTCCGGGGGGTGTGGGTGTTTGGTTTAGTGACGTAGTCTCGGGGGTGGTGGGTGGTGGGTTTAGGGACATAGTCTCGGAGGGGGGGCGGGTGGTGTGTTTAGGGACATTGTCTCACGAGGGGTGGGTGGTGGGTTTAGGGACATAGTCTCGGGGTTTGGGTGGTGGGTTTAGGGTCATAGTCTCCAGGGGGTTGGGTGTTGGATTTAGCAACATAGTCTCCGGGGTGTGGGTGGTGGGTTTAGGGACATAGTCACGGGGGGAGTGGGTCGTGGGCTTAGGGACATCGTCTCAGGTGTGTGGGTGGTGAGTTTAGGGACATAGTCTCGGCGGGGGTGGGTGGTTGGTTTAGTGACATAGTCTCGGGGGGGTGGGTGGTGGCTTTAGGGACATAGTCTCGGGGGGGTGGGTGGTGGGTTTAGTGACATTGTCTCGGGGGGGGTGTGGTGGCTTTAGGGACATAGTCTCGGGGGGGTGGGTGGTGGGTTTAGGGACATAGTCTCCGGGGGCGTGGTTGGTGGGTTTAGGGACACAGACTCGAGGAGGTGGGGGCGTGGGTGGTGGGTTTAGGAACACAGTCTCGGGGGTGGGGGCGTGGGTGGTGGGTTTTGTGACACCATCTCGGCAGGGTGGGGGCGTGGGTTGTGGGATTAGGGACACAGTCTCGGGGGGGTGGGGGGGTGGGGTCGTGGGTGGTGGGTTTAGGGACACAGTCTCGGGGTGCTGGGGGCGTGGGTGGTGGGTATAGGGACACAGACTCGGGGGGATTGGGGGCGTGGGTGGTGGGTTTAGGGACACAGTCTCGGGGGGGTGGGGTCGTGGGTGCTGGGTTTAGGGCCACATTCTCGGGGTGGTGGGTGCGCTGGTAGTGGGTTTAGGGACACAGTCTCGGGGGTTGGGGGCGTGGGTGGTGGGTTTAGGGACACAGTCCCGGGTGGGTTGGGGTGTTTGGTTTAGTGATGTAGTCTCCGGGGGGGGGGGGGTTGGGTGGTGGATTTCGGGACATAGTCTCGGGGGGGTGGGTGGTCTGTTTAGGGACATGGTCTCACGGGGGGTGGGTGTTGGATTTAGGGACATATTCTCGGGGGCGTGGGCGGTGGGTTTAGGGACATAGGCTCGGGGGGGGTGGGCGGTGGGTTTTGGGACATAGTCTCGGGGGGTGGGTTGTGGGTTTAGGGACATAGTCTCGGGGGTGTGGGTGGTGGGTTTAGAGTCATAGTCTCAGGCGGGGTGTGTGGTGGGTTTAGGGACATAGTCTCGGGGGTGGTGGGTGTTGGGTTTAGGGACATAGTCTCGGGGGGTGGGTGGTGGGTTTAGGGACACAGTCACGGGGGGAGTGGGTGATGGGCTTAGGGACATAGTCTCGGGTGTGTGGGTTGTGAGTTTAGGGACATAGTCTCGGGGGTTTGGCTGGTGGGTTTAGGGACACAGACTCGAGAAGTTGGGGGCGTGGGTGGTGGGTTTAGGGACACAGTCTCGGGAGGGTGGGGGCGTGGGTCGTGGGATTCGGGACACAGTCTCGGGGGGGTGGGGGTGTGGATGGTGGGTTTAGTGACACAATCTGGTGGTGCTGGGAGCGTGGGTGGTGGGTTTAGGGACACAGTCTCGGGGGATTGGGGGCGTGGGTGGTGGGTTTAGGGACACAGTCTCAGGGGGATTGGGGGCGTGGGTGGTGTGTTTAGGGACACAGTCTCGGGGGGGTGGGGGCGTGGGTGGTGGCTTTAGGGACACAGTCTCGGGGGGGTGGGGGCGTGGGTGATGGGCTTAGGGACACAGTTGCGGGGGGGTGGGGGCTTGTGTGCTGGGTTTAGGGACACAGTTTCAGGGGGGTGTGGGCGTGTGAGGTGGGTTTAGGGACACAGTTTCGGGGGGGTGGGGGCGTGTGAGGTGTGTTTAGGGACATAGTCTCGGGGGTGGTGGGTGGTGGGTTTAGGGACATAGTCTCGGGGGTGGTGGGTGGTGGGTTTAGGGACATAGTCTCGGGGGGTTGGGTGGTGGGTTTAGGGACATAGTCTCCGTGGAGTTGGGTGGTGGGTTTAGGGACGTAGTCTTGGGGTGGGGGTGCTTGGTTTAGGGACAAAGTCTCGGGGGGGGGTGGGTATTGGGTTTAGCGACATAGTCTCGGGGGGTGTGTGGTGAGTTTAGGGACATAGTCTCGGGTGTGGTGGGTGCTGGGTTTGAGACATAGTCTCGGGGGGTTGGGTCCTGGTTTTAGGGACATAGTCTCGGGGGTGTGGGTTGTGTGTTTATGGACATAGTCTATGTGGGGGTGGGTGTTGGGTTTAGGGACATAGTCTCGGGGGATGTGGGTGGTGGGTTTAGGGACATAGTCTCGGGGAGCGTGGGTGGTGGGTTTAGGGACATAGTCTCGGGGGTGTGGTTGGTGGGTTTACGGACATAGTCTCGGGTGGGGTGGGTGGTGGGTTTAGGGACATAGTCTCGGGGGTTGGGTGGTGGGTTTAGGGACATAGTCTCGGAGGGGAGTGGGTGGTGTGTTTATGGACATAGTCTCACTGGGGGTGGTTTGTGGGTTTAGGGACATAGTCTCGGGGGGGTGGGTGGTGGGTTTAGGTACAGAGGCTCGGGGGGGTGGGTAGTGGGTTTTGGGACATAGTGTCGGGGGGGTGGGTTGTGGGTTTAGGGACATAGTCTCGGGGGGGTGGGTGGTGGGTTTAGGGACATAGTCTCGGGGGTGTGGGTGGTGGGTTTAGGGACATAGTCAGGGGGGGAGTGGGTGGTGGGCTTAGGGACATAGTCTTGGGTGTGTGGGTGGAGAGTTTATGGACATATTCTCGGGGGGGTGGGTGGTGGGTTTAGGCACATCGTCTCGGTGGAGTGGCTGGTGGGTTTAGGGACATAGTCTCCGGGGGTGTGGGTGTTTGGTTTAGTGACGTAGTCTCGGGGGTGGTGGGTGGTGGGTTTAGGGACATAGTCTCGGAGGGGGGGCGGGTGGTGTGTTTAGGGACATAGTCTCACGAGGGGTGGGTGGTGGGTTTAGGGACATAGTCTCGGGGTTTGGGTGGTGGGTTTAGGGTCATAGTCTCCAGGGGGTTGGGTGTTGGATTTAGCAACATAGTCTCCGGGGTGTGGGTGATGGGTTTAGGGACATAGTCACGGGGGGAGTGGGTCGTGGGCTTAGGGACATCGTCTCGGGTGTGTGGGTGGTGAGTTTAGGGACATAGTCTCGGCGGGGGTGGGTGGTTGGTTTAGTGACATAGTCTCGGGGGGGTGGGTGGTGGCTTTAGGGACATAGTCTCGGGGGGGTGGGTAGTGGGTTTAGTGACATTGTCTCGGGGGGGGTGTGGTGGCTTTAGGGACATAGTCTCGGGGTGCTGGGGGCGTGGGTGGTGGGTTTTGTGACACCATCTCGGCAGGGTGGGGGCGTGGGTTGTGGGATTAGGGACACAGTCTCGGGGGGGTGGGGGCGTGGTTGGTGGGTTTAGGGACACAGACTCGAGGAGGTGGGGGCGTGGGTGGTGGGTTTAAGAACACAGTCTCGGGGGTGGGGGCGTGGGTGGTGGGTTTTGTGACACCATCTCGGCAGGGTGGGGGCGTGGGTTGTGGGATTAGGGACACAGTCTCGGGGGGGTGGGGGCGTGGGTGGTGGGTTTAGGGACACAGTCTCAGGGTGCTGGGGGCGTGGGTGGTGGGTATAGGGACACAGACTCGGGGGGATTGGGGGCGTGGGTGGTGGGTTTAGGGACACAGTCTCGGGGGGGTGGGGTCGTGGGTGCTGGGTTTAGGGACACAGTCTCGGGGTGGTGGGTGCGCTGGTAGTGGGTTTAGGGACACAGTCTCGGGGGTTGGGGGCGTGGGTGGTGGGTTTAGGGACACAGTCCCGGGTGGGTTGGGGTGTTTGGTTTAGCGATGTAGTCTCCGGGGGGGTGGGGTTGGGTGGTGGATTTCGGGACATAGTCTCGGGGGCGTGGGCGGTGGGTTTAGGGACACAGTCACGGGGGGAGTGGGTGGTGGGCTTAGGGACATAGTCTCGGGTGTGTGGGTTGTGAGTTTAGGGACATAGTCTCGGGGGTTTGGCTGGTGGGTTTAGGGACACAGACTCGAGAAGGTGGGGGCGTGGGTGGTGGGTTTAGGGACACAGTCTCGGGGGGTTGGGGTGTGGGTTTTGTGACACAGTCTCGGGAGGGTGGGGGCGCGGGTCGTGGGATTCGGGACACAGTCTCGGGGGGGTGGGGGTGTGGATGGTGGGTTTAGTGACACAATCTGGTGGTGCTGGGAGCGTGGGTGGTGGGTTTAGGGACACAGTCTCAGGGGGATTGGGGGCGTGGGTGGTGGCTTTAGGGACACAGTCTCGGGGGGGTGGGGGCGTGGGTGATGGGCTTAGGGACACAGTTGCGGGGGGGTGGGGGCTTGTGTGCTGGGTTTAGGGACACAGTCCCAGGGGGGTGTGGGCGCGTGAGGTGGGTTTAGGGACACAGTTTCGGGGGGGTGGGGTCGTGTGAGGTGTGTTTAGGGACATAGTCTCGGAGGTGGTGGGTGGTGGGTTTAGGAACATAGTCTCGGGGGTGGTGGGTGGTGGGTTTAGGGACGTAGTCTCCGTGGAGTTGGGTGGTGGGTTTAGGGACGTAGTCTTGGGGTGGGGGTGCTTGGTTTAGGGACAAAGTCTCGGGGGGGGTGGGTATTGGGTTTAGCGACATAGTCTCGGGGGGTGTGTGGTGAGTTTAGGGACATAGTCTCGGGTGTGGTGGGTGCTGGGTTTGAGACATAGTCTCGGGGGGTTGGGTCCTGGTTTTAGGGACATAGTCTCGGGGGTGTGGGTTGTGTGTTTATGGACATAGTCTATGTGGGGTGGGTGTTGGGTTTAGGGACATAGTCTCGGGGGATGTGGGTGGTGGGTTTAGGGACATAGTCTCGGGGAGCGTGGGTGGTGGGTTTAGGGACATAGTCTCGGGGGTGTGGTTGGTGGGCTTACGGACATAGTCTCGGGTGGGGTGGGTGGTGGGTTTAGGGACATTGTCTTGGTGGAGTGGGTGGTGAGTTTAGGGACGTAGACTCCGGGGGCTGTGGGTGTTTGGTTTAGCGACGTAGTCTTGGGGGGGGGTGGGTGGTGGGTTTAGGGACATAGTCTCGGAGGGGGTGGGTGGTGTGTTTATGGACATAGTCTCACTGGGGGTGGGTGTTGGATTTAGGGACATAGTCTCGGGGGGGTGGGTGGTGGGTTTAGAGTCATAGTCTCAGGGGGGTGGGTGGTGCTTTTAGGGACATAGGCTCGGGGGGCTGGGTGGTGGGTTTTGGGACATAGTGTCCGGGGGGGTGGGTGGTGGGTTTCGGGACATAGTCTCCGGGGTGTGCTTGGTGGGCTTAGGGACATAGTCTCAGGTGTGTGGATGGTGAGTTTAGGGACATAGTCTCGGTGGGGGTGGGTGGTGGGTTTAGGGACATAGTCTCAGGGTGGGTGGGTGGTTGGTTTAGGGACATAGTCTCGGGAGGCTGGGTGGTGGGTTTAGGGACATAGTCTCGGGGGGTTGGGGGTGTTGGTGGTGGGTTTAGGGGCACGGTCTCGGGGTGGTGGGGGTGTGGGTGGTGGGTTTAGGGACACAGTCTCGGGGGGATTGGACGCGTGAATGGTGGCTTTAGGGCCACAGTCTCTGGGGGGGTGGGGCCGTGGGTGGTGGTTTTAGGGACACAGTCTCGGGGGGGTGGGGGCGTGGTTGATGGGTTTAGGGACACATTCCCGGGGGTTGGGGGCGTGGGTGGTGGGTTTAGGGACATAGTCTCGGGTGGGTGGGGGGGGTGGTGGGGGTGGGTGGGCGTTGGTTTTGGTTACATATTCTTGGAGGGGTGTGTGGTGGGTTTAGGGTCATAGTCTCGGGGGGGTGGGGGGGTGGGTGGGTGGTGTGTTTAGGGTCATAGTCTCGGGGGTGTGGGGGGGTGGTGGGTTTAGGGACATAGTCTCGGGGTTGTTGGGGTGGTTGGGTGTGTGGTGGGTTTAGGGACATAGTCTCGGGGGAGGGGTGGTTGATGGGTTTAGGGTGGGTTTAGGGACATAGTCTCGGGGGGGTGGGGGGGGTGGTGCGTGAGTGTTGGGTTTAGGGACATAGTCTCGGGGGATGTGGGGGGGCGGGGTGGTGCTGAAATCCAAATGTAGATTTGCACAATTCTTTCTGTATCTGCTCAATCAAATTTGTACAACTGGAGATAACAATATGTTTGATCATTCACTTCAGTCATTACTCATGACAAAACATTAATCTGAAACCCCCTGACCGACCATACAGAAGAGCAGACATTAACCTTGTGTCCAAAACTTACTGTGTGGAGTTTAATGAGCGAACATGAAGGTGGTTTCTCCAAACCTCCCAGGGTTTCCTTCCTTCCTTCTCTCCCTCTCTAATTCCATTCAACTGCTCCAAGTGTGGGATGGGTTTCACTCAGTCATCTGACCTGCTAACACACCAGCGAATTCACACTGGGGAGAGGCTGTTCAGCTGTACTTCTTGTGGAAAGAGATTCAGGTCTTCATTCAGCCTCATTGTACACCAGCGACTTCACACTGGGGAGAGGCCATTCACCTGCTCCAAGTGTGGGAAGGAATTCACTCAGTCATCCAACCTGCTGAGACACCAGCGAGTTCACAAGTGACTACAGAAGTTGGATTCTGCTGTTATTACTGCTGTGTCTGGAATTCGCTGCCAGAGGAGGTGGTGGAAACAGGTACGATAGTGATGTTTAAGAGGCAGCTTGACAAATACATGAATAGAATGGGAATAGAGGGATATGGACCCCGGAAGTGCAAAATGTTTTAGTTGATGGGCAATATGATCGGCACAGGCTTGGAGGGCCAAAGGGCCTGTTCCTGTGCTGTATTTTTCTTTGTTCTTTGTTAATCACATCCAGGGCTGAACCATGTTCATTCTGACAGTTGGGGTTTGTTTCTGCTGATGTTAAAAATCCCTGTTACTGGGCTGGAGTTTAATATTCTGGATCATTTGCTGGTTGTGTTCTTGGGGCTGCAGTGTCCCTTTAAGAACCGCTGTCTCTGATCCTTCCCCATAATTCAGGAACTCTCATTAGAAATTAGTTTACCACAAGAGGGGCAGCCAATGCAGTAGTGATATGGTCACTAGACTAGTAATTCAGAGATAAAAACAGAAAATGCTGGAAAATCTCAGCTGGTCTGACATCATCTGTGGAGTGAGAAACAGAGTTAATGCTTTGAGTCTGTTTGACCCTTCTTCAGAGCTAAAGAGAAGTAGAAATGTGACAAAATGTATACTGTTTTAAGATGGTGGTTGCGGGGGTGGAGCAGGTGAAGCTGGATCGAGGGCCAGTGATAGGTGGGGCTAAGGAGAGATTGACAAAGATGTCATGGACAAAATGAAAGACGATGTAAAAGGGAATAAAACATGAATAAATGAATAAAAATGACAATAAGTGGATAAAAAATAAAATAAAATTTTTTAAATGGGTGAAAAATGGAGGAGGATAGAGGAGAGAGTAGATGCCATGAAGTTGTTGAACTCAATGGTAAGTCCAGAAGGCTGTAAAGTGCCTAATCGGAAGATGAGGTGCCGTTCCTCCAGTTTGCGTTGAGATTCAATGGAACATTGCAGCAGGCCAAGGACAGACATGTGGGCATGAGAGCAGGGTGGTGTGTTGAATTGGCAAGCTACAGGGAGGTCTGTGTCATGATTGCGGACAGACCGAAGGTGTTCCTCAAAGCAGTCACCCTGTCTGCGTTTGGTCTCTCCAATGTAGAGGAAACCGCATTGGGAGCAGAAAATGCAGTAGACTAAATTGAGGGAAGTGCAAGTGAAGTGCTGCTTCTCTGAAGAGGAGTATTTGGCCCCTTGGACAGTGAGAAAGGAGATGATAAAGGTGCTGGTGTTGCACCTTTCACGATTGCATGCGAAGGTGCCTTGAGAAGGGGATGAGGTGTTAGGAGTGATGGAGGAGTTGACCAGGGTGTCCCAGAGTAGTCCCTATGGAATGCTGATGGGGTTGGTGAGGGGAAGATGTGTTTGGTGGTGGCATCATGCTGGAGTTGGCAGAAGTGACGGAGGATGATCCTCTGAATGTGGAGGCTGGTGGGGTGAAAAGTGAGGACAAGGGAGACCCTATCATGGCTCCTTCCTTAGTGACTGTCTCCGTCTCTGACTTACCCCGTGTGGATTCAATTGAAGTTGCATCCCTCATGTTTTGAATCCACCCAGGAAGACAGGTATCTCCGGGACATAGAATGCTCCTCGCACTGCTGTTCTCACCTCACTTTGAGATCCACACTCAGTGCCATGCACCGCCATATGTACACACTCGATCTTTCCCTCCAGCAGCACCGACCCATCCAATCTCAAAGCTCTCCTTATCGCCAGTTTCATTTATTTATCACTTCCAGAACCATGATTGGGTTGCTCTCCCCCTCACTTTTCCCCCACCAGCCTCCGCTTTTAAAGGATCACAGTGATTCATAGTGATGTTCAAAAGAACACAAGAAATTGGAGCAGGGATAGACCATTGATTGATAGACTAATGATTGAACCTGCTCCACTATTGAATGATCTTCCAGCTCCACTCTACTTTCACCCTACCCCCATATCCATTGATTCCCCGAGTGTCCAAGTATTTATGGATTTCCACCTTGAATGCTCTTATGATGGAGAATGATGGATTCAATTCAAGTTTTAATCTGGAAAATGCACAAACAAGGTGCACATGAATTGAAAATTCACTTCATCACTGCTTGACAATCATGTTAACTGAACTTTCCACTGGCCCCGTGCTAAAGTCTGGTCGTTCTCTGACTGTTTAAAAATAAGAGATCACCTCTTTAAAATGGAGAAGAGGTGATTTTTTCTCTCTCGGAGGATCGTGATTCTTTGGAACTCTCTTCCTGAAAGTGTGGTGGAAGCAGAATCTTTGAATATTTTTAAGGCAGAGGTGGATAGATTCTTGATGAGCAAGGGGGGGGTGATATATTATTGGCGGGAAGAGGGATGCAGATTTGAGGTGACTGCCAGATCAGCCATGATCTTATTAAAAGGTAGAACAGGCTCAAGGGGGCATATACCCCTTCTCCTACTGCTTGTTAGTATGTTCATATGTTCGTCTTTTACTAACAAAAACTTAGTTTAAAAGTTCTATTTACGGGAAGAAATATTTGGTTCGCACTGCGGACTAAGGCTCCAGAGAGTTCACACTGAACTGTAGAGGATTGTTCTGCTATTTGCACCCAGGACAGAACTATAGCAGAAACCCTGCACTTTGTTTGTTATACCAATTGATAAATAATGTTATATCTTGACTCTGGCATCCAGTCGTCATCGGATCACAAACCATAATTTGCTGTGCAAAAGAAAAGGGCTTTCAATGGCGGCAAAACCACCCAGCATTCAAATGGGAGAAGAATGTGCCCTATCCTCAAAACAGCAGCTCCCTGCACATGCGCATTACTGTCTGTTTCATGAGCATGCGCGGTGCTGGTCTGTGACTGTAGCTGCTCATCGTGGTTACGAGAATAAAAACAGTTTTCCAGGTAATTCTGTGGTTACGAGAATGTTGAGTGGAGCAAACTAACAGAGTTAGTGGGTGTGTGAGGAGGAATGGAGCCAGCGGAGTGGGCAGGGAGGCTTCCTAAAGACACAGTGCAGGCAGCAGATCCCAAGTAACAAGGTACCGGTCTTGTGTTTGCAGAGAACAGGCCGAGAAAGTCTGGATTTCTCCCTTCGCCAGGCCCGGGGTAACGGCCGCCATCTTTCTAGGGGGCAATGTGCAGCAGGGCGCATGCGCGGTCATCCTGGTCCAGGTAGCAGAAGGAGAGAATGTTGTGAATTTCTATACTGGACTGACTGGGATGGATTTTGGAAACTCCTTTTACAGGGGGTTAGAAGGGGAGAATTTACACACAGCAAACTCAAACCCAGAGAAATGTTTGTCTCTTCTCAGTTTCTAATCTTGAACTTACAGTCTCCTTTTCCAATTCCTTTTACAGCAGGGCTGTAGAACTGAACCCAGCCAGAGCAGAGGGAGATAGAAAACTGGGAGAGGAAAGAAATGGTGGAGATTGGATCTCTTGGTTTGGATTTCTCATCACAGGAAGGAGAGTGTGTGTGGGACTGTGATTTACAGTTTGGGGTGGGGCAGGGGAGACGAGAGGAAAAAATATTCTGTAGCAAGTGTAATTGTCAATTACTAATTTCCATGCTGGACTGACAGTGATGACTTTTATTAACTCCTTTTACAGGGTCTTAGAAGGGAAGGATTTTCAGATGCTAAACATCATCAAATATTAAGATTTGTAGATTGGAAACGCAAACCAAACATCACATCAACATCTGACTGAGTCACTCGATTCATCAGGACCTGAATATAATTGACCTTTGAATGTGGAAGGGGAAATGTTTGACTGTTCTTTGTATGAGAAAAGATTTCAAACATCAGTGGGACTGGGAAAGCACCGAGACACACACACACCCGACTGAGAGTGTTCCAGTGAACTCACTGCGGAAAGATCTTTAACCAGTTCCAAAACCTGAATAAACATTGCACCATTCACAGTGGGGAGAAACTGTACACATGATCTCTGTGTGCGGATGAGAAAATGTGAGAATGGTGTGAAGCTATTCAGTTATCCATCCCAGCTGGAATTTCATTGACGCACTCACACTGGGGCCAGCACCATGGTGAAACCGTAGAAATGTGGGGACTGTGGGAAAGGATTCAATTATCCATCTCTGCTGAGAAGCCATCAACGTATTCACACTGGAGAGAAGCCGTTCACCTGCTCCGTGTGTGGCAAGGGATTCACTCAGTCATCCACTCTGCTGACACATCAGCGAGGTCACACTGGGGAGAGGCCCTTCAGCTGCACTTACTGTGTTAAGAGGTTCAGGTCTTCATCCCACCTGAGTGGACACCAGCGATTTCACACTGGGGAGAGGCCATTCACCTGCTCCGTGTGTGGAAAGGGATTCACTGTGCCCTCCAACCTACTAAAACACCAGCAAATTCACACTGAGGAGAGGCCGTTCAGCTGCAATTCCTGCGGAAAGAGGTTCAGGCATTCCTCTGACCTCACTGCACACCAGCGAGTTCACTCTGGGGAGAAACCATTCACCTGCTCTGTGTGTGCGAAGGGATTCACTCAGTCAGCCAGCCTTAAGTCACACCAGCGAGTTCACACTGGGGAGAAACCATTCACCTGCTCTGTGTGTGCGAAGGGATTCACTCAGTCAGCCAGCCTTCAGTCACACCAGCAAGTTCACACCAGCAAGTTCGCACTGGGGAGAAGCCATTCAGCTGCACTTCCTGTGGAAAGAGGTTCAGGTCTTCATCTAATCTTAAAGTACACAAGCGAGTTCACACTGGGGAGAGGCCATTCACCTGCACTGTGTGTGGGAAGGGATTCACTCAGTCAGCCAACCTGCTGTCACACCAGTGAATTCACAAGTGACTGCAGGGATTGGATTTTGCTGTTACTGCTGCTGTTAGTCACATCCAGGACTGATAGTCAGATAGTATTAGCTTTGATTCTGCTGATATTAACAACCCTATAACTGGCTGGAGTTTAATTTTCTGGATCTGTCACTGATTATCTGAGCTGCAGTGTCCCTTTTTAAAAGCACCATCTGTGATCTTTCCTCTTAATTCAAGAACTTGATTACAATAAAATTATGAATTTTTACTTCAATCCTAAACTGACCTTTGGAGCAAAGACTACAATTCAGTGTCTGAGAGGTTCCACTGATTAACATCTCCAATTAGAGAGTGCTGATTAATCCTTGCTGACAATTCTTACTGACTTGTACATTCCACACAGAGATACCTCCATGATGAAATTAATTTATCAAGGAACATAAGCAAAACAGTAAAATATTTTACATGCACATCGATAAAAGCTTCAGCAGTCAACACTGATATTGTTGAATCTTGGAAGGCGTTGAGTTCAATCATTTCTGACACAGCAGCAGCAACATTTGGGAAAGGTGGAGCCCACAACAAAGACTGGTTTGAGACCCACTCAGCAGAGATGAATCTGTCATTGAAGCAAAAAGCAAAGCCTGCCTGATTACAACATAAACCCAACAACTAGAACATTATGTAACTTGCAAGTAGCTAAGACAGTTGTTAAAAGACAGGGAGATACTATGTAAATAAACACTGGAACAGCCGACGTCAAGAAATCCAAACTGCCTGTGACAATGGAAATATACGTGCAGTGTATGATGTGCTTGGTCTGACCATCACCAAATGGAGGGTGAAGTTCTCACTGACAGACGTAAACAGATGTCCCATTGGGTTGAAACTGCTGTGAACTGTACTCCTGTGAGAAGGACATCTCCCAGTCTCTGTTTGACTCCCTCCTGCAGCTTCCTGTCATGATTGGGTTGGACGAGGAACCCTCATCACGTGAGCTCGAAAAGGCCATTAATTGATTAGCAAGCAGAAAGACACCCGGCAAGGATGACATTCCAGCTGAACTGCTCAAGCCCAGAAAGTCCCATCTACTGTCACAGCTTCATGAGCTCCTCCTTCTCTGTTGGGAGGTAAGATCCATTCCACAGGACACGTGTGTGACTGAAGAATGATCACAATATACAAAATGAAAGGTGACAGAGGAGATTGCAACAACTACAGGGACATCTCACTCCTCAGCATCACAGGGACGTCCTTCACTAGGGTCAGGCCTAAAAGACTCCATCTACTTGCAGACCGAGTGTATCCAGAAGCACAGTGCGGTTTCTGTGCTGGCAGATCTACAGTGGACATGATCTTCTCCATACGCCAGCTACAAGAGAAGTTTACAATTGGGATTGAATCTAAAAAGCTGCCAGCTTCTGTACTGAGAAAAGTGAAAGGTTATAATGACTGAGTAAAAGTAAACATTTAAGTATGAATCCCAATGAACTTGTACAATTGTAAAAGACATTGAAAAGTTGGATTCCCTAAAGATAAGCTTCAGCCTTGAGGTTCTGTTCTGGAGCTCACAAGCTGTGGGAAGCTCCACCCTCTTTAACTCTTTTCAGTCTCAGAAGGTTGAAGCTCCTTTTGCCTGTGAAAGTGAACTTTTTCAGTTTTATTTTTCTTCAGTTTTATTACCGTCATTTGGAAAGGTGCCTGGAGGAAGAAGAAAAAAATAACATTTGGGCAAAGCTGATAAAAATACCAAGAGAATTGGAAAAACAGAAATTGAAATGGGGTTTGGTTCATCCTTGATCTGAAAATGAAGTTACATAAAGTTGACACAAGTGTGCACATTTGAGAATGTTTCTTCAGCCCCTTTGCTAACAAGCTGAGAAGTTAACCCTTTCCACTGACAGCACGGTGACAATTCAAACAAAAGGCTTTGCTTTTTAAAGATTTGGCTTCATCCCATTTGTTATCATTCAGGACAAAATGCCTGAGAACAGGAGATATGGGAGTGATCTACAATCTGATTGCAAGTATCTGTACTTCTGTCTCTGATCTACAAACACCATATTATGTGAGTATTAAATGGGACAATATAGTTCCTGCAGTGCTCCTGAATGAGATAGAATAGTAATTCATGAAATGATGCATTTAGAATAAAAGATAAAGAAAATCACACCACCAGTTGGGAAATGGAATAATTCACCTGGGTATAGTTCAATGGAATAATCAATCTAATGTACATGTACATTCTAGTTAAAGTCAGGGAAGTGTAGATGAGAACAGTAAACAGAGATTTCTCTTGGTGATATTTGTGTCCTTGCCTCTGTATTTTAAAAGAAACTGAATTTGATAGTCTGGCCACTATCCGAGACTCCAGAAACAGGCAGGGTTAGATCAGCAAAGATCTTCAGGCAGACACCCCACTGATATTTTGATAAGATCACCTGAAAAACCAAGAGTGACTTGCGTAGGTTGGCACATGCAGCATGGTATTGGAATACAGTGTGAGTGTGCAGATGTGATATGTTCCATGTGGTGTAATTAACATGTGGAAATGCATGGTGACCCTGCACTGAAGAGCAGGTCCCAGACATGCCCAGCTACTCGACAACAGAACAACATGGAGTGATTATTGTGGAAAACTGAATGAGACATTTTAAATCATCAGGACATTAACACACACTCCATAGTGAAACTAACTATAAAACAATCAGCATTGAATTAAACACACTCATATCTATTAAACGGAATGAAGTTAAATTGAAGCGGGAAATAGAATCTGGATTTAGAAAATATCCACAAGGTGGATGCAGGTGAACAGAGAGCCGGAGAATCTTTAAAGTCCGTGCATGAACTTCTGTTTGAACCAGATATATTTACGACATGCCAATAATTTAGAATTGTGAGAGATGATCAACAGGTGGGGAGGATGAATCTGTAAGACCATAAGACATAGGAGCAGAAATTAGGCCATTCGGCCCATCGAGTCTGCTCTGCCATTCAATCGTGGCTGATAAGTTTCTCAACCCCATTCTCCCACCTTCTCCCCGTAACCTTTGATCCCCTTACCAATCAAGAACCTATCTATCTCAGTCTTAAGTACACTCAATGACCTGGCGTCCACAGCCTTCTGTGGCAATGAATTCCATAGATTCGCCACTCTCTGGCTAAAGATGTTTCTCCTCATCTCTGTTCTAAAAGGTCTTCCCTTTACTCTGAGGCTGTGCCCTCATGTCGTAGTCTCTCCTACTAATGGAAACATCCTCCCCACATCCACTCTATCCAGGCCTTTCTGTATTCTGTAAGTTTCAATCAGATCCCCCCTCATCCTTCTAAACTCCATCGAGTATAGACCCAGAGTCCTCAAAGTTACTCATATGTTAAGCCTTTCATTCCTGGGATCGTTCTCGTGAACCTCCTCTGGATCCTCTCCAGGGCCAGAACATCCTTCCTGAGATACGGGGCCCAAAATTGCTCACAATATTCTAAATGTGGTCTGACCAGAGCCTTATAAAGCCTCAGCAGCACATCCCTGCTTTTATATTCTAGTCCTCTCGAAATAAATGCCAAAATTGCATTTGCCTTCCGAACTACCGACTCAACCTGCAAGTTAACCTTAAGAGAATCCAGGACTAGGACTCCCAAGTCCCTTTGCACTCCAGATTTCTGAATTCTCTCTCCATTTAGAAAATAGTCTATGCCTCTATTCTTCCTACCAAAGTGCATGACCTCGCAATTCGTCACGTTGTATTCCATCTGCCACTTCTTTGCCCATTCTCCTAACCTATCCAAATCCTTTTGCAGCCTCCCCGCCTCCTCAATATTACCTGTCCCTCCACCCATCTTTGTATCATCTGCAAACTTAGCCAGGGTGCCCTCAGTTCCTTCATCTAGATCATTAATGTATAAAGTGAAAAGTTGTGGTCCCAACACTGACCCCTGCGGACCTCCACTAGTCACCGGCCGCCATCCTGAGAAGGACCCCCTTATCCCCGCTCTCTCCCTCCTGCCAGACAGCTAGTCATCTATCCATGCTAGTACCTTGCCTCTAACACCATGGGCTCTTATCTTACTGAGCAGTCTCCTGTGCGGCACCTTGTCAAAGGCCTTCTGAAAGTCCAAGTAGATAACATCTCTTGGCTCTTCTTTGTCTATCCTTCTCGGTACAGCCTCAAAGAATTCTATCCTATTTGTCAGACATGACCTCCCGTGATGAAACCATGCTAACTTTGCCCTATTTTATCATGCACTTCCAAGTATTCTGAAATCTCATCCTTAATAATGGACTCTAAAATCTTACCAACGACCGAGGTCAGGCTAATTGGCCTGTAATTTCCTGTCTTTTGCCTCACTCCCTTCTTAAACAGGGGGGTTACATCAGCAATTTTCCAGTCCTCTCGGACCCTTCCTGACTCCAGTGATTCCTGAAAGATCACCACTAACGCCTCCACTATCTCTTCAGCTATCTCCTTCAGAACTCTGGGGTGTAATCCATCTGATCCAGGTGATTTATCCACCTTCAAACCTTTCAGTTTTCCTAGCACCTTCTCCTTGGTAATGGCCACCATACTCAACTCTGCCCCCCGACTCTCTTGAACTTTGGGGATGTTACTCGTGTCTTCCACCACGAAGACTGATGCAAAGTACCCATTCAGTTCCTCCGCCATTTCTTTGTTCCCCACTACTACTTCTCCAGTGTCATTTTCCAGCGGCCCAATGTCCACTTTTGCCTCTTTCTTAACCTTTATATATCTAAAAAAACTCTTGCAATCTTCTTCTATATTACTGGCTAGTTTACCCTCATATTTAATCTTCTCCCTCCTTATTTCTATTTTAGTTGTCCTCTGTTGGTCTTTGTAGGCTTCCAAATCCCCTGGTTTCCCACTGCTCTTCGCCACATTGTATGCTTTCTCTTTAGCTTTTATGTTGTCTCTGACTTCTCTTGTCAGCCATGGTTGCCTCGTTCTCCTTTTAGTATGCTTCTTCTTCCTAGGGATGAATTTTTGCTGTGTCCCCCAATATTACTCCCAGAAACTCCTGCCATTGTTGTTCCGCTGTCTTTCCTGCTAGGTTCATCTCCCAGTCAATTCTGGCCAGCTCCTCCCTCATGCCTCTGTAGTTGCCTTTATTCAACTGTTATACCATTACATCTGATTCCAGCTTTTTCCTCTCAAATTGCAGGGTAAATTCTATCATATTATGGTCACTTCCTCCTAAGGGTTCCTTCACCTTAAGCTCCCTTATCAAATCTGCCTCATTACACATCACTAAATCTAGAATTGCCTGTTCCCTAGTGGGCTCCACCACAAGCTGCTCCAAAAAGCCATCTCGTAGACATTCCACAAATTCCTTTCCTTGGGATCCACTACCAACCTGATTTTTCCAGTCTACCTGCATATTGAAATTCCCCCATGATCACTGTAACCTTGCCTTTATTACACGCCTTTTCTATCTCCTGGTGTATCTTGTGCCCCACATCCTGACTACAGTTCGGAGGCCTGTACGTAACTCCCATTATGGTTTTTTCACCTTTGCTGTTCCTCAACTCTACCCACACAGATTCTACATCTTCTGACCCTACGTCATTTCTTGCTATCAATTTAATTTCATTTCTTACTAACAAAGCAACCCCACCCCTCTGCCAAACTGCCTATCTTTTCGATAGGATGTATATCCTTGGATATTTAGCTCCCAGTCCTGATCCCCTTGCAGCCATGTCTCCGTGATGCCCACCACATCATACCTGCCAATTTCAATCTGCGCCACAAGCTCATTTACCTTATTTCGTATACTGCGTGCATTCAGAAACAACTCCTTCAGTCTTGTATTTCCCTTCCCCTTTCTCATTGTCGTCCCTTTATCTGATGTGCTTGAAGTTAGATTCCCAGCCCTTTCCAAACACTCTGTCCTATTTTGTGTTCTGGGGACTTTAATAGCCTCTCCTGGGCTCTCCTTTCTTTTCAGTTTTTTCATAATTTTCCATGAAGTTGGATCCACCCCCCACACGTTAACCTGCTGCTTTGTTTCCCATCCGCTCCACGTCTACTTTGTCTGTCTCCTTTAGCATCTTATATACTTCAATTAGATCTCCTCTCATACTTCTAAACTCTAGCGAGTATAGGCATAAACTGCTCAATCTCTCCTCATTAAACAAGCCCCACATCTCTGGAATCAATCTAGTGAACCTCCTCTGAGCCTCCTCCAATGCAACTTACATCCTTCCTCAAGTAAGGGGACCAAAACTGTGCACAGTAATCCAGGTGCGGTCTCACAAATGCCTTGTACAGTTGCAGCAACACTTCCCTATTTTTATACTCTATTCCTTTAGCAATAAATGACAAAATTCCAATTGCCTTCCTTATTGCCTGCAGTACCTGCACACCAGCTTTCAGTGATTCATGCACGAGGACATCCAGATCCCTCTGCACTGGTGCATTCTGATGTTTCTCTCCATTTAAATAATAAGTCGCCTTTTTATTCTTCTGACCAAAATGGATAACCTCACACTTATATAGTGAGATGTAGCTCTATTAAGTCCATCTTCTTTACTCCCGCTCCTACTACCTCCTTCTCTTATTTTCTCTCTCTGTCAGACAGTGGAGTTGAAGCCCAAGATCAGCTATGCTCATTTCGAATGGTGGAGCAGCTCAATGAACCGTACGGTTTATTCCGGTTCCTATCTGTTATCTTAAGGAGGCCAGTGTCTTGTGTAGGCCCAGACCAAGTGGCAGGTTCCCTTCCCTGAAGGACATTAGTGAATCAGTTGGGTTTTTATGACAATCCAGCAGTTTTCATGGTCACTTTTTCCTCGTGCCGGCCCCACAAATTCCCAGATTCATTCAACTCAATTTCACAACCTGCCTTTGTGTTTTTGTGGGTTCTCTCTCATTCCTTTTTTCTATTTTAAATCAATTTCACAGGGTATTAGAAGGGGAGGATTTGCAGTTGTGAAACTGAAACCAAACATCACATCAGGATCTGAAGGAGTCGCCCAATTTATCATAATCTGATTTCGAACATGAAGGGAAAAAGCACTGTTCAAAGTGGGGAGAAACCATGGAAATGTGGAGGCTGTGAAGAGGGATTCAGATGCCCATCTGAGCTGGAAACTCATTGGCGCACTCACACTGGGGAGAGACCGTTCACCTGCTCCGAGTGTGGGAAGGGATTCACTCGATCATCCAACCTGCTGACACACCAGCGAATTCACACTGGAGAGAGACCATTCACCTGCTCTGAGTGTGGGAAGGGATTCAATCAGTCATCTGACCTGCTGAGACACCAGCGAGTCCACACTGGGGAGAGACCATTCACCTGCTCTGAGTGTGGGAAGGGTTTCACTCGATCGTCTGACCTGCTTAAACACCAGCGGGTTCACACTGGGGAGAGGCCATTCACCTGCTCTGAATGTGGAAAGGGATTCACTCAGTCATCCAACCTGCTGCAACACCAGCGAGTTCATACTGGGAAGAGGCCGTTCACATGTCCTGAGTGTGGGAAGGGATTCACTCGATCGACAGGGCTGCAACAACACCAGCGGGTTCACAAGGGGGAGAGGCCGTTCACCTGTTCCAAGTGTGGGAAGGGATTCACTCACTCATCCAACCTGCTGAAACACCAGCGAGTTCACACCGACGAAAGACCTTTTAAATGCCCAGACTGTGGGAAGAGCTTTAAAAGTACCCGGGACCTGATGTCCCATCAACGTGTTCACACTGACGAGAGACCGTTCAGGTGCTCTCACTGTGGGACTGGGTTCAAGCGAGCATCTCAACTCACTGGACACCAGTGAGTTCACACTGGAGAGTTCACCTACTCTAACTGTGGGAAGGGATTCATTCACTCAGTTATCGCACCTGTTGACACACCAGCGAGTTCACACTGGGGAGAGACCATTCACCTGCTCCCAGTGTGGGAAGGGATTCACTCACTCATCTAACCTGCTGAGACACCAGCGAATTCACACTGGGGAGAGACCGTTTAAATGCCCAGACTGCAGCAAGTGTTACAAAAGTTCCAGGGAACTGATGCATCATCAACGTGTTCACACTGACGAGAGATCGTTCAGGTGCTCTCACTGTGGGACTGGGTTCAGACGAGCATCTCACCTCACTGCACACCAGCGAGTTCACACTGAGGAGAGGCCGTTCACCTGCTCCCAGTGTGGGAAGGGATTCACTCAGTCATCTAACCTGCTGATACACCAGCGGGTTCACACATAAAGACAGTGATTGGATTTTACTTTTAATTACATTCAGGAGTGAACGATGTTCATTAGGGTCTGTTTCTCTGATGTTAAGTTATAGACATTAATGTCACGTTATAGGCATTAATGTTCTGGACAAAAGTCAAATAAATCAGCTTTGTATTACACACACAATATTGAGTCTTTTTAAGATCACAAGTAAATACAATGATGAGATTTTCCTGTTAATTCCACCCGGGACTGAACGATTTTCATTGGGGAGTATTTCTGCTGATGTTCATAAATTCCAGCCCAGTTATAGGTGTTAATATTCTGGATAAAAGTCAAATAAATCAGCTTTGTGTAAAACGCACTGTCTGGTGAATCTTGTTAATCTCTCTAACACAAGTTAGTTCCTTTTGAAGGGCCTCTCCCTCTCCCCTGTCTCCTCCACCCTCACCTCCAACAACAAGTGTGAGGAGCTTATGGAGCTTGTTTGTCACTAAGATTGAGACAATCCGATCAGCTGCCTCTGCTGCTTCCCTCCCTTCCAGTAGTCCACCGGGACAAACTATCTCTAAAACTCCCCCTTGTCCGAGCCCAGAATCCACATCTTTCCCCAGTTTCTTTCCCATCTCCCCTCATGCTGTCTCAGTGCTTATCTTGTCCATGAGACCCACCTCTGTTGCCTTAACCCTATTCACACTAAACTGTTGGCCACCCAACTTCTCCATCTCAACAATATCAGCTAATGTTTCTGTCTCTCTCCTGGTACTGTTCCCCTCACCTTTAAATCCACCATCATCACCCATCCTGAAAAAAAACTTTTTCCACAATCGTCATTGTAAACTACCGCCCCATCTCCAACCTCCCTTTCCTCTCCAAAGTCCTTGTACTTGGTGTCCCCCAAGGATCTATCCTTGGCCCCTCCTATTTCTCATCTCCATGCTGCCACTCGATGACATCATCCAAAAGCACCGTGTTAGTTTTCACATGTACACTGACAACACCCAGCTCTACCTCACCACCGTCCCTCTCCATTCCTCTGCTGTTACTAAATTATCAAACTGCTTATCCCACATCCAGTGTTGGATGCGCAGAAATTTCCTCCAATTAAAAATTGGGAAGACCAAAGTCATTGTCTTCGGTCACCACTACAAATCCCATTCCCTAACTACCGAGTCCATCCCTCTCCCTGGGAACTGTCCGAGGCTGAACCACACTGTCCACAATCTTAGTCTCATATTTGACTCCAAGGTGAGTTTCTGACCACATATCCACACCATCACTAATACCAGATATTGCAATCTCCATAATGTTGCCTGTATCCACACCACCCCAGCTCATAAGACCATAAGACATAGGAGCAGAAATTAGGCCATTCGGCCCATCGAGTCTGCTCCGCCATTCAATCATGGCTGATAAGTTTCTCAACCCCATTCTCCTGCCTTCTCCCCGTAACCTTTGATCCCCTTACCAATCAAGAACCTATCTATCTCGGTCTTAAATACACTCAATGACCTGGCCTCCACAGCCTTCTGTGGCAATGAATTCCATAGATTCACCACTCTCTAGCTATCTGCTGCTCAAACCCTCATTCATGTCCGTGTTACCTTTAGACTTGATGATTCCAATACATTCGTGGCCGGCCCCTCACATTCACCCCACCCCCATATGGAAACATGAGATCATCCAAAGCTCTGCTGTCCATGAGTTTTCTCACACCAAGTTCCATTCACTCATCACCCCTGTGCTCATTGACCGACACTGGCTCCTGGTCAAGGAATGGCTCAATTTTAAAATTTGTATCCTCATTTTCAAATCCCTCCATGGCCTTGTCACTCCCTATCTCTGTAATCTCCAGTCACATGTCCCTCTACGCTCCTCATTCTGCCCTCTTGAATACCCAGTATTATAATTATTCCATCATTGGTGGCTGTGCCTTGATGTGAAGCTTTTAAATTCCCTCCCTAAATGCGATGTGAGGGAACATTTTTTCACCCACAGGGAAGTTGAAGACTGGTACGAACTTCCTGAAAGGGCAGTAGAGGCAGGTTCGATTGAGGGATTCAGAAGGGAGCTGGGTTGCTATCTGAAAAGAGAGAATGTGCAAGGTTACAGGATAAGGCAGGGGAGTGGGACTAGGTGGAATGCTCTTTCAGAGAGCCAGTGGAGACTCGATGGACCGAATGGCCTCCTGCACTGTAAAGATTCTGTGATTATCCCTATTCTGGATTGGGGAAATATGCTCTATCTGTATGATTGCAGTGCTGTTAATAAAGTCAGTGTGAGACAATCTGTTGTCAGCTTGATTACCTGGTGTCTGAAACCACACAATTCAATATTTAGAGTCAACAAGATGAACAAGGAAACGCCTCATGGCCCAAAACTCCAGCTCGATATTCACAGGAGAAAGTCTGTTATCTAACACCTCGAGTGGACAAAACAGAGGAAGACCCCAACTGTAAGGAACCCTCGAAAATTTGTAAATATCTTTCAGATGCTGACAGGTTCCAGCTGTGTTTCCCTCACATTGAAGTGAATGGAAGGTGAGAGCGTGGTTATTCTAGAAATATAAAAAACACTAGTTAGAGCACAGTCCAGTTCTATTCAGCACTTTACAGGAAGGATGTGATCACACTGGAGAGGGCACAGAAAGATTTATCTGGATGATGCCAGGACTGGTGATTTTAACCCTGAGGAGGATTTGGAGAGGTGGGTGTTGTTTTCTTTGGAATAGAGGATGCTGAGGGGACGTTTAATTGATGTGTATAAAATGATGAGGGTCCCAGATAGATTGGATAGGAAGGACCTATTTCATTAACAGAGAGGTCAGTAACCAGGGGGCTGAGATTTAAAGTAATTGGTGGGAAGATTAGAGGGGAGTTGAGTAATGTTTTCACTTAGAGGGTGGTGGGGAACTTTAACTCACTATCTGAAGGGATGGTAGAGGCAGAAATACTCACATTTAAAAAGGACTGGGATATGCACCAGTCTTGCTGTAATCTACAAGACTACAGACCAAGAGCTGGAAAGTGGGATTGGACTGGATAGCTCATTTTCAACCAGTACAAACATGATGGGCTGAATGGCCTCCTCTGTGCTGTAAATTTCTCTGATTCTGTGCTGACAAGTGGTCCTCATGTTTTTATCCAAGACAGGCCTCAGCCCAGTCATTTGCTCCAAGTGTTGATGTGATGGGTCAAGTGAAGAGGTGCCAGGTATCTGGAGCAGCAGGAGCAGTAAATAAAATCGAGATGTCAGTGAATACTGATAAATTTTATCAGTATCTTGTTTCATTTTAATAACTTCTGCTGAGTGTGGCCCTCTCCCAGTGCCAGAATATTGGATCAGAGCCACCATGGAAAAGGATTTGACACCGGTGAGATAGACAATGTCAACCGGACCCTCAGTATCTCTGTAACCTCCTCCAGCCCCATAACCCTCTGTGTAAATACAAGATGCTGGATTACACCCTGAGATAGACAATGTCAACTTGATTCCCCTCATCCATCAGCACAGCAACTTCTTCACAAAACACAAACAGGTTTTCTAAGGTGTGACATTCTTTTCCAGAATCCATATTGAGGATCTCTAATGGATCCTTCTCTCCCCCAGTGATCAGAAACAGAATCAGAAACCTTCAAGCATCTTCCCTGTGATCGTGGCCACACTGATGGGCCTGTCATTTCCTGGCTCTGATTTGTCCCCGATTTGGAAAGTGCAAACACCATGAGCTACTTTCCGATCTCAGGGAACAATCGCTGACTCTATTGAGCTGTTGAAGATACGGACAAGAGGTTCACAGGGCACCTGTCACATCTCTTTAAACCCCCTTGGGTGGATATCATCTGGACCTGGAGCACCATCTAGTTTGAGATTTCCTATTTTCTCCAGGGTGACAATCCCTTTCTATTTTAATATTGATGATGTTATTGTCGACAGCACATCCCACAGCTGGAATCTGAGCATCATCCACAGGAGTGCAGACTGATGTGAAACAGTCATTTAACAGCTCTGTCATAGCCTGGCAATCTGATTCAATCTGTCCTCAACTGTCTTTCAGTGGCTCGAAACCACCTTTAACCATCTTCCCACTCCTGATGGAGCTAGGAAAGCTTTGCTGGTATTCCCACAATTATTCACCATCTTCTTTCCCAAAGATCTCTTCTCTAATGGCTGCTTTCCTCTCCCTCAATTGTGGGTGATATTGGTCCCAATTCTCCTGGACACTGAATTCATCTTGTTCCAAACTGGGTTCAGTGTCTGGCAGTTCAGGGAGTCGGGAATCATTCACCCCCTAGACCTACACTGAGAGGTAAAGCCCCAGACAGTTCCTCAGTAAGGATTCCTCTGGTTCCTCACCGTGTATTAGTCCAGATACTGAAACACTGCTTTCTCTCAATCCACTCCTGGAGGGCCCACTCCCCAAGCCTCCAACCTGCAGCAGGGTCAGTGCTGGAGCTATGCAGCGGGAGTGATCCCAGAATAACTTTGAGGGTCGCAATCACATGGATATTCAGGGATGAGTATTTTTAGTTATCCTGGTGTCTAACACACATCAATAAAACAGGGAACTCCAGGAAATGTGCTGCAGGTCTTTCTTTATCTGTTGTATAATTCTCCCAGCAGTTAACAGGTACCTCTGAAATCACTACCTGCTATTTTAATACAGAATTTTGCAAATTTATTTCAAATGGGTTTAATTCTGCCTTAAAGTAATCGATTTTGGTCTGTCACAAACACAGTAAATCTTCATAGAATAATTAGCACAGTCATTTTCAGACTGGAAATTTAAACCTGATTTTCCCTTTCAGTCAGAAACAGATCACAGTTTTACACCAATCTCTGATTTGACAGCACCGTTGTTCCTCCTGACTCTAAACACAGTTGTAAAGGAGCCTTCTGATCCGTGTCTAGGAGCTCTGAACCATGGAAGAGAGCGGCTGGGACACATTTCTTACACACCTCAGGATTAACCCACACGGGGGCTTTGCTGTCAGTGAAGAGAGATGAGAAAGAACAAAGTGCTGTTTGTCCCTCTCAGTGTGACCCTGAGGGACTGTGTCCAGGCTGAAGTTCTGTTCCTGCTGTGTGATCCACGACCCAGATTGTCCTTCCTGAGCTCCAGCCAGGTGATGTTAAATACCCAGGTGGGAAAGGCAAAAATCCACAACGTGTTTAAAATAAACCTGATTTATTTCACATTTATCCAGAATATTAAACTTCAGTTCAGTTACAGGGATTATGAACATCAACAGAAACAAACTCTAACTGTCAGAATGGTTCAGTCCTGGATGTGGTTAACAACAGCAGTAACAGCAGAATTCAATTCCTGCAGCTGCTTGTGAACTCACTGGGGTGTCAATAGGTGAGATGACTGAGTGAATCTCCTCCCACACACATAGCAGGTGAATAGCCTCTCCCCAACGTGAATGTGTTTGTGTCTCAGCACCCATTTTGCTTTTAAATCTCGGCTCATGGTCAGAACTTTGAAAAGCTTTCTGACCCATGTAAACGAGTCGATATGTTTAGATGAAAGCAAAATACTGCATATGTTGGAAATCTAAAATTAGAAACAGAAAATGCTGGAATAGCTCAGCAGGTCTGGCAGCATCTTTGGAGAGAGAAACAGAGTTAACGTTTCAAGTCAGTATGACTCCTCTTCAGAACTAATGGGTATGGAGGTGGGATGACGGAGTGAATCTCTCCCAAACAGAACAGATGAATGGTCTCCTCCACAGTGTGAGTGCACTGGTGAACACTGAGTTCACATGATCACTTGAACCCAGTCCCACAGAGAGAGCACTTAAACAGGCTCTGGTCAGTGTGAAACGTTGATGGAACATCAGCTCTACAGAACTTTTATAACTCTTTCTGCAATCTACACATTTAAAAGATCTTCCATCAGTGAGAATCCGTCCTCTCAAATGGAGCAGGTGAATGTCCTCTCCCCAGTGTGAACTCACTGGTGTTGCAGCAGGATGAACAATCACCTGAACCTCTATCCGCAGTGAGAGCAGATGAATGGAGTTGAACCGGAATGAATGCACTGGTGAACCATCAATGAATGTGGGTTTTTAAAGCTCTTGTCACAGTCTAAATAGGTGTTTCAGCAGGGTGGAAGAACTAATGAATCGACTTCCACACTTGAAGCAGGTGAATGGCCTCTCCCCAGTGTCAATTCGCTGGTGCACAGTGAGATTAAGTGATTGCCTGAACCCAGTCCAACAGAGAGAGCATCTGATCAGTCTGTTGTCAGTATGAACACACCCTGATATAGTCCCAGACCCGTCATTCAAACCCCCCAACTCCACCCAATTCGCAGCTCAACCTACCAGCTTGCAGCTTCCTGCACCTTAACCCCGCCCAGCCCAGGTGTGGGACAGTCCAAGGTGAGTCATTTGTGTAGCCAGGGGAGTGGGGGAGGGGTGACCTCCCACCTTGTGCTGTGTCCCAAATGGTTCCATTCTCCCCTTCCCCAGGGCCCTCTATATACAGCATGCAGACGGCTGATGGGCTTTGGGGATCCTCACTGACCTGCACAGTTATATTATCCTGCACCCCGCCCCCAATTCACTGTGTGAAAAGGTTGTTTATCCTTATTGCTGCTCCCCCATCGCCTAAACACCTTGTTTCATACAAGTCTTGTTTAAGACTTGTTTAATCCCAGGGCCACGGGGCAAAGGGAGGAAAGTCATAGAATCAGAGTTGTACAGCACAGAAACAGGCCCTTCGTCCCATCATGTCCGTGCTGGCCATCAACACCCATCTATTACAATCCCATTTTCCAGCACTTGGCCCATAGCCCTGAGGTGGCACGAGGAAAATTATTCCTTCAGTGGACAACACAGACAGGATGGGCCAAATGGCCTCCATTGTGCTGTAACCATTCAAGAATTCTCTGAGGTGTCTTTATCCCGCTGCTCCATTCCCAGTGATTCCCGCCTTCCGCTATTGTCCCTGGCTCCCTGTTTAATCAAGTAATTCCTCCCTTTCCTCTACTCACCCTGTGCAGTGTGTGTGTCAGGCTTCCTCTAGACACCTCCCCCCAACACCATCCCGGCCCCTTTAACCATCAGCAGCTTCCTGCTTGTCTGGTTTTAGTTTAAATTTACAGAATTGAAGGATTTAGATTCAAGCTCGCCTTAACTGACTGCTCTAAATTGGAAAATGTTTGTCCCTCACACCTGGATAGTTCATTTTGTTATAAGTCATACCAAAAATGCAGTTACTCTCCTCAATTGAAGAGGCTCCTCATTTTAATCCGCACCAGACCCGAACTTAAAACAGTGAACATTATCCCCCAGACCTGAATATAAAACAGTGAACATTATCCCCCAGACCCGAATATAAAACAGTGAACATTATCCCCCAGACCCGAATATAAAACAGTGAACACTATCCCCCAGACCCGAATATAAAACAGTGAACATTATCCCCCAGACCCGAATATAAAACAGTGAACATTATCCCCCAGACCCGAATATAAAACAGTGAACATTATCCCCCAGACCCGAATATAAAACAGTGAACATTATCCCCCAGATCTGAAAATAAAACAGTGAACATTACCCCCCGACCCGAATATAAAACAGTGAACATTATCCGTCACACTCGAATATAAAACAGTGAACATTATCCCCCAGTTCTGAAAATAAAACAGTAAACATTATCCCCCAGAACCGAATATAAAACAGTGAACATTATCGCCCAGACCCGAATATAATACAGTGAACATTATCCCCCAGACCCGAATATAAAACAGTGAACATTATCCCCAGACCCGAATATAAAGCAGTGAACATTATCCCCCAGACCCGAATATAAAACAGTGAACATTATCCCCAGACCCGAATATAAAACAGTGAACATTATCCCCAGACCTGAATATAAAACAGTGAACATTATCCCCCAGACCCGAATATAAAACAGTGAACATTATCCCCAGACCCGAATATAAAACAGTGAACATTATCCCCCAGACCCGAATATAAAACAATGAACATTATCCCCCAGACCCGAATATAAAACAGTGAACATTATCCCCCAGACCCGAATATAAAACAGTGAACATTATCCCCCAGACCCGAATATAAAACAGTGAACATTATCTCCCAGATCCGAATATAAAACAGTGAACATTATCCCCCAGACCCGAATATAAAACAGTGAACATTAAACCCAGATCTGAATATAAAACAGTGAACATTATTCCACAGACCCGAATATAAAACAGTGAACATTATCCCCCAGACCCAAATATAAAACAGTGAACTTTATCACAAAGATCTGAGTATAAAACAGTGAACATTATCCCCCAGACCCGAATATAAAACAGTGAACATTATCCCCAGACCCGAATATAAAACAGTGAACATTATCCCCAGACCCGAATATAAAACAGTGAACATTATCCCCCAGACCCGAATATAAAACAGTGAACATTATCCCCCAGACCCGAATATAAAACAGTGAACATTATCCCCCAGACCCGAATATAAAACAGTGAACATTATCCCCCAGACCCGAATATAAACAGTGAACATTATCCCCCAGACCCGAATATAAAACAGTGAACATTATCCCCAGACCCGAATATAAAACAGTGAACATTATCCCCCAGACCCGAATATAAAACAGTGAACATTATCCCCAGACCCGAATATAAAACAGTGAACATTATCCCCCAGACCCGAATATAAAACAGTGAACATTATCTCCCAGACCCGAATATAAAACAGTGAACATTATCCCCAGACCCGAATATAAAACAGTGAACATTATCCCCCAGACCCGAATATAAAACAGTGAACATTATCCCCAGACCCGAATATAAAACAGTGAACATTATCCCCCAGACCCGAATATAAAACAGTGAACATTATCCCAGATCTGAATATAAAACAGTGAACATTATCCCCAGACCCGAATATAAAACAGTGAACATTATCCCCCAGACCCGAATATAAAACAGTGAACATTATCCCCCAGACCCGAATATAAAACAGTGAACATTATCCCCCAGACCCGAATATAAAACAGTGAACATTATCCCCAGACCCGAATATAAAACAGTGAACATTATCCCCAGACCCGAATATAAAACAGTGAACATTATCCCCCAGACCCGAATATAAAACAGTGAACATTATCCCCGATCTGAATATAAAACAGTGAACATTATCCCAGATCTGAATATAAAACAGTGAACATTATCCCCCAGACCCGAATATAAAACAGTGAACATTATCCCCAGACCCGAATATAAAACAGTGAACATTATCCCCAGACCCGAATATAAAACAGTGAACATTATCCCCCAGACCTGAATATAAAACAGTGAACATTATCCCCCAGACCCGAATATAAAACAGTGAACATTATCCCCCAGACCCGAATATAAAACAGTGAACATTATCCCAGATCGGAATATAAAACAGTGAACATTAACCCCCAGACCCAAATATAAAACAGTGAACATTATCCCAGATCTGAATATAAAACAGTGAACATTATCCCAGATCTGAATATAAAACAGTGAAACTTATCCTCAGACCCGAATATAAAACAGTGAACATTATCCACAGACCCTAATATAAAACAGTGAACATTATTCCACAGACCCAAATATAAAACAGTGAACATTATCCCCCAGACCCGAATATAAAACAGTGAACATTATCCCCCAGACCCGAATATAAAACAGTGAACATTATCCCCCAGACCCGAATATAAAACAGTGAACATTATCCCCCAGACCCGAATATAAAACAGTGAACATTATCCCCCAGACCTGAATATAAAACAGTGAACATTATCCCAGATCCGAATATAAAACAGTGAACATTATCCCCCAGACCCGAATAAAAACAGTGAACATTATCCCCCAGACCCGAATACAAAACAGTGAACATTATCCCCCAGACCCGAATATAAAACAGTGAACATTATCCCCAGACCCGAATATAAAACAGTGAACATTATCCCCCAGACCCGAATATAAAACAGTGAACATTATCCCCCAGAACCGAATATAAAACAGTGAACATTATCCCCCAGACCCGAATATAAAACAGTGAACATTATCCCCCAGACCCGAATATAAAACAGTGAACATTATCCCCCAGACCCGAATATAAAACAGTGAACATTATCCCCAGACCCGAATATAAAACAGTGAACATTATCCCCAGACCAGAATATAAAACAGTGAACGTTATCCTCCACTCCCGAATATAAAACAGTGAACATTATCCCCCAGAGCCGAATATAAAACAGTGAACATTATCCCCAGACCCGAATATAAAACAGTGAACATTATCCCCCAGACCCGAATATAAAACAGTGAACATTATCCCCCAGACCCAAATATAAAACAATGAGACTGGAGTTTCTTGAGGCCGAGACGTTTGTTGTCGATGAGGTAAATTAATTCGGGACAATATCTTTAAAAATTCTCACAGTTTACAATCCTGACATGAATCTGAAAATGCTGCAATTCCTCAGCAGGTCAGGCCTTCATCTGTGGAGAGAGAAACAGAGTTAATGTGACAGCTTTGTGACCTTTCATCTGAACTGAGAATATATAGAAATGTAGCAGTTCATTGCCAGGTCAAAAAGAGACACTTTACAGACTTCGGGAATCAAATTGACTTCAACAATTTTCTCTCATAATCTCTGCCTCCATTTGTTTCTTGTTTCTTTAAGTCTTTGTTTTCCTTTCTCATTTCTCTATCATTGTCTCCACATTGTTTTCAGACTGTTGTTATCGTGCCATTCACACCCAATCTAGACACGTCTTTTGTTTTTTTTAATGGGGCCATTACCACTCCTTTTGACCTTACATCATGAAACCTTTTGTCAGTTAATCTGTACCGCCCTGCAGCCTTTCATAGACCTTTCCTTCTGTTCCTCTTCCCACCTCCCCCATTTCACTGGGTCACAGACCTGAAACGTCAATTCTGTTTCTCTCTCCACAGATTCTTCCAGACCTGCTGGTGTGTTTCCAGTTTTTACTGCTTTCATTTCATATTTTAAGCATCGCAGTATTGTTCGTTTTTCCATTCCAAGCACTCTACCTGATATTATTAATAACTCAATTCAGTTACTGATAAATTAATTTGTTATCTGTACTTTTGTCTTGAAATCTGATTAATTATTGAGGTACTTATCAGTTATCAGTGTCTTTAAATATTATTACAATTTCATCACTTTTCTCATTTTCCTCACAACAGAGAATGTTGATGAGGGTAACACGGTTGATGTGAACATGAACTGCTAAACGGTATTTGATACAGCGCCAAGTAACAGGCTTGTCAGCAAAGTTAAAGCCCATGGGGCAGAGGCAGCATTAGCTGCGTGACAGGAAACAACACGCATGGTGAACGGTTGTTTTTTCAGATTGAAGAAAAATATAGAGTGGGATCACAAGGAGTAGGTGTTAAGACCACTGTTTTCTTGATATATATTAATGACATAGACTTGTGTGTGCAGGGCAAAATTTGAAAACAAAGCCAAATTTTCAAGTTGAGTTTACAGTGAGAAGCATAGTGATAAACCTCAAGAAGACATAGACAGGATGAAGGAATGGGTAGGCATGTGGCCAGTAAAATATAATTCAGAGAGGTGTGAAGTGATTTATTTTGGTAGGGAGAATGAGGAGAGACAAAATAAAATAAAGGGTACAATTGTAAAAGGGTGCAGGAGTAGGGTAATCTGGAGCTATATGTGCATACGTCATTGAAGATGGCAGGGCAGACTAAAAAAGCAGTGAATAAAGCATGTGGAATGGGGAATAAAGTAGAAAATCAACAAGTTAGAATAAACCTGAATAAACACTGGCTTAGTTCCAACTGCAGTATTGTGTCCAATTCTGAGCACCTCACTTCAGGATGAATATGAGGCATTACAGAATGTGCAGAAAAGATTCACGAGAGATGATGAACTTCAGTTAGGTGAAGTTGGGTTTGTTTTCCTTGGAAGGGGAACCGTTCTCTTGCATCTCTCCTGGGCCCTCTGACTTCAATTCCTTCTGAAATTGCAGCCATTCAGTGCCAGGGTTGTTAAAAACTTTCTTTCATGGAATGTGGGCAAGGCCAGCATTTGTTGCCCATCCCCAACTGCCCTTGAAGCAAGTGGCTTGCCACACCATTTCAGAGGGCCACTCAGAGTAACCACATTTCGGTAGATCTGGAATCACATGTGGGCCACACCAAGTAAGGATGGCAGATTTCCTTCCCTGAAGGATTTTTGAGAACTGAGGCTAGCTTTCAATTCCAGATTTATTAATTGAATTTAAATTCCACCAACTGCCGCGGTGGGACTTGAAACAAAGTCTGCAGGCTGGTCTTGTCGATTACCAGTTTAGTGACGTTTCCATGATACCACCATCTCCCACAACATATATTTAAATATTATTTTGTAAGTGGTTTAATATTTGCGAATATTTTGCTTCATATAGCTTCTATAATGAGTTTCAGACAGATCTGTGCCAAGTGGACGTGGTGTTTAAAGGTCGTTCATTTCGCCTTTTGCATGTCGTTGTTCAGTAAAGATACAGAGAATGATGTCCCCCTCTTTAAGTATCTATTGAGGACACTCAGATAGTCAATTCCTACTCCCCTTCTTCTGGGTGGATAATGGATGCTGTATACATTTAAGTTTCTGAACAATTTGATTGCTAATTTTATTGAGTGGCCACTGCCCCAATCTCATCACCGCAATAAAATGACCATTTCTGATTGGACATTCAATGGTGATACCTTTACCCAGCATTCCCCGCGGTGGTGACTATCCGCTATCCACACCACTGGAGAGCGGTGCGCAGGCGCAGTGATGGACAGTGAGCATGCGCAGTGTCAGTGATGACGATGGGGAGTGAAGCTCCTCGGCCACATCTGCAGCCGGTGAGGATGTGGAAACGCGGCGGGAGCGATGGAGCCGGGAGATGGACGGGGAGGGTTTATAAACACCTGGTGAAGGTCCCGGGTTGGCATCTCCGGATCTTTTTCTCGAGCCCACAACAACATGATTGACTCTGAAATGACCCCTGAACTAGGGCATCGAGGGATGGGTAATAAATTCTGGCCCGGCCGGTGACGCCCACATCCCAGGAACGAATAAAAAAATAATAAAACCAGGCTCAGGTTAACGGCCGCCATCTTGTTTCAGCAGGGGGTAGGGCGCATGTGCGGCCACGTTGGTGATGTCACAGTGAGTGGGCGGGGCCTCAGGGTTCGGGTTCCCAACCGGGTCCTAGTTTCCGGGACAATGTTAGGATACAGGTTTTGAAGCAGCTTCACCCAGTCCCAGGCTGCAGGTGATGTTTGCAGCCGAGAAGAGTCCATGGGCCAGGGTGAGAGGTTGCAGCCCCTGCAGAGTTACCTGAAGGACTCATCCTCAACTTTTGGTGACACTTCAGCCCCACGCTCCTAATCTTTGGCCAGTGTGAAGGTGGGGTGTAATTCTTCATGGGCCTGGTTAAGAGAGGAATTTGTAGATCCAGGATGGGTGACACACACGTGGGTCTGGTCACATTGGCTGCCAGCCTCTCTTCGTGGTCTTGTCCGTGCCTGGGTGTCCCTGATGAGGGAACGTGCAGTGTCCATCAATACGCCTGATACCTCCCACAGCCGGTGGGCATCTCAGGGTACAGAGTGCCTCATAGACACTGGAAAAAACATTGTGGTTTAGTTAGGAAGGTTGCCTTTGCTTTTTTTTGGGAATTATTTGCTGATTTGGGCTTCTTTCAGTTTGATTGACCATATGTTTGGGGAAAGAATGTGCAAAAGAAACTCGCATTGTCTGTTTTGAATTTCTATCCTGTACTTGCCGTGATGGTTTTTGTAAATTCCGTTTACAGGGTGCAAGAGGGAGATCATTTACACACGGGATACTCAAACCAAACATCACATCAAGATCTGACAGAATCACTCGATTCATCAAGACCTGAATATCATGGATCTTTGACTGTGGAAGAGGAAATGTTTGTCTGTTCTGACTGTGGGAAAAGAATTCAAACATCAGTGTGACTGGAAAAGCACCGAGACACACACACACCCGAGTCAGAGTTTTCCAGTGAGCTGACTGTGGAAAGAGCTTTAACCAGTTACACAACCTAAAGAATCATTGCACCATTCAGAGTGGGAAGAAAGCAGACATTTGTTCTGTGTGTGGATAAGGCTCCAACTGATCATCAAATTTGGAGAGACAGAGGGACACAGGCACCATGGAGAAACCGTGGAAATGTGAGGACTGTGGGAAAGGATTCAATCGTCCATCCCGACTGGAAAACCATCGACGCAGTCACACTGGGGAAAGGCCATTCACCTGCTCCGAGTGTTGGAAGGGATTCACTCAGTTATCCAACCTGCGGACACACCAGCAGATACACACTGAAGAGAGACCATTCACCTGCTCCGAGTGTGGGAAGGGATTCACTCAGTCATCAAACCTGTTGACACACCAGCGAATTCACACAGGGGAAAGACCATTCACCTGCTCCAATTGTGGGAAGGGATTTACTCAGTTATCCACCCTGCTGAAACACCAGCGAGTTCACACTGGAGAGAGACCATTCACCTGCTCTAAGTGTGGGAAGGGATTCACTCAGTCATCAAATTTGCTGACACACCAGCAAGTTCACACCGGAGAGAGGCATTTCACCTGCACAGTATGTGGGAAAGGATTCACTGTGTCCTCTGACCTGCTGAAGCACCAGCGAATTCACACTGAGGAGAGGCCGTTTAGCTGTACTTCCTGTGGAAAGAGATTCAGGTCTTCTTTCAACTTCAAAGTGCACCAGCGAGTTCACACTGGGGAGAGGCCCTTCACCTGCTCCGAGTGTGGGAAGGGATTCATTAAATCATCCAACCTACTGATACACCAGCGAGTTCACACTGGGGAGAGGCCATTCACCTGCTCCGAGTGTGGGAGGAAATTCACTCAATCATCCAACCTGCTGACACACCAGCGAATTCACACTGAGGAGAGGCCGTTCCACTGTACTTCCTGTGGAAAGAGATTCAGGTCTTCATTCCACCTCAGTGAACACCAGCCAATTCACACTGGGGAGAGGCCCTTCACCTGCTCCAAGTGTGGGAAGGGATTCACTCAGTCATCCAACCTACTGAGACACCAGCGAGTTCACATTGGGGAGAGGCCGTTCATCTGATCCAAGTGCAGGAAGGGATTCACTTGGTCATCCCACCTGCTCAGACACCAGTGAATTCACAAGTGACTGCAGGGGTTGGATTCTATTGTTGCTGCTGTTAACCACATCCAGGGCTGAAGCATATTCCTTCTGACAGTTGTGGTTTGGTTCTGCTGATGTTAATAATCCCTGTAACAGGTCTAAAGTTTAATATTCTGTACCAAAACTGATTGTGTTCTCGGGGCCGCAGTGTCCCTTTATGAACAGCTGTCTCTGACTTTTCCCCATAATTCAGGAACTCTTGTCAGAAATTAGTTTACAACAAAATTTTGATATTTTACTTCAATCCCAAATTGATCTTTGGCACGAACTCTACAATTCATTGTCTGAGAGGTTTTGATCAGGCAGATAGAGAGAGAGTGTTTCCTCTTGTGGGGAAGAGCATAACTAGAGACCATAAATATTGGATAGTCACCAATAAATCAAATTGAGAATTCAGAAGAAACTTCTTTACCCAAAGGGTGTTGAGAAAGTGGAACTTATTACCACTGGGAGTGGTAAAAATGAATCGTATAGCTTTTGTTTAGTTGAAAAGAGTGCAATATGTGGATGTGTTCATTTATTTGTGCAAAGGACAGGGCCCTGTGTGTGAATATATGTAGTTTCTAGCACATGTAAGTGAGACACATTGTGAGACCGACTGATAATCTTAAATTGGTTGTTCGTGTAATTCTCAGCACAGTCAGGATTGTTGAGTAGGTGTTGTCTAATCATGGAATGACATCTAATATTATTTAAGAGAAAGCTAGGCAAGCACAAGAGAGGGGAATAGATGGTTACAATGATACATTTTGATGAGGAATGATAGGTGGAGGCTCTGAAGGAGCTTAAACACCAGCATGGACTGGCTGGGCCGAATGGCCTCTTTCTGTGTCATGTGTCAGATGTAATTACACTGCTGAAGGGTCTGGTCCTAATTTTTAGACTATCCCACCTATTCCTAGATTGTCTAACCAGTGGAAATAATTTCTATTTACCCTCTGTTCCCCTTAATATGCTCGATCCGGCTTTTACTGACACTGTTAATCACATCCAGAACTGAACCATGTACATTCTGACAGTTGGGGTTTATTTCTACTGGTGATAATAATCTCTGTAACTGGGTTGGAGTTTAATATCTTGATATTTGTTAAATAAACCAACTTTTGTTTGAAAGTCTCAGAATGTCAAGTCCTTGATTTCTCCAGGATATGAGGAGACTAATTGATGTCCTGTTACTGACTGCTCCATTTTTGTATCTTTTCTTCTTCCAAATCTAGATTCTTTCAGTTCTCATACCATTGGTTACCCTCATGGACAATTCCCAGCTCCCAATATCTCCCAGAGAGCCTCTTTTCACCTTGGGATCCAGAGAAGTATCGGTATTAAAAACAGAAAATGTTGGAAGTAATTACCCAAACTTTTCCAAGTCCAAGTTGATTTTGTCCTGGACTTTTGGCTCCAATCTTTCTCCACCACTGATGTGAACTGATTGTCCTGGAATTGCTGTGTTTTTGACACCACTACGATATAAGGAGGATTGGAAGATTGTGACAAGAGCCTCCACAAGTTCCATGTGAAGGATGCTGTCTCTGACAGTGCAGCAGTCCCTCAATGTCACCCTGGAGTGTCAGCCTAGATAATGTGCTCAGGTTTATTAATATTTCCTCTTGTTATTGATGTGGATCATTAAGAAACAATGGACTCTTATGATGTCATCCAGTCCCAGTGCAATGATGTCATCCAGTCCCAGTGCGATGATGTCATGAAGACTATTAAATACCAGTGGAGCCTTAGTGGTGAAAACAGTTTTGTTCGAGATAGCAGCAAGTCCATTACTTCAGCAAATGGAGTGAATGGGAAAGAAAGTGAGGCAGCTCAAGAACATCAGGAATAGTGTTGTGAATTATGAAGGTGAACAATGTGTACAGTATACATGCCCCGTCTCCTGACACGCGGCCCCCGTCTCCCAAGACGGTGTCCCCCATCTTTAAGTCCTACCAGTTTGGTTGATAGATCACCGACCTGAAACATTCACTCAGGTTCCCTCTCCACAGAAGCTGTTTGACCTGCTGAGTGTTTCCAACATTTTCTGTTTTGAGCTCGGATTTCCAGTATCGACTGTATATTGTTTCAGGGTCACAGTGGATCATTTTTCTCTGAATTATCATTCCCTGTTTAAAGGTGAAGAAGGGGCTTTTAAAGAATGAGACATGAACTAAACTCACTGTTAATTCCTCCTCAGCAACAATTGTAAACACAAAGCTTCCAGCCGGGATTGAACCAGGGACTTTCTCATGTAAAGTAAACGTGATAATCAGTGCACTAGGGAAATGAGTGTGAATCTCGCCCCACAACACCCCCCCCCTCCTCGGACAGAGGGGAACTGACATAGAAACATAGAAACAAGGAGCAGGAGTTGGCCATTCGGCCCTTTGAGCCTGCTTCACCATTCATTATGTTCATGGCTGATCATCCAACTCAATAGCCTGCTCCCGCTTTCTCCCCACACCCTTTGATCTCTTTCGCCCCAAAAGCTATATCTAACTCCTTGAAAACATACAATGTTTTGGTCTCAACTACTTTCTGTGGTAACAAATTCCACAGGCTCACCACTCTCTGGGTGAAGAAATTTCTCCTCATCTCAGTCCTAAATGTTCTACCCCATATCCTCGGACTGTGACCCCTGGTTCTGGACTCCCCCACCATCGGGAACATCCTTCTTGCATCTGCCCTGTCTAGTCCTGTTAGAATTTTATAGGTTTCAATGAGATCCCCCCTCATTCTTCTGAATTCCAGTGAATATAATCCTAAATGACTCAATCTCTCCTCATATGTCAGTCTCACCATCCCAGGATTCAGTGAGGTAAACCTTTGCTGCACTCCCTCTATAGCAAGAACATCCTTCCTCAGATGAGGAGACCAAAACTGCACACAGTATTCCAGGTGTGGTCTCACCAAGGCCTTGTACAATTGCAGCAAGACGTCCCTGTCCCTGTACTCGAAGCCTCTCGCTATGATGGTCAACAAACCATTTGCCTTCTTTACCGCCTGCTGCACCTGCATGCTTACTTTCAGCGACCGGTGTACAAGGACACCCAGGTCTCGTTGCACATTTCCCTCTCTCAGTTTATAGCCATTCAGATAATAATCTGCCTTCCTGTTTTTGCTACCAAAGTGGAGAACCTCACATTTATCCACATTATACTGCATCTGCCATGCATTTGTCCACTCACTCAGCTTGTCCAAATCACACTGAAGCATCTCTGCATCCTCCTCACAGCTCACCCTCCCTCCCAACTTTGTGTCATCTGCAAATCTGGGGATATGAATAACTGGGGTCCCAGTACCGATCCCTGTGGTACCCCAATAGTACTGCCTGCCATTCAGAAAAAGATCCGTTTATTCCTACTCTTTGTTTCCTGTCTGCCAACCAGTTTTCTATCCATCTCAATACACCATCCCAAATCCCATGCGCTTTAATTTTACACGCCAATCTCTTATGTGGGACTTTGGTGAAAGCCTTCTGAAAGTCCAAATAAACCACATCCACAGGCTCCCCCTCATCAGCTCTACTCGTTGCATCCTCGAAAAATTCCAGTCGATTTGTCAAGCATGATTTCCCTTTGAGAAATCCATGCTGACGCTGTCCAATTCTGCCACTGTTTTCCACATGCTTAGCTATTACATCTTTTATAATGGACTCTAGAATTTTCCCCACTGCCGACATCAGTCTGACTGGTCTATAAAAACAAAAAACTGCGGATGCTGGAAATCCGAAACAAAAACAGAATTACCTGGAAAAACTCAGCAGTTCTGGCAGCATAGGCGGAGAAGAAAAGAGTTGACGTTTCGAGTCCTCATGACCCTTCAACAGAACTAGGTGAATCCAAGGAAGGGGTGAAATATAAGCTGGTTTAAGGTGTGTGTGTGTTTGGGGGGGAGGGTGTTGGGTGGGGGGAGAGAAGTGGAGGGGGTGGTGTGGTTGTAGGGACAATCAAGCAGTGATAGAAGCAGATTATCAAAAGATGTCACAGACAAAAGAACAAAAGAACACAAGAGGTGTTGAAGTTGGTGATATTATCTAAACGAATGTGCTAATTAAGAATGGAGGGTAGGGCACTCATAGTATAGCTCTAGTGGGGGTGGGGGGAGCATAAAAGATTTAAAAATATTTAAAAACAATGGAAATAGGTGGGAAAAGAAAAATCTATATAATTTATTGGAAAAAACAAAAGGAAGGGAGAAGAAACAGAAAGGGGGTGGGGATGGAGGAGGGAGTTCAAGACCTAAAGTTGTTGAATTCAATATTCAGTCCGGAAGGCTGTAAAGTGCCTAGTCGGAAGATGAGGTGTTGTTCCTCCAGTTTGTGTTGGGCTTCACTGGAACAATGCAGCAAGCCAAGGACAGACATGTGGGCAAGAGAGCAGGGTTGAGTGTTAAAATGGCAAGCGACAGGGAGGTTTGGGTCATTCTTGCGGACAGACCGCAGGTGTTCTGCAAAGTGGTCGCCCAGTTTACGTTTGGTCTCTCCAATGTAGAGGAGACCACATTGGGAGCAACGAATGCAGTAGACTAAGTTGGGGGAAATGCAAGTGAAATGCTGCTTCAGTTGAAAGGAGTGTTTGGGCCCTTGGACAGTGAGGAGAGAGGAAGTGAAGGGGCAGGTGTTACATCTTTTGCGTTGGCATGCGGTGGTGCCATAGGTGGGGGTGAGGAGTAGGGGGTGATGGAGGAGTGGACCAGGGTGTCCCGGAGGGAATGATCCCTACGGAAGGCCGCCATCCATCTCCAGCTCTAATTCCCAAACAGAAAATGCTGTCAAGAATCAGCAAGTCAGGCTGAGTCTGTGGCCGCTCTCACCATTTAGAACCGTCACAATGCCTGGTTGATTGACGGCAGATCCAGACCGATAGGAAGAGGGGGTGGGACTGGAGGACCGAGCAGGAGCGGCTGGTCCTCCAACCAATCGGAGTGAATGAGGGGCTGGACCAAGCTGGAGTGAAGCATGCGCAGTGTGAGTAATGGCGATGGAGAGATGCGTATTCTCGGACCCGTAATCAGTAAGGAAGAGAATAGTTGGGCGGAGGGAGCGATCGATTGGGCGGGTGGGTGGAGCGGATTGGTAAACTTGTTGTGCAATCAGAAAACCTCAAAATTGAACTTTGCGGTCGCCTGCTTGCACGGAGCGGTGGCCGCAAACCCCAAAAATTGGGCCCGGTTATCGGTCGCCATCTTTATTGGGGGCAATACACTGCAGGGCGCATGAGGGGCCGCCATATTTGTAGGGGGCAAGGTTTTGAATGATTGGGAGGAGCTTGTTTCCCATTGTTCAGAATGGAGACAATTTGACAATCAAGTTGCAATACCCTTTGAGTCCCAATATCTTATTGACGAGGCAGAGCGGCGACAGAGAAAGAAAGAAAAGGAAGCAAATCCTGTTTCCCGAAATCTGCTACCTCATGGCACGTCCTGCCCCCTATGTCCAAAGATCTGTGGGTCTTTTCAGTCCTATAAAGACCCAGGGCAGAAACCTGTGCCCCTGAGGAGATGTCATCCTGCCTTTGTGTTTCTGTGGGATCTCTCTCACTCCCTTTTTCCTGTTTTAAATCAATTTCACAGGGGATTAGGAGGGGAGGATTTGGAAAACTCAAACCAAACATCACAACAGGATCTGATAGAGTCGCCCAATTTATCGAGTTCTGAATATCATCGGTTTATGGACATGGACGGAAAAAGCACCTTTCACAGTGGGGAGAAACCATACACGTGTTCTGTGTGTGGACGAGGCTTCAACCGATCATCAGACCCATCAAAACATAAATGCAGTCAAAATGGGGAGAGGCCATGGAAATGTGCAGATTGTAGGAAGGGATTCTCTGATACAGTTCAGCTGGAAACTCAGCGGGACAGTCACACCAGGAAGAGGCTGTTCACCTGCTCAGATTGTGGGAAGAAATTTGTTAATTCATCCAACCTGCTTACACACCAACGAGTTCACACTGGGGAGAGACCATTCACCTGCCCTGAGTGTGGGAAGGGATTCATTAATTCATCCAATCTGCTGAGGCACCAGAGAGTTCACACAAGTGAGAGACCGCTCACTTGCTCCAAGTGTGGGAAAGGATTCACTCAGTCATCCAGCCTGGTGATACACCAGCGGGTTCACTCTGGGGAAAAGCCGTTCATCTGCTCCGAGTGTGGGAGAGGATTCACTGACTCATCCAACCTGCTGGCACACCAGCGTGTTCACACTGACGAGAGACCGTTCAGGTGTTCTCACTGTAGGACTGGGTTCAGGCGAGCATCTGAACTCACCATACACCAGCACACTCACACTGGGGTGAGGCCATTCACCTGTACGGAGTGTGGGAAGGGATTCACTGATTCATCCACCCTGCTGAGGCACCAGCGAATTCACACTGGGGAGAGACCTTTCACCTGTACAGAGTGTGGGAAGGGATTCACTCAGTTATCCAGCCTGCTGAGACATGAACAAACTCAGACTGAGGGGAGGCCATTCAGCTGCTCCGGGTGTGGGAAAGGATTCGCCCATTCGAACAACCTGGTGAGACACCAGCAGGTTCACACTGGGGAGAAGTTGTTCACCTGCTCTGAGTGTGGGAAGAGATTTACTCAGTCATCCCACCTACAAACACATCAACGAATTCACACTGATGAGAGACCGTTTAAATGCCCAGACTGTGGGAAGTGTTTTAAAAGTTCCGGGGAACTGATGTCCCATCAACTTGTTCATACTGATGAGAGACCATTCAGGTGCTCTCACTGTGGGGCTGGGTTCAGGCGATCATCTCAACTCATTTTACACCAGCGAACTCACACTGGGGAGAGGCCGTTCACCTGTTCCGAGTGTGGGAAGAGATTCACTCAATCATCCCACCTGCAGACACACAAGCGCACTCACACAGGGGAGAGGCACTTCACCTGCACCACATGTGGGAAGGGATTCACTCAGTCATCTCACCTGCTGACGCACCAGCAAGTTCACACTGGGGAGAGGCCATTCACCTGCTGCAAGTGTGGGAAGGGATTTACTCAGTCTGCTAACCGGCTGAAACACCAGTGAGTTCACAAATAACTGCAATGATTGGATTTTGCTGTTAATCACATCCAGACTGAGCCATGTTCATTCAGGCCTGTTTCTGCTGATGTTAATAAACTCCAGCCCTGTCATCGTGGTTCTCACTCTGAATAAAAATTAAATTAACAGTTTTGTGTTAAACACACTGTGTTGAGTCTCTTTAATATCTCAAACACACGTTAATTCCTTTGAAGAACTCTCCCTCTCCTTCAAATCTGCCATCATCGCTCTCTCCTCAATAAAACCAACCCTTGACCCCAATGTTCTTGCAAACCACCTTTCCATTTCTTTCCATCCTTCCCTCTCCCAAACCCTTGTCACCTTCCAAATCCATGCCCATCATTCTTGGAACTCCATGTTTCAATCCATGCAATAAGATTCCTGCCCCTGTCACAGTATCGAAACAGTTCTTCTCAAAGTCACAGATTACATCTGATGTGAATGTGACAAAGATAAACTCTCCCTCACAGTCCTTCTCGATCTGTCCGCAGTCTTTGACACCATTGACCAAACCATCCTCCTCCAATGCCTCTCCACTGATGCCCTGCTGGGTGGGACTGCAAGTTCCTGATTCCTTTCTTATTGATCTCATTGTAACCAGAGAATCACCTACAGGAGCTGGGATTACTTGAGTTACATTTTCACAGACTGACTCACCTGGCAAGTGATCAGATGTTACTGAACTTTGATATAAAATGTTCCATTTTCACTCTCACAGTGACCGTATCTTACAGAGCAAGCCCTTCTTTCCAGAATAGCCCTTCTGGATAAGATCAACAGAGAAGAGTGATGACATTCCAGTTCACAACCCAAACTCATAGAGGTAAAAAATGTTTGCTAATTCATGTTAAAAAATAGAGCACAGCAGAACAATGTTGTGTTAATGTATGACAGACTTTACTGAAACAGATTAATTACTGAACATTGGCCAACAGCTCCATTCTTGCAGGATGCAGATGGTAGGAGTTGGATATTAATCATTCTTATTTTGCAATCTCTATGTTAGCAGAAAATCACTAAGTTATACAGACTCACACACTCAGTCAGTGATCAGAACTCACTGGACTGTGACTAGCTGTGTTTACCTGAGTTACATTTATACAGGCTCACTCGGTCAGTAAGCGATCAGGTCTCACCGAACTATGACACAATCGTATTCTAATCACTCCCATACAGACTGTATCTTGCAGGCCCAAGTTATTCTACTGATATCAGTCCTAATGCACAAGATTGATAGAGAAGACTGACTATGTTATTGACCACACAACAAGATCACAGTGCTACAAACATTTGGAACTTCTTGTTAGACTGTAAATTGGGAGAACAATGGTCTGTTGGTCTCTTACAGACATAGAGATAGAGAGTGACTGTCAGGATTAACCAACAATTTTTACCACATCACACAATTGGTATGACGCAGAAGGAGGCCATTTGGTCCATCGTGTTTGCACTGGCTTTCCCAAAGAGCAACTCACCTAGTCCCATTCTCCCACCTTACCCTTTACGTCCTCCCATTTCTGATAACAGTCTCATTCCTTCCTGAATGCTTCAGTTGAACCTGCCTCTGCCACACTCTCAACCTGTGCATTCCAAAATTTAATTGACATGCTGCATAAGAAGTTTCTCCACATATCGCTTTTGCTTCTTTGAATAACTTCCTTAAATCTGTGCCCTCTTGTTCTTGATCCTTTCACGAGTCAGAACAGTTTCTTCCTATAGACTCTGTCCAGACGCCTCATGATTCTGAATGCCTCCATCAAATCTCCTCTGAGCATCTTTTCTCTCATGCCACCATGCTAAGCTTTCCAATCTATCTTCATAACTCAAGTTTCTCAACCCTGGAACAATTCATGTAAACCTCTTCTATACTCTCTGCAATGCCTTCACATCCTTCCTAAAGTTCAGTGCCGAGAACTGTAAGCAATAATCCAGCTGAGGTCTAAATAGTGTCTTATACAAGCTCAGCATAACCTCCTTGCTCTTGTACTCTGTGCCCCTGTTCATAAAATCCAGGATACTGTATCATTTATTAACCATTCTCTCAACCTGCCCTGCCACAATGACTTAGGCACATATACACCCAGGTCCCTCAGCTTCTGCACCCCCTTTAGAGTTGTACCCACTAATATATACTGTCTCTTCCTGCCAAAACTTATTGTCTCACATTTCGCTGGATTGAACTTCAGCTGCCACCTCTCCTCCCATTCGACCAACTTGTCTATGAACTTTTGAAGTTCTACAATATCCTCCTCACAGTTATGCTGCTTCTGAGATTTGTATTATCCACAGATTTTGAAATGTTGCCTTTACACAAAGGTCTAGGTCATTAATGTATGTCAGGAAAAGCAATGGTCCCATAACAGACCCCTGTGGAACTCCATTACAAACCTTCCTCCAGTGCAAAAAATATCCACTAACTGCTACTCTCTGTTTCCTGTTATGCAGCCAATTCCATATCCATGTTGCTCCTGTCCCTTTTGTAACCTGAGCTTTAACTTTCTCACAAATCTGTTGTGCAGTACTTCAACAAATGCCTTTTGGAAGTCCATGTACACCATGGTGACAGCATTGCCCTCATGAATCTTCTCTGTTACCTCTTCAAGAAGCTCCATCAAATTAGTTAAGCATGATTTTCCTTTAAGAAGTCCATGCTGGCTTTCCATAATCAACCTGCATTTGTCCATGTGATGATTAACTTTGTCCAGAATTGTTGTTTCTAGAAGTTAACCTGATTGGTCTGCCGTTGCTTGGCATATCTTTAAGCCCTTTTTTGATCAAAAGTGTAAAGTTTGCAATCTTTTGTCCTCGGGAACTACCCCTGAGTCTACGGAGGATTGAAAAATTATGTCCAGTGCCTCCACAATTTCAATTTACATCTTGCAGTATCCTGAGATGCATCTCATCTGGTCCTGGTGACTTAACAACTTTAAGTACAGATAACAAATTCAATACATCCTCTTTCCCGATTTTAAATCCATCTAGTGTCCGAATTACTTCGGAGTTTTACCATGGTCTGGGTAGCATCTTCTTCCTTGCTAAAAACAGGTGCAAAGTATTCATTTAATACCTCAGCTATATGTCTGCCCCCTTGTTTAAATTCCCTTTTTGCCCCATATCAAACCTAGTCTGAAGCTTTGGAACTCGAACATGGTATTTATTATTCTTCAGCCCCTATGCTAAGAGAAACCCCACCCTCAATTCCCCAGGTTCAGACAAAGATTAACTGCGACGTTGTATCTAATGGTGGCCAGATTACCCATAATCCAGTGCGTCTCAGAAACCGCCCTATCTGATGCGGGTTGTCCGGGTGGATGGCGCATGCTCGGAGTCTCCTGCTCTCTTTGCTTGAGGTTGGTGCCGGAGAGAAGCCGGAAGCGGCGGATAGTGACAGTGGAGAATGTTCATTGGTTCAGATTCAGCTCTGGGGCCGCACTCGGTTTTGGAAACCCCGCCCCCGACACTGACCTCTCCCCTGACAGCTCACAATGCCCGGCTGATTGATGGCAGCTGCGGGCCAATAGGAAGAGGAAATAGGCCAGGAGCACCGAGTTGGAGAGGCTGGTCCTCCAACCAATCGGAGTGAATGAGGGGCGGGGCTGAACCCGGATCTCCCTCATTGGCTGAAACTCTGCATCATTCTGAAAGCTAATTTCTCTCAAACTCCAGGAGAAAACTGGACCTTTCTGTTTGTGACTTTGAACAGATGAAACCCTGTGGGTATAGAGCAGACATTTCAACATTTGTTACTGAAATGTGCGAACATGATGAAACAATGTACACACAATACAAGGGCTGACTTCAAGGCATAAATGAGCAGACAGGAAATAACACCATTAGAACAAGAAGGTTACCTAGTTTCAATAAGTGAACCGGCAGAAGGATTTGGACAGGTTAGGGAGAAGATTAATGCTGTCATCGTTCAGAACAATAGATGGTATCCAGGGCCAGTGACAGAGGGGCCCACCGCAGACAGGTCGAGAAAGACCTGAATGGAAAATTTACCTTTGTCACAGTCATATAGCTTTCAAAATAACTGTTCTGGAACTGTGGCGGGGCAGAAACCTGATTGGAGAGATCCAAACCTGGAGTTCAGAGAAAGATGGACACGGATTTGGGAGATTATAAAACGTTTAAGTATTTTTCAAAGGAAAGTGCGGCAGGGAATGGGGCGGCAGCATGCAAAGATGGAGAAGTGAAGAGTTTGCTATTTTAAGGACAGTGGTAATGATGGAAGATTTAAAGGAGAGCGGGACAGTACTTGAAAAGAGAGAACTGTTGTGAATGTCAGTAGGCATGGGAAGGTTGTGTGGCCAATAGTTTAGTGGGAATAGGGTTGATGGAGCAGGTGGTGCACAGAGAGAGCACTGAGAGGGCATGAGGGGAGACGGGAGAGAAACTCATGAAAAACGTGTGTTCGGTGCTTGGGCAAGTGGGATCTTCAGACATAGTTTGTCCCATTGGGCCAGTGGAAGGGAGGGAAGCAGCAGAGGCAGCTGATCAGATTGTCTCAATCTTAGAAACAAAGAAGCTCTATGAGATCCTCACATTGTTGCTGGAGGTGAGGATGGAGGAGACAAGTGAGAGGGAGAACCCTTCAAAAGAAACAAACTTGTGTTAAAGATATTAAAAAGACTCAACACACTGTGTTTAATGCAAAGCTGATTTATTTGAATTTTATCCAGAATCTATAACTGGGCTGGAGTTTATTAACATCAGCAGAAATACACTCCAATGAATATGCTTCAGACAACAATATCTTTAGGAACTAAATCCAACCCAAGCAGTTACTTGTGAACTCGCTGGTGTCTCAGCGGGTGGGCTGACCGAATGAATCCCCTCCCACAGTCAGAGAAGGTGTACGGCCTCTCTCTGATGTGAACTGACTGGTGTCTCAGCAGTTGGGATGACCGAATGAATCCTTTTCCACACTCAAAGCAGGTGAACAGCCACCCCTGACTGTGAACTCGCTGGTGTTTCTGTAGGTTGGATGAATCAGCAAATCCCTATTTATACACAGTCCAGGTAAATGGCCTCTCCCCAGTGTGAACTCGCTGGTGTGTCTGCAGATGGGATGACTGAGTGAATCCCTTCTCACACTCAGAGCAGGTGAAAGGCCTCTCTCCAGTGTAAGTGTGCCGATGAATTTCCAGCTGGGAAGGGTAATTGAATCCCTTCCCACTGTTCCCACATTTCCATGGATTCTCTCCAGTGTGACTATGGCTGTGGTTCGACAGGTCATTTGTTCAACTGAAGCCTCGTCCACACACAGAGCATGTATACGGTTTCTCCCCACCGTGAACAAGGCTTTTAACTCCCACGTTCAAAATTCGATAAATTGGGCGACACTGTCAGATCCTGATGTGATGTTGGGTTTGAGAGTCTGGACTGCAAGCCCTGTGAAAGTAGTTTAAAACAGGCAAAAGGGAGTGAGAGAGAACCCACAAAAACACAAAGGCAGGTTACGAAATTGAGTGAATGAATCTGGTAATTTTTGGGACAGACACGAGGAAAAAGTGACAATGAAAGCTTTCAGACACGATGGATTCATTAATGCCTATTAGGAAAGGGAATCCACTGACTGGACAGGGCCTACACAAAACTCCAAAATCAAGGGGAGGAAAGAGAGGGAGATGGGAGAGCCAGGGCGTGAAGGAGAGGGATGTTACACAGCTGCAACTCTACCAGAGCTTTGGCAGAATCTCCCAAACTCGCAACATCTACCAGCTAGAAGGACCAGGGTAGCAGTTGTCTGTGAACATAATCACCTCCAAGTCACAAACTGTCGTAACTTGACTGACATTCAGTACTGGATGCACGGAAATATTTTCCATTTAAATATTGGGAAGACTGAAGCCATTGTCTTCAGTCCCAGCCACAATCTCCACTCCCTCACCATCAATGCCATCCATCTCTCTGACAACTTTGAGACTGAACCAGACTATTCAACAATCAATGTTAGATCATGAACTCACTCCTCCATCCTCACCCCCTTTCCGATCCCTCTTATATTTTCCAATAATTTATATAGATTTTTCTTTTCCCACCTATTTCCGTTATTTTGAAATGTATTTCCATCCATTGTTTTATCTCTACCTTTTAGCCTATTTCGATCCCTTCCCTTCACCCGACCCCCACTAGGGCTTTCTGTACCTTGCTTGTCCTGTTTTCTACCCTTAATTAGCACATTCCTTAGATAATATCACCACCTTCAACTCCTCTTTGTCCTTTTGTCTATGACATCTTTTGGCTATCTCCACCTATCACTGGCCCTCTATCCAGCTCTACCTGTCCCACTACGCCCTCCCCACCCCCACCCCCCCACCCCCCCAAAGCCATCTTATATTTCACCTCTTTTCTATTTTTACTTAGTTCTGTTGAAGAGTCATATGAACTCGAAACGTTAACAGTAATCCTCTCCGCAAATGTTGCCAGACCTGCTGAGTTTTCCAAGTATTTTTATTTTTGTTTCAGACTATTCACTATCTTGGTGTCATATTTCACCCCAAGCTGATCCTCTAACTACATATCACAAAGACCAACTATTTGCACCTCGGTAACTTTGCCAAACTTCACACCTGCCTCAGCTCATCTGTTGCTGAAACTCATGCTTTCCTTTGTTCCCGCTAAACTGGACTATTACTAGCTACCCACATAAAGATGGGGTCATTTAAAACTCTGCTTCCCTTATCCTTACTCGCATTAAGACTCGTTCATTCAAAATTCCTGTGCTCACTGAGCTACATCGGCTTCTCGTTAGGCAGCACCGCAATGTTCAAATTCTCATCCTTGTTCTCAAATCCTACCGTGACCTCACCCTCACTATCTCTATAATATCCTCCAATCTACATCCCTCCCAGATATCTGGAGTCATTTAATTCAGGCCTTCTGAAGATCCCTGATTTCAACTGATCCACCATTGGTGACCAAGCCTTCAGCTGCCCAGGCCATAAACTCTGGAATATCCTCCTTAGACCTCTCTGCCTCCCTCTCATCCTTTAAGACTCTCCTTATAACCTACTTATTTGACCTAGCCTCTGATCATCTGCTCTGATGCCTGCTTATGTGACTTAGTGTTAAATATTGCAACATAATATTCCTGTTAAACACATTGGAAGGTTTTGTTATATCCAGGGTGCTACATAAAGACAACTTGTCCTTTATGATTTGGATATATATCATCGCTGAGTGGAAATCCTGTAACTCCTTACCAAACAGCATTGTGGGAGCACCTTCACCACAGTGACTGCAGTGGTTCAGGAAGAAGGCCCACCAACACCTGACCAACAGACAACTGGGGATTGACAATATCTGCTGGTCTTGTTAGTGACGCCCAAATCCCAAGAATGGAGTTAACAAAAAACCTCGGTTGTTTCTCTCTCCACAGCCGCTGTCAGACCAGGTGAGTTTTTTTTTCCAGCATTTTCTGTTTTGATTTCAGACTTCCAGCATCCCCAATATTTTGATTTTATCCGAATTGGTCTGCCTGTGTTTAAAAACTCAGTCCTATAAAACAATGAAACGAAAGCAAAACTCTGCAATGTTGGATCTGAAATGAAAATATAAAAGATTTGAAATATCCAGCTTGTCAGGCAGCATAAGCCGATTAAGAAACAGAGCTTGGGGCTCAGGTCACTGACCTGCCTTCAGACTGCACAAAACCGATGAATAATGGCGGCCAAAGTTCCCACAATGCTATGGGCCCAGAAACTGCTCTATCTAAAAGTTGCTTATTTTCTTATCGAAGATCGTTTGTCGCAATCTGCGGGTGGCAACAATGGCACAGTGAGAGGTAAGGAGTGAAGAACTGCAGCAAATTACAGGAATACTTAAACAGACTTGCAGACTACACGGAGAAACGGAAAATTAAATTCAAAATGGTGAAATGAAGGAGGGTTGGGTCCCTGCTGATGGAGATAGACCGTATTCGATCCCGAGGTGCATTTAGGGTAGGATGACCCTCCATTATTACAGAAGAATTAAGCCGTGTTTCTGCGCTTGCGCACCCACACCAATGCCGAAACTAACAAAATAAAGCCCAGCTCTGAAGAACAGTCATACGGACACGAAACGTTAACTCAGTCTTTCTCTCCACAGATGCTGATAGACTTGTTGAGTTTTTCCAGCATTTTCTGCTTTTGTTGCCAAGACTAACAACCTCCCAGGATCCAAAATCACCGGGTACTGCAGCCTGGAACTGGGAGTGGGAGAAGCGGGAAGAATGAGGAGAAACAATATAACCCAACACTCACAACAACCTCCAATCCACCTCCATTCCCGGGATAGTGAGACAGAGTTTAGAAACACTCACCAACATGACTCCAGTGAAACATCCACAAGGAAAAGGGGGATCAGTGACTGTGCCTGCTCTGATATAGCCCCAGCCCTGTCACTCAAATCCCCAACTCTGCCCAGTTCACAGCTCAACCTACCAGCTTGCAGCTTCCTGCACCTTGACCCCGCCTGGCCCAGGTGTGGGACAGTCCAAGGTGAGTCGTTTGTGTCACCAGGAGAGTGGGGGAGGGGTGACCTCCCGCTCTGTGTTGTGTCCAAAATGGACTCTTCCTCCCCTCCCCCAGGGCCCTATAAACACAGCATGCAGATGGCTGATGGACTTTGGGGATCCTCACTAACCTGCACAGGTACATTATCCTGCACATCCCCTCTCCAACTACCACCCCCACCCCCATTCACCATGTCAACAGGTTGCTTTTCTTTCTTTCTGCTCCCCCTTTGAGTAAACATCTTGTTTCATACAAGTTTTGTTTAAGACTTGTTTAATCTTGTTTAATTGCAGGGCTATGGGGCAAAGGCAGGGACGTGACATTAGGTAAATTGTTCCTTCAGGGGGCTAACACAAACACGACCAACTGAGTGGCCCCCTTTTGTGCTGCAACATTCTATGATTCTCTGATGTGTCTATTCCATTGCTCCATTCCCAGTGATTCCCACCTTCTGCTATTGTCCCTGGGTCCCTGTTTAACCAAGTAATTCCTCCCCTTTCCCCTGCTCACCCTGTGCAGTGTGTGTCAGACTTCCTCCGAACACCTCCTCTCACCACCACCCCGGCCCCGTTAACCATCAGCAGCTTTCTGCTTGTCTGGTTTTAGTTTAAATTTACAGAATTGCAGGATTTAGCTTCAAACTCGCCTTAACTGACTGCAGCAAATCTGATCATGTTTGCTCCTCACACCAGGATAGTTTATTTTGTATAAAGTCAGACCAAAAATGCAGTGACTGTCCTCAAGCTTCTTCTTTTGATGCTCACAGAACCCGAATATAAAACAGCGAGCGTTCTCCCCCATACTGAATACAAAACAATGAACATTCTCCCCCCAGACCCAAATATAAAGTAAAGTAAAGTTAGAATAAACTTCAATAAAACACTGGCTTGGCACCAGGTACAGGATTGGGTCCAATTCTGAGCATCTCACCACAGGAAGAATGTGAGGCATTAGAGACTGTGCAGTAAAGGTTCACGAGAGATGAGGAACTTCAATTAGGTTAGGTGAAGTTGGGTTTGTTTTCCTTGGAAGTGGAACCATTGTCTTGCATATTTTCTGGACCTTCTGTCTTCACTTCCATCTGAAATTGTTGCCATTCAGTGGCGGGGGTGTTAAAAACTTTCTTTCATGGCATTTGGGCAAGGCCAGCATTTGCTACCCATCCCCAACTGCCCTTGAAGCAAGGCTTGCTACACCATTCAGAGGGCCATTCAGAGTCAAACACATTTCAGTGGATCTGGAGTCACATGTAGGCCAGACCATGTAAGGATGGCAGATTTCCTTCTCTAAAAGGCATTAGTGAACCAGATGTTTTTTTTTAAATGATAACCGACAATGGTTTCATTGTCACTGTTACTGAGGCTAGCTTTAAATTCCAGATTTATTAATTGAATTTAAATTAAACCAGCTGCTGAGGTGGGACTTGAACCCAAGTCCCTAGAGTATTAGCTGGCCTTCTGGATTACTGGTTTAGTGACATTGGCAGGATGCCAACGCCACCCCCCACCCCCCATATATATATATATATATATAAAAATTATTTTGTAACTAGTTTAATATTTGTCATTATTTTATTTCATGTGGTTTCTAATATGAGTTTCAGACAGTTCTGTGCCAAATGGACGAGCTGTTCAAAGGTCACTCATTTCTCCCTATGCATGTTAATGTTCATTAAAGACACAGAAAATAATGTCCTCCTCATTAAGTATCAATGGCACTTAAATGGACAATTCCCACTTCCCTTCTTTTGGGTGCATAGGTGGTCTATACATTCAGGTTAATGTATAATTTGATTGTTAATTTTATTGAGTGCCCCAAATTTTAAATTACTACCCCAATCTCCACATCGCAGCACAAAATGACCATTTCTCATTGGGCAGGCAATGGCGATGCCTTTTCCCAGCATTCCCCGCGATGGTGAATGTGCCCTATCCAGACCACTAGAGAACGGTGCGCAGGCGCAGTACCGGACCAGTGTTTGGAGCATGCGCAGTGTCAGTGATGGCGACGGGAGAGAAGGTCCTCTGCAGCCGGCGAGGATGTGGACACGCGACGGGAGCAATGGAGCCGGCGGCTGGTCGGGAAGGTTTTTAAACACCCGGTGAAGGCCTCAAAACCCGAACAGAGACCTGCAGGTCCTGGATTTGAGTTCCAGGGCTTTTAACCGAGACGAGACCCACATTAACAGCCGCCATCTTGTTTCAGAGGGGAGCAGGGCGCATGGGCGCAGGGCTTGATGACGTAACAGTGGGCGGGGCTTCAGCGTAACAAAAACAGAATTACCTGGAAAAACTCAGCAGGTCTGGCAGCATCGGCGGAGAAGAAAAGAGTTGACGTTTCGAGTCCTCATGACCCTTCGACAGAACTTGAGTTCGAGT